>NW_027271904.1:0-392376 GCF_040938485.1 Diadema antillarum
TGTACAGTGACGGGGCGATCGTCAACGCGCCGTTAACGATTACACTCGTAATCGCACCACCCCCCCCCCCCCCCCCCATCTGCTGGTTTAAAAAAAAACAAACAAACAAACAAACAAACAAACAAACTTACCAAAATGGTAATTCAAGGGTAGGTAAACTGCTTTTGAAATCGACATGAAAGAGTGATCAAGAAAAAGGATATTTTTCTCAGATTTCTTTCAACCATAACCAAAGAGGTATATAGTGTGAAACATTGTTGAAAAAGCCCGGAGCCGACAAAAGATTGTGATTCAGCGTGATTCCTGGTTAGCATTCTGAATATACGCAGGATGTGCGCAGTAATACTCAGAACATCCGAACGGCAAAAAGAGTCGCTGCAATGTTGCGCAATGTGATGTAGAATGTACACCTTTGTACCTTACGCTTCGTTATGGATCGTTGATTTTGCAGTGTTGCTTTACATACAAGTCTATTATTAAGATGCCTTACATTGCCAATGATAAGACTTGACCTGGGCTATTTCCTAACTTTTCCATGTATAAAAAAAAAAACACACACACACACAAACAGGGGATGCTCTATAAAAGTGCAGATTTTGGACACCCTTCCCCCGCTTGGTAACTTCGACGCCCCCTCGCTGGTCCTCCCCAAATCATGAATATAAACCGACACCCTTGACTGCCAGTGGCGGATCGAGGTGTGGGTGGGGGGGGGGGGGGGGGGGGAGGGGCACCCCCTAATTTCCAGAGCGAGAAAATGTCGCTACAAACGACAGTTTTTTTGACTGTAAAATGTCAACATTTTGAAGCTCGCGCGCTCCGCCCGCTCGCATTTAATTGCTATAATCTATTATGCTATTCTCCTGATGTTGCTGCCAGTAATTGCCAGCAGTTCCGCCCGGTGCCGAGTTTTTTTTTTTTTTACACGGCACAGATTGGAGACTTTATAACCCTAACCATAACCCTAGCTCTAACCCTAACTACCAAACCCTAACCCTAAACCTAACCCTAAACCTAAACCTAACCCTAACCCGAACCCTAACCCTAAACCCTAACCCAACGTGTTTCCCATAGGTTTAATACGCGCCATGCCCCAATCTGTGCCGTATAAAAAAACAAAAACAAAAAAACAAAAAACGCCGCCCGGTGCGCCCCCCTTAATTTCCAAAGTAAAAAAATATAGCTACAAACGGCAGTTTTGGGAGTGTAAAATGTCAAAATTTTCAAGCTCGCTCGCTCCGCTAGTTCGCATTTAATTGTTATGCAATTCTCCTGATGTTGCAGTCAGTAATTTGTCGTTTCACACCATCATTCCACAATCCATGTAAGGAAAACTTACACTGTTGCTCAATGACTACGCTGTGGAATGTATCACATTCCGTTATTGTATTCCCCATTAAACCGTGACATTCTGCAGTTGTGATTTTTAATCTTATCAAAGAAATATGTTTATATTGATATATTTTGGAAATTGCAGCATGTTTTTATGATGTTTAATAAGGAATACATGTTCTTTTAAAGAAAATAGTTCGTTGCCATGGCAACAGCTGAGACGTCATTTTACAGAAAAATTGCAACAGCAGGATTCGTGTTCAGCACCCGCAAAATTGGGGAAATAGCACAAAAAATTGAAACGCCCCAATAGTGTGACAACTAGTCGTCTTCTATAATACACACCATGCATGCATTGTGCCACTGAACCACTGATCTCTGTGTATAAACTATCAGTACACTGATCACTATGAATGTGCATGTAGTTGCTGTTCACGTCGATTGCCTGTTGAAGCATTAGGAGGGCCTGAGCAGTATGGGTGTGGGATTGTGTTTGGTCAATTTAGTTTGCTGTTACTTGCTTCCTTTTTTCATGCAATTTTGTGCACTTGCTTCCTTTTGCCATCCGAATATTTCAGAAATGGGCCAAAATTGTAACTTTTGGATTTTTCAGGTGAATAGAGCATGCCTCAAATTATGCCAAATCAATAAAAAAAAGTCAGTATCCATAAACATATCACTTGCTTCCTGTTGCCAAAGTAGAGCAGTCAAGTTCAGAGATACTTCTAATACGGTATCTGCGACGGTGTTGATTCAATATAAATTTACAGAAAATAACGTAATCGTCTAAGAAGGTATAGTACTAAGAATTCGGAGAAAGAAGATGCATCCATGAAAACAGCTATTCAATTTCATGAATTATCTGCAGTTTTGAGGAAAATAATTTTGCAAACACAAACCACAAATTGAGGTGAATCGCTGTTATATAAAACATTGTTTTAGTCTCTTGAATGTCATACAATATAGTTACAGAGAAAAATTACAAATTGCACTCTAAAACGTCTTAATAGCAGGCGGGTATGATAACTGATACGGCTACTTAACTAGTGAAGCGGGAAAATAAAGTTGAAAAAAAAAAACCCTTACACTCTGTCTATCTTCAAGCTGGAAATCGGGAGAGCGTATTAGAAATAGCACGATGGCATTATCAAAGATCTAGAATTAAACTACACATGATTCTTGTTCTCTTTTTTTTTTTTTTTTTTGAGGAGGTGGGGATGGAGTTCCATTAGGAGTATATTTCATTTACCAAAAAAAAAAAAAAATGATAACAATGTCGCTCCCGTAGAGCGACAGAAGGGATCCGTAAAAGCCACAGGTGCAATAATACAATATGTGACCGTGCACCTCAAAACGAACATAAAGTCGCACACGCTGATTTTGCGTGAGGACTGAAAATAAGTGAAATGGGTCAACCTAGCCGAACTTGACTTTTTCATATTTTCTGAAATAGCGGGTCTTCTTTTACATTATGCTTAAACTTGGTATCATAAAACGGGCAGGAAAGTGTGTTTGTTTAAAGCAGTTTATCTCGAACATTTTTGTAGTGTGATTAGGTGTGTCTGTAGAATCCCTTTTTCCTTTCTGAAAAACCTTGTCCACATTCTTCACTTTCAACTCTAATAATTTTTGAAAGGATAATGCTACTACTTTAAATGTTGGCATTGACTATGGACAGAATGTGTTAATGAGGCATGTTTAATTTCAGTTTAATTTGATAATCCCTTCATTGTTGTTACTTTGGTGGTTAACTTCCTGTGTTTTTTTTTTTGTCCCATTCATCCAGCCAGCACGGTTTGGTAAAGATTAAGCGCTTGAATAGACACTGTACTTCAGAGCCTCTTTTCTCAGTTCACACTTTTCCTGAGTTTGTGCTTTTTTCCCCAATATTTAGATAGGTTAGGAGAGTCCATTTGATTTGAGTTATACGTCATTTTAAAGCTTAAGTCTGCTCTTTCAGAATATGGTCTTTACTAAAAATTCATGTCTGGCGACTTTTTGTTTTGTTTTGGGATGCAGGGTCACATATACTTGTCGTCGTTGATATGTAAGACTATAGTTCATTGTGCTGTTCATTCAGTTACAATTTCTCCTTCGACAGCGTGGCGAGATTGCAACCGCCTGGATGTGCTTTTCTACTTCATGGAAGACCCTGTACAGGTACATACCAGTAATTAATTTATAGATGGCGCTGTTCGTCTCTTCCTTGCGAAGTGTCAGTCTCATTGGATTTGTTTGCCTAGTGTCGTTCTCGTGAACCTCTTTTGCGTATCGTGGTCTTGTGGACCTGCTTAGTGTTAGTCTCGTGAGCCCTTTTCTACGTAGTGTCGGACTCATTTGATATATGGTCCGTGAGTCGTATAACTAATGTGGTGCATGACTCATGGCCCTATTTTTGATATCAGTCTCGCGGACTGTATGATTCGTGGGTATCAGTCTCGTGGGATAACCCCGTTTCTTAAAAGCTGCTGCCTTAAATCGAGCTTCAACACCGACGGTTAGATTAGCTCAATATTAGTGTTATTTTGTTTTGTACGTACATTGTATGTTGGCATAGTTTGTGGAAAACTGAGTTAGCCCTTTCTTGCTCCTTGCATCTCTGTTTTCTATAATGTCACAATCTACTCCTGTTTTTTTTTCTCTCATTAGTGCCTCATCTCTGCGTTTTAATTTATCTTATTTTTGTTATGATGAATGAAAATGTATTTTTAGTTCACATGTACATGTGTAATGTCTGAAATGCCAAATAGAATAGTGATGACGATAATAATAATAATAATAATAATAATAATAATAATAATAATAATAATAATAATAATAATAATAACTCAAAGATAAACATCACAATTTTGCGATCGCTACCACCTGTTGTTGGAATCAACAAACATGAATTTTGCGGAAACTGCAAGACCAAAAATAAAGGAGGCGCAGAGTTGAAAAACACACACACACACACACACACACACACACACACAAACACACACACACAGCTGACAGCTTAGTTTCAAACACAAAAATGAAGAATCTGGATTAAATTGACACAGACGCTATTCCTTTTCCAAAATACAACAATCTTTAATCTTGCTACCTTGCTCTTAAAGGCGAGCAGTCCCGGTAGTGTAGAAGGCGCTGTTGATGATACTGCCAATCACCGTTAGCATTGATACGAAGAGTACCGAATAGTCCATGGGCTACGACCCGAAAAATGGGTTATTGGTACCACCTGAGGTGGCAAATCTTTTTGGTATCATTTTGTTTGTCGGGCATAGATATCCTTATCAAGCTATGATAGCATTTCCAAATGAGTAGCTTAGTCATAATGAATGAATTTTTAACCAATTTGGCGTCGTTATTATATCCCTATACTTCTGAATCGAAATTAACCGCTGTACAAAGAAGAGCACTGTCTTGTGTATGTCCACAGGTGTTCTGTTGTAAACGCGGTGCGTTTAGTCTTTATTCAAGGCAGCGAAGGGACGATCCAAAGGGTTATGTGGTCTACAGCTGTTACACGGTGCGCTTAGTCTTTATTCAAGACAGCGAAGGGAATATCCATAGCTTATGATACAGAGTATATCCCTTTATCAAAAAACAACAGCAACAACAAAAGCAATTCCTCGTGATTTTTGCTGTATTTTTCAATTATTCATCATTTTCCGAATGGTGAAAATGCTAATGCCACTCTCTTGTCGCTTTATTTCCATCCAACCATGAAAGATAATGTACAAACAATGTACCGGTATACTACAATACATTATAATAAATGTTATCATTAATGACCAGAGTGGTTTTTGTTTAAGACTGATGTATTTGTTGAGAGGGTATACTATAAAAGCAGTATCCCTTTAATGAGGAACTTTAGATATGATAACCGTACATTTTTTTTGGTTGTTGTTTTTTTTTCTTCGTTTTAGCAGTGTTTACCCGAATATTTTTGTTAATTAGGCAAAAAGAAAAAAAAAACACGAACACGGAAACAATTGTCATAAAATAAGTCCATGGGCCAAGACAAGAAAATGGGTTAATGGCACCACCTGACGTGGCAAGTTGTAGTAATGTATTTCGAAATGGCATATTTATCTAAGGATTATCTTGCTATGATAGCATTTCCAGAGTAGTAGCTTAGTCATAGATTTCAGCCATTAACTCGACAAAGACCAAATATTTTTGAAGCTCTTTGACCAAAGACAGGCAGAGTGTGAACTTTGATAAATTCAAGGTTTTTAAACCAATTCATCTGAAATTTGGCACATATATTCAGCATATGATGCTCTTAAAACGACACCATCAAAAATTCACAAGTTATGTTAAAACAGAAGCACAGTGAAATGTAACAACTCATCTTGATCTCCTGGACGACTTCCATTCGTACTTGCTGGTGATGGAGTTTCATGGCATCAGATCTCTCGTTCTTTCTTCTCACCCCCCCCCCTTCTTTTGTCTCTTTGACCTTCATTATCCTGTTAATGTGTTCTTAATTTCTGCTACAATTCTGCGTCTTTACATTATGTGACAAATGTTTCAGTGTCTGTGTGTGTGTTGTTTTTTATTGTGTTTTTTTTAGCTTGATTAACAACAATATTCTGGTAAACACTGCTTAAAAGTAAAACAAACAAAACAATGTACCGTTATCATATCTAAAGTTCCTAATAAAAGGAATTATCTATACTGTTTTTATACTACCCTTTTAACAAATACATCAATTTGAAACAAAAATCACTCTGTTCATTTACAATATTATTTATTTTGATGTATTGTCGTGTACCGGTACATTGTTTTTGCATTATCTTTCATTGTTGAATGGGAATAAAGCGACATTGGCGTGGCATTATCGTTTTATACCGTAGCGTTTTCACCGGAAAATGATGAATACTTGAAATATACGGCAAAATCCAAGAGGAATTGCTTTTTTCTTTGTTTTTAGTTAAAGGGGTACACACTGTATCAGAAGCTTTGGGTATTCCCTTCGCTATCTTGAATAAAGACTAAGCGCTGTGGTCATCATAACCTTTGGATATTCCCTTCGCTGCCTTGAATAAAGATGAAGAACACGTGTGGACATACAGAAGACAATGCTCTTCTTTGTATAGCGATTAGTCTCGATTCAGAAATATAGGGATATAACAACGAGACAAAATTTGTGAGAATTTTTTCATTATGACTTAGCTTCTCATTTGGAAATGCTATCATAACTTGATAAGCATATCTATGCAAGAGAAACAAAATGACACCAAAAAAGGGTTTTGCCAGCCCAGGTGGTATCAATATCTGGCCTGGCCCGTGGACTAGAAGTTGAGCAGCAATGTCACCTGACCAAGAGGAAAGAGCGTAGGTGTTGCTAAGTAACGTTTGTGGCGACACAAATTGTCGTCGCCTGAAACAGGCGACAATTTTGACGGAGTTGGCGGCATAAATCCCCCCGGATTGTCACCCCGTCGTAAATTGTCGTCTGGCGACAATTTATGATGAATGAGGGCTGGCGGTTTTGCTGGGTAAGTACATTCTTGACATAGTCATTGCAAGACCAAGACATAACTCAAGTGGCTACATCCATGCATATAAACCATGTAAAAAGCCACGGCGAGGTTTCAAGGAAGTATGTATGTGCGCGCGCACATGATAATTGAGTGTCCGTTCATGCGTGTGTGTTCGTATGTGTATGACTGCAGTGAAAAAAAAAACACGAACAAAGATAACATTTAGGAAGGATACCTCCCTCGAATGCTGTTTCTCTCGGTCTCTAGCTCTCACCAGTCTCCTAGCCCGCCGTACCGCTGAAATTGCCACACTCATCGGCACGGATTCACGAAGGTGGTGCAAATGAAACCATGGTTTAAGCTATGGACAAAAACCATGGAGCGCCAAGTGTCGCATGGAATATTTCGTTACGAATGCAGTCATTTCGTCTGTGAAAGGATTATTTTGTAACGAAATGGCAACATTTTGTAACTAAATGAACATTTCGTCCGGGAAATGATAATTTCGTTAACGAACGGTCATTTTGTCGAAGAAATGGCCAATTTCATAACGAATTATTCCGTGCGACACTTGGCGCTCCATGTTTTTTGTCCATGGTTTAAACCATGGTTTCATTTGTACCACCTCCGTGAATTCGGGCCATACTGTTTTGAAATCAACGCCGCTGTGAACTCTATAAACACGTGCTTATACACGTTGAAGGCATTACATTGCCACAGTAGTGCCTGCTGCTCAAGGAGTTCCTTTGCACAAACATTAAAACACAAACACAAACAGACACACGTACACATACAGCCACACATATACACACAGACAAACAAATCGCCACCACTATACAGAAGCCTCACATGCCCAGTTTCCACATATTGTATTATTATTGGCCTACTCCAAACACAGGAACACAAACACACACACACACACACACACACACACACACGCACGAACACACACACATAGCTGCATGCGCAAACGTATACAGAAGTCCCATAAAAAGCACCTAAACACAGCACATGCCATGCACCCCCCCACCACACACACACACACACACACACACACACACACACCTACGCATAACTTCCATAACGTATCACTCATACCGGGTCCACCCTACAAAGCAGCACTCCGACGGAGCAACCACCCTAACCACACAATTTACATTGCATGACCGGCGACAATTTGTGCAGCTACGTCTCATTTTGCCATCACAAATTGTCGTCATGGAGGTCAAAAATTGGGAACTGCACAAGATTCACATAATTATTGCCAGACGATAATTTGTGATGGAGCGACAATGTGTGCCGCGAGCTCTGTTACAAAATTAGAGCTCAAAAGCGAAGTGAGGCGAACCTGTATACTACACTGTTCGTTTGTGTCTTGTATATGTTATTTTGATATAATTTTTGGTGTAGTATATGACTATTTAAATTTCGAGCATTAAAAAGAAAAATGACGTTCTTGACCTCAATCATCTCAGGGAAAAAAATAATGAAAAAAAAAATCCAGGAATTTTTCAGAAAACAAAGAAATTATCTAGGGCTAAAGAAAGGGTAAAAAAAAAAAAACGTGTTTAAGAAACACAAACAAACAAACGATAAAAAAGGCCAGTAATTTCCGGAACCTGATCTGCTATTTCGCTATTCAGAGAAAAGAAAACAGACAAACAAACGAGATGATGATGTTTGTCATGATTTAAAACTATTTTGCGCTGTGTTAGGTCATGGGCCGAAAGTGAGTGGCACTTTTATGCAGTTTTGTCCATCTTGTTTGTTTGGGTTAATGATACGTACATATTCATCGTCCATTGCTTAGAAGTGAGCGTGCAATGCATACATGTTGAATGGAGCAAACAATTACAGAGAGAAGGCGGTATTCTATCCCCCCCCCCCCGGCGCCTCCTGAATAGTAATCAGTTCCGATTTCCATGACCGACTTCAATCTAGAAAGAATATGAGTGCAGTTTAAATGGCATTTATATGATTGTTTTTACTTTGTTCCACATTGTGCATATCAAACGGCGCCTTCATTCATTCATTCATTCATTCGTTCATTCATTCATTCGTTCATTCATTCATTCGTTCATTCATTCATTCTTTTATTCATTTATTCATTCATTCATCAATGCATGTTTTTATTTTCATTTCCAATCGATATACATAGGTAATAAAAACGTCAAATGATTACATTTCTTGTCACATAATTATAATAGAACATAATATTGTTTCATAAAGGATTTGGTGGAAATGAAAATTGAGGGGCTGCTAAAAAGCGAACGTGTATATTGCAGTGCCCTCACTTACGTTACATTACTAAAAAATCATTCCATGATAAATCTGTAAAGCTATGCATTTCAAAGTGAACGGAGACCATAATTACCAACACGTTTATAAACGCATTCCCTTACTTTTCTGACATAAAATACGACTGACTATGCTTATACGTGATATTAATGACCCCACTTATCATGACGGCACAGGTCAAACCCAGAAAAGTAAGAAAGCATGGATTTCGAATAGACTACATAGTTTATTATAAAGTAGATCCGAAGCCTGAAAGAGGTATGTAACTTCTTTCTCCTTTTGCAACATCCTATCTTATTCAACAATCAAATTAAATAAGGCAGAGAGAGAGAGAGAGAGAGAGAGAGGGGGGGGGGGAGTGCATTTTCATGCAATGGGATAAAAGATGATTTTAGAATAAGCGTCACTGAGGGCTGCTTTACAGAAAGATCTATAAAAAATGTGTCGTAATTTTCCAAGTTTGCATCGCATGTATGATAGCAGATTTTTGCCAGCCGCAGAGAAAAATAAATATGATCTTTCGTTGTCGGTTTTTTTTTTTTTTTTTTTTTTTTTTTTGGGGGGGGGGTCTTTTCAGCTAAATTTCGACACTAGGTTCTATGTATTGTTAAACTTTCTTTTCATTAGGCAGTGGCACACAAAACATTTTCGGCATAAAATTCTTGGTGGAGAACACGTAAGCAAAATCCTGCCCTTTATCCATACATTTATATTGGAAGTGTTCCGAGAATACAAATTAAGCCAACTTTTGACAGTAGACATTGTGTGTAGTGCAACTTATGTTCAGCTGTGTGAAGAGTAGTATATCACCATAAAATATCCTACAATTTTGTATATATCTTTGAAATATTTCAAGCATGTCTTAATTGATAAGTAAAAACCACAGACATGTTGACATATAAACCCGGTCCACAGGGCTATTTTGAACACATTGCATGTAAAAACACACTTAAGAATACAGATACTTACAGTGAAATAATAACAGTACCACTAATTTACAACTCACAGACTGTGAGGCTGACAACAACCTAACAAATTATATTTGCGGAGAATACGTAAGCCAAATCGTGCCCTTTATCAATACACTTTTCTTTGAAGTGTTCCGAGAGCACAAGTTAAGATTGTTTGGTGAGATTACAATAAGACCCGAACTAGCATTTGGAATCTTGCACCGCCCCAATATATTGTCATTGAAACAACGACAGGAAAAACAGAAATAGCAAAAAGACGTCTGAATGCTTATTCTTGTTCCTAGTTTATCTGCTCACAACATGTAAAACTGGCAAAGTGGTAAAATTCGAAAACTATACTTTCCTAAATCAACATAAAAATGCAAGATATCACACTAAACGGTGCACGAATTAATGCAGTTACTAGTCAAGAAGCAAGTAATGATACCTTGCTAAACAATCTAAAATTTCATACTGTGCACAATGTTCACCTCTAAGTGAGCGAAGCTGCGCCTGTCATTGGGCAAGCAGGGGACTTTGAATGAACCGTGGTGGGACCATAGTGACGAAAACGATGATTTCTAAGGCAACGAGTAGCCAGAATGAATCGTGATAGGATCCAAACGTTTTGATGATCACACCTGTGAACAAACGGTTCGCAAATACAACAATGCAAAAGCAAATATTTTACTTTTTTATACAACCATAATTCATTACAGGATTATTCTGCAATTGATACTGTAGTGGGAAGTACGGAGCTCATTCCGGTTGAAAAAATAAAAACAAACCAAACTACAAAATAAATGACATTATTTTGCGTTATCTATGCCATTATAATTGCTAGACTCTTATGGAGAGAATGCTGATTAAGACATTGAACAAAAATTATTCAACCTTCCAACTTTCCTTAATTTTACAACTATGTCCCTGGAGTAAGCAATCGTACTTCTATTTCATTCATTGGTGTTTTGTCTCTCCTTTGTTAACTTCAATCTCAATCATTACACAATTTGTTGCGTCGACAAAATGTAACGAGTGACCCGTATTCGAATATTCATGATTTCTAATGATGAATGGAATAATTGATTCATCTGTTGGATAAAGTCCGTTGATGCAGTTTAGCGAGTTGCTTGGCCTGTAATATGTTCTGTAACGAGCGTTGAAACTCATGACAAGTTCGTCATTCGTTGTCTATAAAGAAAAACAACGATTATTATTGTCATCATTCCTTGTACGTAAATGTTTGTCTCAAACAGAGCAATAGCGTGGCAGGTATGAGAAACGAGATGGCATTGTATACACTTTTCCAGTTAGTATCATCAATTGCTAGCTAGAGAGAAAACACACACACACAAACACACACACACTCACTACTCTGGAACAGTAGGGCCTACATGCTCCCAACAGATTTAAAAACTTAAAAACAAACAAACTCAAACAGCTTACCTACGAGGAACGATCCAAGAAACATGCCAATGCCACTAGCGGTGCTTGTCAGGGCCATTAGAAGAGGAAAATCCGAAGTTGAAGCACGTTCTTTGCCTATGAATACGATCAAATTTGCCCTAATTCCCAAGAAAAAGGAAGTGGCAAATGCTGAAATCAGCATTACCCAATAACTAAATAAGACTAAGTCAGTTGTCAGAGATATAATGTTTAAAATAGTCCCTGCGAGAAACATATGGATGGGGCTAATTATCCGTGTAAGAACTCCGCTAAGACATCGGAAAAGGAAAGTAGCAACTGCAGTTGAGAAGGCGATGTACACTGCATCTAAAGATGATATCCCTGAAGCAATGGCTCGTGGGATGACGAAGGCGAACCAAGATCCGTCTACCATTGTTAGGAAAATGTTGCACAGGAACACAATGTTAACGTTAAGACAGGGATCTCGGTAATATACACTGTTCCTCCAACCGAGGACGATGTTAGACCAGCAGGAGTAGTTATTTCCATCTTCATCAATAGTATGCCTATGGCTGCTATGGGCTGATAATAGAGGCATCTCCAGAGACGCTTCTTCGTGACATTGAGACCCATGCTGAATGCTGTCGCTCGAGATTTCATCATCAACGCGTTGGCCCCGTGGTTGACTTGTACTCCCAAAGTCATCCTGAGCCTTACTTGGTATTCGACGAAGATCAAGTAGCAAGACGATTGGAAACACGTTTGCGAGAAGTGCGCCAATTATACGTAGGGCACTTCTCCATCCGTATAGTTTCAGCAGGATGTCACCAAGCAGTGGCACTATTATCATTCCAAAGGCATAGCCAGATTTGCCAATACCATAGAATGCGTTAAAATGCATCGTTTCTGCTTCACTGAGTCCGATGATAACACAAGTGGACAGGATGCTGTTCCCTAATCCTGCAATGACACCATGAAGGAGGAGGATAATAGTTACAGTAAAAATATGTACACATTGGGTCAGAGTCTAAAAATGAAGTATGCATGCAGGCAGGAAAAAAAGAAGAAGATGTTTTAGGGTTCCCTTTAAGAGAACAGCTGTTGAAGTCACGGGCAGAATGTTTTACCTATACATGTTAATTATTATGATTCCAATTTCCACTTTTCATCATACCCTTAAACTTTATTGAAACTTTACGATAAAAATGCATTTTAAGATTTTCCATAAGACAATTGCTTTTAATGCGTTCTTATTTAAAATAAAAAGGAAAAACTCTCCCCTCTGTTCATTTTGTAACAAGGAACCTAAAACTATTGTTCATGTGTTTTGCGAATGCCCTGGGGTAAATCTTGTATAGGATGATCTATTGTTGACAATAAATATAAAACAGTCCTGCAATAAAATCATCTCCTCTTTTGAAAAAAAAAAAAAAAACACATTGGCATTTGGGCTGACACATTTTTTTACTTTTTTTTATTTCTTGTTCTTGGGTATTATACCCATTGCTGTAAATTTAGGAGTAAATCACGTAATATTGTGGAATTCAGAGCTCGATAAAAAAAAAAAAAATAAGAATACTGAGTATTTTCCAGCAAAAAAAAGTAAAAGAAATGTAAGCTCCCATTGCATTTTAAGAAATGGAGATTTGATGTTTAGAGTAATTTTTTTGCTATTCTTTCATGTGTCTGCTAATCTATCACATGGGTAATACTGTGGAAACGCACTACTTATTACAATACCCTTGGTGCCATAAGATTTCGTTTCTTATATTAGTTCTTCTGTTTCATTTTACTATACAGGTATTTGTACCAATATATAATAAGGAAATGGAGATCATTTTATAGGGATCAAGGAGATAGACTGACTTGGTCAGATTTTTTATTTTGTACGTGTATCTCTGATTCTTGTGTTCATACTTTCCACTATGCAATCTGGAAACATTTTTTGTAATCATTTGAAAACTGCTTTATTCAATCTCGTAAATATTTTGATTCTGTGTGATTGATTTGTTGATTTGATCAATAAAGACTTAAAGAAAAATAAAAGCTTTACGATAGAAACGTGTTTTGAGAGTCAAAGGTTAACCTTGCGCTATTTATTTTTATCCCCAACCCATAACAATCTTTTATAAAGTACCACGTGTTAAAAAAATGCCAATCTTAATGCTAAATGCGTGTAGTTCAAAAACTACCTATCAGATAAAACTGTCATTGATATGGGTAATAGTTGCATAGTTTTGGTTGGAACTGATTTCAAAATGAAAATATATATCAGTTACATGAAATCCATGAATGATTTCCAAGTTAAGTTCAAGTTTTGTTTTGTTTTTTTGGTCAAATCTTAAAAATCTGTACAAAACATGAAATATACACAAGAACTATTAATGTGTATGTGAGTGTGTACTTACAGTGACCCTGAACAATGGACATGGATACCACCTGTTCAGAGCTCTGCTCCAAGGCACATGAATGCTTTATTAATCATTCATGATGGACTGCCCTGGACACTGCTAGTCAGAATTCATGGCAAAGGATGAAATACATGCCCATGGCGGAGTATCCAAATCCTGGTCATTTCCAGGATCATTGTCTGGATGTCAAATACAGACATCCGTACACACCAATTGACTTCAGTGCAAAGGTAAAGATTAGTACATACGGATGAAAATAGGGCAAAATCTGGGACCTACCTGAAAAATCAACGTTTAAGTCAATCAAACTGAATCATGCTTTCATTTAAAATTGCCTTCAACAAAACTGCACACTATTCAGCTATTGCTCATATTAATGTAAGTATTATCTGATGTATATTTTTTTATGGTTAATACTGATCAAAAGTTGGAAATGTTTTTTTTTTTTTTTTTTTTTTTTTTTTTTTTTTTGCAACGCATATTATTTATAACAATGGTATAACTTTTAGATAAAGTGACCGATCGTATTTTTTGTGCAGGTACGATTATACAGAGCTCAAGACTGTGTGTCGTCTTGCCGACACATTGTTACTGAAATTAAATAGTGGCGCCACTGCTTGAGTTTTAAACAGTAATACTCACTTATTCACTAGAAGAAATGATCATTTACCTGAAAGAGCCATCATAGTAACCAAGAAGGCATTATTCATCGACAGAGAGGCGAGGATAACACCCGCAGGAATGAGGACCGCACCGGTAAGCACAAGAGCTCGTCTGCCTATGTCTAGCTTGTACAGGTAGGCGATGAAAGGAGCTGGGTGTTAGAAAATTTATAGAAACACTTTCTAGTCTCAAATTTAATGGATGACGGAATGAAACCACTTCTGATTGAAGGCTGTCAGTCGCATTTCATGAACTTGAAAGGAATTCAAATTATATCTTCACACACACACACACACACACACACACACACACAAACAACGTCTTGACCCGGGCTCAACGACGTAAATCCGTACTGAGGAGTGGGAGGATGATCGGCGATAGTCACCCTCACCAGATTACATGCCCAGACCGGCGAAGCTCTTGACAGGGGGGGGGGGGGGGGAAGCTTCGTCCCCCCCCCCCCATACACACACTTTACAGGGATTGAATGTCCCACTCTTCTGCAAGTGGGAGGGAAGTGGCAGCAAAAAATTGCTTTTGTCTGTCTGTTTGTTTCAGCTAAATTTCGACACTAGGTTCTATGTATTGTTCAACTTTCGTTTCATTGAGCAGTGGCACACAAAACATTGTCGGCATAAAATTCTTGGTGGAGAACACGTAAGCAAAAATCCTGCCCTTTATTCATACATTTATATTGGAAGTGTTCCGAGAATACAAATTAAGCCAACTTTTGACAGTAGACATATTGTGTGTAGTGCAACTTATGTTCAGCTGTGTGAAGAGTAGTATATCACCATAAAATATCCTACAATTTTTTTACATGTCTCTGAAATATTTCAAGTATGTCTTCATTGATAAGTAAAAACCACAGACATGTTGACATATAAACCAGGTCCATAGTGCTATTTTGAACAAATTGCAGGTAAAAACACACTTATGAATACAGATACTTACAGTGAAATAATAACAGTACCACTAATTTACAACTCACAGACTGTGAGGCTGACAACAACCTAACAAATTATATTTGCGGAGAATACGTAAGCCAAATCGTGCCCTTTATCAATACACTTTTCTTTGAAGTGTTCCGAGAGCACAAGTTAAGATTGTTTGGTGAGATTACAATAAGACCCGAACTAGCATTTGGAATCTTGCACCGCCCCAATATATTGTCATTGAAACAACGACAGGAAAAACAGAAATAGCAAAAAGACGTCTGAATGCTTATTCTTGTTCCTAGTTTATCTGCTCACAACATGTAAAACTGGCAAAGTGGTAAAATCCGAAAACTATACTTTCCTAAATCAACATAAAAATGCAAGATATCACACTAAACGGTGCACGAATTAATGCAGCTACTAGTCAAGAAGCAAGTAATGATACCTTGCTAAACAATCTAAAATTTCATACTGTGCACAATGTTCACCTCTAAGTGAGCGAAGCTGCGCCTGTCATTGGGCAAGCAGGGGACTTTGAATGAACCGTGGTGGGACCATAGTGACGAAAACGATGATTTCTAAGGCAACGAGTAGCCAGAATGAATCGTGATAGGATCCAAACGTTTTGATGATCACACCTGTGAACAAACGGTTCGCAAATACAACAATGCAAAAGCAAATATTTTACTTTTTTATACAACCATAATTCATTACAGGATTATTCTGCAATTGATACTGTAGTGGGAAGTACGGAGCTCATTCCGGTTGAAAAAATAAAAACAAACCAAACTACAAATGACATTATTTTGCGTTATCTATGCCATTATAATTGCTAGACTCTTATGGAGAGAATGCTGATTAAGACATTGAACAAAAATTATTCAACCTTCCAACTTTCCTTAATTTTACAACTATGTCCCTGGAGTAAGCAATCGTACTTCTATTTCATTTATTGGTGTTTTGTCTCTCCTTTGTTAACTTCAATCTCAATCATTACAAAATTTGTTGCGTCGACAAAATGTAACGAGTGACTCGTATTCGAATATTCATGATTTCTAATGATGAATGGAATAATTGATTCATCTGTTGGATAAAGTCCGTTGATGCAGTTTAGCGAGTTGCTTGGCCTGTAATATGTTCTGTAACGAGCGTTGAAACTCATGACAAGTTCGTCATTCGTTGTCTATAAAGAAAAACAACGATTATTATTGTCATCATTCCTTGTACGTAAATGTTTGTCTCAAACAGAGCAATAGCGTGGCAGGTATGAGAAACGAGATGGCATTGTATACACTTTTCCAGTTAGTATCATCAATTGCTAGCTAGAGAGAAAACACACACACACAAACACACACACACTCACTACTCTGGAACAGTAGGGCCTACATGCTCCCAACAGATTTAAAAACTTAAAAACAAACAAACTCAAACAGCTTACCTACGAGGAACGATCCAAGAAACATGCCAATGCCACTAGCGGTGCTTGTCAGGGCCATTAGAAGAGGAAAATCCGAAGTTGAAGCACGTTCTTTGCCTATGAATACGATCAAATTTGCCCTAATTCCCAAGAAAAAGGAAGTGGCAAATGCTGAAATCAGTATTACCCTATAACTAAATAAGACTAAGTCAGTTGTCAGAGATATAATGTTTAAAATAGTCCCTGCGAGAAACATATGGATGGGGCTAATTATCCGTGTAAGAACTCCGCTAAGACATCGGGAAAGGAAAGTAGCAACTGCAGTTGAGAAGGCGATGTACACTGCATCTAAAGATGATATCCCTGAAGCAATGGCTCGTGGGATGACGAAGGCGAACCAAGATCCGTCTACCATTGTTAGGAAAATGTTGCACAGGAACACAATGTTAAGACAGGGATCTCGGTAATATACACTGTTCCTCCAACCGAGGACGATGTTAGACCAGCAGGAGTAGTTATTTCCATCTTCATCAATAGTATGCCTATGGCTGCTATGGGCTGATAATAGAGGCATCTCCAGAGACGCTTCTTCGTGACATTGAGACCCATGCTGAATGCTGTCGCTCGAGATTTCATCATCAACGCGTTGGCCCCGTGGTTCACTTGTACTCCCAAAGTCATCCTGAGCCTTACTTGGTATTCGACGAAGATCAAGTAGCAAGACGATTGGAAACACGTTTGCGAGAAGTGCGCCAATTATACGTAGGGCACTTCTCCATCCGTATAGTTTCAGCAGGATGTCACCAAGCAGTGGCACTATTATCATTCCAAAGGCATAGCCAGATTTGCCAATACCATAGAATGCGTTAAAATGCATCGTTTCTGCTTCACTGAGTCCGATGATAACACAAGTGGACAGGATGCTGTTCCCTAATCCTGCAATGACACCATGAAGGAGGAGGATAATAGTTACAGTAAAAATATGTACACATTGGGTCAGAGTCTAAAAATGAAGTATGCATGCAGGCAGGAAAAAAAGAAGAAGATGTTTTAGGGTTCCCTTTAAGAGAACAGCTGTTGAAGTCACGGGCAGAATGTTTTACCTATACATGTTAATTATTATGATTCCAATTTCCACTTTTCACCATACCCTTAAACTTTATTGAAACTTTACGATAAAAATGCATTTTAAGATTTTCCATAAGACAATTGCTTTTAATGCGTTCTTATTTAAAATAAAAAGGAAAAACTCTCCCCTCTGTTCATTTTGTAACAAGGAACCTAAAACTATTGTTCATGTGTTTTGCGAATGCCCTGGGGTAAATCTTGTATAGGATGATCTATTGTTGACAATAAATATAAAACAGTCCTGCAATAAAATCATCTCCTCTTTTGAAAAAAAAAACAAAAAACACATTGGCATTTGGGCTGACACATTTTTTTACTTTTTTATTTCTTGTTCTTGGGTATTATACCCATTGCTGTAAATTTAGGAGTAAATCACGTAATATTGTGGAATTCAGAGCTCGATAAAAAAAAATAAGAATACTGAGTATTTTCCAGCATAAAAAAAGTAAAAGAAATGTAAGCTCCCATTGCATTTTAAGAAATGGAGATTTGATGTTTAGAGTAATTTTTTTGCTATTCTTTCATGTGTCTGCTAATCTATCACATGGGTAATACTGTGGAAACGCACTACTTATTACAATACCCTTGGTGCCATAAGATTTCGTTTCTTATATTAGTTCTTCTGTTTCATTTTACTATACAGGTATTTGTACCAATATATAATAAGGAAATGGAGATCATTTTATAGGGATCAAGGAGATAGACTGACTTGGTCAGATTTTTTATTTTGTACGTGTATCTCTGATTCTTGTGTTCATACTTTCCACTATGCAATCTGGAAACATTTTTTGTAATCATTTGAAAACTGCTTTATTCAATCTCGTAAATATTTTGATTCTGTGTGATTGATTTGTTGATTTGATCAATAAAGACTTAAAGAAAAATAAAAGCTTTACGATAGAAACGTGTTTTGAGAGTCAAAGGTTAACCTTGCGCTATTTATTTTTATCCCCAACCCATAACAATCTTTTATAAAGTACCACGTGTTAAAAAAATGCCAATCTTAATGCTAAATGCGTGTAGTTCAAAAACTACCTATCAGATAAAACTGTCATTGATATGGGTAATAGTTGCATAGTTTTGGTTGGAACTGATTTCAAAATGAAAATATATATCAGTTACATGAAATCCATGAATGATTTCCAAGTTAAGTTCAAGTTTTGTTTTGTTTTTTTGGTCAAATCTTAAAAATCTGTACAAAACATGAAATATACACAAGAACTATTAATGTGTATGTGAGTGTGTACTTACAGTGACCCTGAACAATGGACATGGATACCACCTGTTCAGAGCTCTGCTCCAAGGCACATGAATGCTTTATTAATCATACATGATGGACTGCCCTGGACACTGCTAGTCAGAATTCATGGCAAAGGATGAAATACATGCCCATGGCGGAGTATCCAAATCCTGGTCATTTCCAGGATCATTGTCTGGATGTCAAATACAGACATCCGTACACACCAATTGACTTCAGTGCAAAGGTAAAGATTAGTACATACGGATGAAAATAGGGCAAAATCTGGGACCTACCTGAAAAATCAACGTTTAAGTCAATCAAACTGAATCATGCTTTCATTTAAAATTGCCTTCAACAAAACTGCACACTATTCAGCTATTGCTCATATTAATGTAAGTATTATCTGATGTATATTTTTTTATGGTTAATACTGATCAAAAGTTGGAAATGTTTTTTTTTTTTTTTTTTTGCAACGCATATTATTTATAACAATGGTATAACTTTTAGATAAAGTGACCGATCGTATTTTTTGTGCAGGTACGATTATACAGAGCTCAAGACTGTGTGTCGTCTTGCCGACACATTGTTACTGAAATTAAATAGTGGCGCCACTGCTTGAGTTTTAAACAGTAATACTCACTTATTCACTAGAAGAAATGATCATTTACCTGAAAGAGCCATCATAGTAACCAAGAAGGCATTATTCATCGACAGAGAGGCGAGGATAACACCCGCAGGAATGAGGACCGCACCGGTAAGCACGAGAGCTCGTCTGCCTATGTCTAGCTTGTACAGGTAGGCGATGAAAGGAGCTGGGTGTTAGAAAATTTATAGAAACACTTTCTAGTCTCAAATTTAATGGATGACGGAATGAAACCACTTCTGATTGAAGGCTGTCAGTCGCATTTCATGAACTTGAAAGGAATTCAAATTATATCTTCACACACACACACACACACACACACACACACAAACAACGTCTTGACCCGGGCTCAACGACGTAAATCCGTACTGAGGAGTGGGAGGATGATCGGCGATAGTCACCCTCACCAGATTACATGCCCAGACCGGCGAAGCTCTTGACAGGGGGGGGGGGGGGGGAAGCTTCGTCCCCCCCCCCCCCATACACACACTTTACAGGGATTGAATGTCCCACTCTTCTGCAAGTGGGAGGGAAGTGGCAGCAAAAAAATTGCTTTTGTCTGTCTGTTTGTTTCAGCTAAATTTCGACACTAGGTTCTATGTATTGTTCAACTTTCGTTTCATTGAGCAGTGGCACACAAAACATTGTCGGCATAAAATTCTTGGTGGAGAACACGTAAGCAAAAATCCTGCCCTTTATTCATACATTTATATTGGAAGTGTTCCGAGAATACAAATTAAGCCAACTTTTGACAGTAGACATATTGTGTGTAGTGCAACTTATGTTCAGCTGTGTGAAGAGTAGTATATCACCATAAAATATCCTACAATTTTTTTACATGTCTCTGAAATATTTCAAGTATGTCTTCATTGATAAGTAAAAACCACAGACATGTTGACATATAAACCAGGTCCATAGTGCTATTTTGAACAAATTGCAGGTAAAAACACACTTATGAATACAGATACTTACAGTGAAATAATAACAGTACCACTTATTTACAACTCACAGACTGTGAGGCCGACAACAACCTAACAAATTATATTTGCGGAGAATACGTAAGCCAAATCGTGCCCTTTATCAATACACTTTTCTTTGAAGTGTTCCGAGAGCACAAGTTAAGATTGTTTGGTGAGATTACAATAAGACCCGAACTAGCATTTGGAATCTTGCACCGCCCCAATATATTGTCATTGAAACAACGACAGGAAAAACAGAAATAGCAAAAAGACGTCTGAATGCTTATTCTTGTTCCTAGTTTATCTGCTCACAACATGTAAAACTGGCAAAGTGGTAAAATCCGAAAACTATACTTTCCTAAATCAACATAAAAATGCAAGATATCACACTAAACGGTGCACGAATTAATGCAGCTACTAGTCAAGAAGCAAGTAATGATACCTTGCTAAACAATCTAAAATTTCATACTGTGCACAATGTTCACCTCTAAGTGAGCGAAGCTGCGCCTGTCATTGGGCAAGCAGGGGACTTTGAATGAACCGTGGTGGGGGACCATAGTGACGAAAACGATGATTTCTAAGGCAACGAGTAGCCAGAATGAATCGTGATAGGATCCAAACGTTTTTGATGATCACACCTGTGAACAAACGGTTCGCAAATACAACAATGCAAAAGCAAATATTTTTACTTTTTTATACAACCATAATTCATTACAGGATTATTCTGCAATTGATACTGTAGTGGGAAGTACGGAGCTCATTCCGGTTGAAAAAATAAAAACAAACCAAACTACAAATGACATTATTTTGCGTTATCTATGCCATTATAATTGCTAGACTCTTATGGAGAGAATGCTGATTAAGACATTGAACAAAAATTATTCAACCTTCCAACTTTCCTTAATTTTTACAACTATATCCCCTGGAGTAAAGCAATCGTACTTTCTATTTTCATTTATTGGTGTTTTTTGTCTCTCCTTTGTTAACTTCAATCTCAATCATTACAAAAAATTTTGTTTGCGTCGACAAAAAATGTAACGAGTGACTCGTATTCGAAATATTCATGATTTTCTAATGATGAATGGAAATAATTGATTCATCTGTTGGATAAAGTCCGTTGATGCAGTTTTAGCGAGTTGCTTGGCCTGTAAATATGTTTCTGTAAACGAGCGTTGAAAACTCATGACAAGTTCGTCATTCGTTGTCTATAAAGAAAAAAAAACAACTATTATTATTGTCATCATTTCCTTGTACGTAAATGTTTTTGTCTCAAAACAGAGCAATAGCGTGGGCAGGTATGAGAAAAACGAGATGGCATTGTATACACTTTTTCCAGTTTAGTATCATCAATTGCTAGCTAGAGAGAAAAAAAACACACACACACAAAAAACACACACACACTCACTACTCTGGAAACAGTAGGGGCCCTACATGCTCCCCAAACAGATTTAAAAAAACTTAAAAAAAAAACAAAACAAAACTCAAAACAGCTTACCTACGAGGAAACGATCCCAAGAAAAAACATGCCAATGCCCACTAGCGGTGCTTGTCAGGGGCCATTAGAAGAGGAAAAAATCCGAAGTTTGAAAGCACGTTTCTTTGCCTATGAAATACGATCAAAATTTTGCCCTAATTCCCAAGAAAAAAAGGAAGTGGGCAAAATGCTGAAAATCAGCATTACCCAATAAACTAAAATAAGACTAAGTCAGTTTGTCAGAGATATAATGTTTTAAAAAATAGTCCCCCTGCGAGAAAAAACATATGGATGGGGGCTAAATTATCCGTGTAAGAAAACTCCGCTAAGACATCGGGAAAAGGAAAAGTAGCAACTGCAGTTGAGAAGGCGATGTACACTGCATCTAAAGATGATATCCCTGAAAGCAATGGCTCGTGGGATGACGAAGGCGAAACCAAGAATCCGTCTACCATTGTTAGGAAAAAATGTTTGCACAGGAAAACACAATGTTTAAGACAGGGATTCTCGGTAAATATACACTGTTTCCCTCCAACCGAGGGACGATGTTTAGACCAGCAGGAGTAGTTTATTTTCCATCTTCATCAATAGTATGCCTATGGCTGCTATGGGCTGATAATAGAGGGGCATCTCCAGAGACGCTTCTTCGTGACATTGAGACCCCATGCTGAATGCTGTCGCCTCGAGATTTTTCATCATCAAACGCGTTGGCCCCCGTGGTTTCACTTGTACTCCCAAAGTCATCCTGAGCCCTTACTTGGTATTCGACGAAGATCAAGTAGCAAGACGATTGGAAAAAACACGTTTTTGCGAGAAGTTGCGCCAATTTATACGTAGGGGCAACTTCCTCCATCCGTATAGTTTTTCAGCAGGATGTCACCAAGCAGTGGCCACTATTATCATTTCCAAAAGGGCATAGCCAGATTTTGCCAATACCATAGAATTGCGTTTAAAAATGCAATCGTTTTTCTGCTTCACTGAGGTCCGATGATAAAACACAAGTGGGACAGGATTGCTGTTTCCCCTAATTCCTGCAATGGACACCATGAAGGGAGGGAGGGATAAATAGTTTACAGTAAAAAAATATGTACACATTGGGGTCAGAGGTCTAAAAAATGAAAGTAATGCATGCAGGCAGGAAAAAAAAAAGAAGAAAGATGTTTTTTAGGGTTTCCCTTTAAGAGAAAACAGCTGTTTGAAGGTCACGGGCAGAAATGTTTTTACCTATAACATGTTTAATTATTATGAATTCCAATTTTCCACTTTTTCACCATACCCCTTAAAACCTTTTATTGAAAAACTTTACGATAAAAAAATTGCATTTTTAAGATTTTTTCCATAAGGACAATTGCTTTTTTAATGCGTTTCTTAATTTAAAAATAAAAAAGGAAAAAAAAACTCTCCCCCTCTGTTCATTTTGTAAACAAGGAAACCTAAAAAACTATTGTTTTCATGTGTTTTTTTGCGAATGCCCCTGGGGTAAAATCTTGTATAGGATGAATTCTATTGTTGACAATAAAATATAAAAAACAGTCCCTGCAATAAAAAAATCATCTCCTCTTTTGAAAAAAAAAAAAAAACAAAAAAAAACACAATTGGCATTTTGGGCTGACACATTTTTTTTTTACTTTTTTTTATTTTCTTGTTTCTTGGGTATTTATACCCATTGCTGTAAAATTTTAGGAGTAAAAATCACGTAAATATTGTGGGAATTTCAGAGCTCGATAAAAAAAAAAATAAGAATACTGAGTATTTTCCAGCATAAAAAAAGTAAAAGAAATGTAAGCTCCCATTGCATTTTAAGAAATGGAGATTTGATGTTTAGAGTAATTTTTTTGCTATTCTTTCATGTGTCTGCTAATCTATCACATGGGTAATACTGTGGAAACGCACTACTTATTACAATACCCTTGGTGCCATAAGATTTCGTTTCTTATATTAGTTCTTCTGTTTCATTTTACTATACAGGTATTTGTACCAATATATAATAAGGAAATGGAGATCATTTTATAGGGATCAAGGAGATAGACTGACTTGGTCAGATTTTTTATTTTGTACGTGTATCTCTGATTCTTGTGTTCATACTTTCCACTATGCAATCTGGAAACATTTTTTGTAATCATTTGAAAACTGCTTTATTCAATCTCGTAAATATTTTGATTCTGTGTGATTGATTTGTTGATTTGATCAATAAAGACTTAAAGAAAAATAAAAGCTTTACGATAGAAACGTGTTTTGAGAGTCAAAGGTTAACCTTGCGCTATTTATTTTTATCCCCAACCCATAACAATCTTTTATAAAGTACCACGTGTTAAAAAAATGCCAATCTTAATGCTAAATGCGTGTAGTTCAAAAACTACCTATCAGATAAAACTGTCATTGATATGGGTAATAGTTGCATAGTTTTGGTTGGAACTGATTTCAAAATGAAAATATATATCAGTTACATGAAATCCATGAATGATTTCCAAGTTAAGTTCAAGTTTTGTTTTGTTTTTTTGGTCAAATCTTAAAAATCTGTACAAAACATGAAATATACACAAGAACTATTAATGTGTATGTGAGTGTGTACTTACAGTGACCCTGAACAATGGACATGGATACCACCTGTTCAGAGCTCTGCTCCAAGGCACATGAATGCTTTATTAATCATACATGATGGACTGCCCTGGACACTGCTAGTCAGAATTCATGGCAAAGGATGAAATACATGCCCATGGCGGAGTATCCAAATCCTGGTCATTTCCAGGATCATTGTCTGGATGTCAAATACAGACATCCGTACACACCAATTGACTTCAGTGCAAAGGTAAAGATTAGTACATACGGATGAAAATAGGGCAAAATCTGGGACCTACCTGAAAAATCAACGTTTAAGTCAATCAAACTGAATCATGCTTTCATTTAAAATTGCCTTCAACAAAACTGCACACTATTCAGCTATTGCTCATATTAATGTAAGTATTATCTGATGTATATTTTTTTATGGTTAATACTGATCAAAAGTTGGAAATGTTTTTTTTTTTTTTTTTTGCAACGCATATTATTTATAACAATGGTATAACTTTTAGATAAAGTGACCGATCGTATTTTTTGTGCAGGTACGATTATACAGAGCTCAAGACTGTGTGTCGTCTTGCCGACACATTGTTACTGAAATTAAATAGTGGCGCCACTGCTTGAGTTTTAAACAGTAATACTCACTTATTCACTAGAAGAAATGATCATTTACCTGAAAGAGCCATCATAGTAACCAAGAAGGCATTATTCATCGACAGAGAGGCGAGGATAACACCCGCAGGAATGAGGACCGCACCGGTAAGCACGAGAGCTCGTCTGCCTATGTCTAGCTTGTACAGGTAGGCGATGAAAGGAGCTGGGTGTTAGAAAATTTATAGAAACACTTTCTAGTCTCAAATTTAATGGATGACGGAATGAAACCACTTCTGATTGAAGGCTGTCAGTCGCATTTCATGAACTTGAAAGGAATTCAAATTATATCTTCACACACACACACACACACACACACACAAACAACGTCTTGACCCGGGCTCAACGACGTAAATCCGTACTGAGGAGTGGGAGGATGATCGGCGATAGTCACCCTCACCAGATTACATGCCCAGACCGGCGAAGCTCTTGACAGGGGGGGGGGGGGGGGAAGCTTCGTCCCCCCCCCCCCCATACACACACTTTACAGGGATTGAATGTCCCACTCTTCTGCAAGTGGGAGGGAAGTGGCAGCAAAAAAATTGCTTTTGTCTGTCTGTTTGTTTCAGCTAAATTTCGACACTAGGTTCTATGTATTGTTCAACTTTCGTTTCATTGAGCAGTGGCACACAAAACATTGTCGGCATAAAATTCTTGGTGGAGAACACGTAAGCAAAAATCCTGCCCTTTATTCATACATTTATATTGGAAGTGTTCCGAGAATACAAATTAAGCCAACTTTTGACAGTAGACATATTGTGTGTAGTGCAACTTATGTTCAGCTGTGTGAAGAGTAGTATATCACCATAAAATATCCTACAATTTTTTTACATGTCTCTGAAATATTTCAAGTATGTCTTCATTGATAAGTAAAAACCACAGACCTGTTGACATATAAAC
Organism: Diadema antillarum; assembly: GCF_040938485.1. NCBI lineage: Eukaryota > Metazoa > Echinodermata > Echinoidea > Diadematoida > Diadematidae > Diadema > Diadema antillarum. Next base: position 26,448 of record NW_027271904.1, read on the forward strand.
CAGGTCCATAGTGCTATTTTGAACAAATTGCAGGTAAAAACACACTTATGAATACAGATACTTACAGTGAAATAATAACAGTACCACTTATTTACAACTCACAGACTGTGAGGCCGACAACAACCTAACAAATTATATTTGCGGAGAATACGTAAGCCAAATCGTGCCCTTTATCAATACACTTTTCTTTGAAGTGTTCCGAGAGCACAAGTTAAGATTGTTTGGTGAGATTACAATAAGACCCGAACTAGCATTTGGAATCTTGCACCGCCCCAATATATTGTCATTGAAACAACGACAGGAAAAACAGAAATAGCAAAAAGACGTCTGAATGCTTATTCTTGTTCCTAGTTTATCTGCTCACAACATGTAAAACTGGCAAAGTGGTAAAATTCGAAAACTATACTTTCCTAAATCAACATAAAAATGCAAGATATCACACTAAACGGTGCACGAATTAATGCAGTTACTAGTCAAGAAGCAAGTAATGATACCTTGCTAAACAATCTAAAATTTCATACTGTGCACAATGTTCACCTCTAAGTGAGCGAAGCTGCGCCTGTCATTGGGCAAGCAGGGGACTTTGAATGAACCGTGGTGGGACCATAGTGACGAAAACGATGATTTCTAAGGCAACGAGTAGCCAGAATGAATCGTGATAGGATCCAAACGTTTTGATGATCACACCTGTGAACAAACGGTTCGCAAATACAACAATGCAAAAGCAAATATTTTACCTTTTTATACAACCATAATTCATTACAGGATTATTCTGCAATTGATACTGTAGTGGGAAGTACGGAGCTCATTCCGGTTGAAAAAATAAAAACAAACCAAACTACAAATGACATTATTTTGCGTTATCTATGCCATTATAATTGCTAGACTCTTATGGAGAGAATGCTGATTAAGACATTGAACAAAAATTATTCAACCTTCCAACTTTCCTTAATTTTACAACTATGTCCCTGGAGTAAGCAATCGTACTTCTATTTCATTTATTGGTGTTTTGTCTCTCCTTTGTTAACTTCAATCTCAATCATTACAAAATTTGTTGCGTCGACAAAATGTAACGAGTGACCCGTATTCGAATATTCATGATTTCTAATGATGAATGGAATAATTGATTCATCTGTTGGATAAAGTCCGTTGATGCAGTTTAGCGAGTTGCTTGGCCTGTAATATGTTCTGTAACGAGCGTTGAAACTCATGACAAGTTCGTCATTCGTTGTCTATAAAGAAAAACAACGATTATTATTGTCATCATTCCTTGTACGTAAATGTTTGTCTCAAACAGAGCAATAGCGTGGCAGGTATGAGAAACGAGATGGCATTGTATACACTTTTCCAGTTCGTACATCAATTGCTAGCTAGAGTAGAAAACACACACACACAAACACACACACTACTCACTACTCTGAAGTACGGTCCTACATGTCTCCCAACAGATTTAAAAACTTAAAACAAGCAAACTCAAACAGCTTACCTACGAGGAACGATCCAAGAAACATGCCAATGCCACTAAGCGGTGCTTGTCAGGGCCATTAGAAGAGGAAAATCTGAAGTTGAAGCACGTTCTTTGCCTATGAATACGATCAAATTTGCCCTAATTCCCAAGAAAAAGGAAGTGGGCAAATGCTGAAATCAGTATTACCCAATAACTAAATAAGGACTAAGTCAGTTGTCAGAGATATAATGTTTAAATAGTCCCTGCAGAGAAACATATGGATGGGGCTAATTATCCGTGTAAGAACTCCGCTAAGACATCGGGAAAGGAAAGTAGCAACTGCAGTTGAGAAGGCGATGTACACTGCATCTAAAGATGATATCCTGAAGCAATGGCTCGTGGGATGACGAAGGCGAACCAAGATCCGTCTACCATTGTTAGGAAAATGTTGCACAGGAACACAATGTTAAGACAGGGATCTCGGTAATATACACTGTTCCTCCAACGAGGACGATGTTAGACCAGCAGAGTAGTTATTTCCATCTTCATCAATAGTATGCCTATGGCTGCTATGGGCTGATAATAGAGGCATCTCCAGAGACGCTTCTTCGTGACATTGAGACCCATGCTGAATGCTGTCGCTCGAGATTTCATCATCAACGCGTTGGCCCCGTGGTTCACTTGTACTCCCAAAGTCATCCTGAGCCTTACTTGGTATTCGACGAAGATCAAGTAGCAAGACGATTGGAAACACGTTTGCGAGAAGTGCGCCAATATACGTAGGGCACTTCTCCATCCGTATAGTTTCAGCAGGATGTCACCAAGCAGTGGCACTATTATCATTCCAAAGGCATAGCCAGATTTGCCAATACCATAGAATGCGTTAAAAATGCATCGTTTTCTGCTTCACTGAGTCCGATGATAACACAAGTGGACAGGATGCTGTTCCCTAATTCTGCAATGACACCATGAAGGAGGAGGATAATAGTTACAGTAAAAATATGTACACATTGGGTCAGAGTCTAAAAATGAAGTATGCATGCAGGCAGGAAAAAAAAGAAGAAGATGTTTTAGGGTTCCCTTTAAGAGAACAGCTGTTGAAGTCACGGGCAGAATGTTTTACCTATACATGTTAATTATTATGATTCCAATTTCCACTTTTCATCATACCCTTAAACTTTATTGAAACTTTACGATAAAAATGCATTTTAAGATTTTCCATAAGACAATTGCTTTTAATGCGTTCTTATTTAAAATAAAAAGGAAAACCTCTCCCTCTGTTCATTTTGTAACAAGGAACCTAAAACTATTGTTCATGCTGTTTTGCGAATGCCCTGGGGTAAATCTTGTATAGGATGATCTATTGTTGACAATAAATATAAAACAGTCCTGCAATAAAATCATCTCCTCTTTTGAAAAAAAAAAACACATTGGCATTTGGGCTGACACATTTTTTTACTTTTTTTATTTCTTGTTCTTGGGTATTATACCCATTGCTGTAAATTTAGAGTAAATCACGTAATATTGTGGAATTCAGAGCTCGATAAAAAAAAAAATAAGAATACTGAGTATTTTCCCAGCAAAAAAAAAAGTAAAAGAAATGTAAAGCTCCCATTGCATTTTAAGAAATGGAGATTTGATGTTTAGAGTAATTTTTTTTTGCTATTCTTTCATGTGTCTGCTAATCTATCACATGGGTAATACTGTGGAAACGCACTACTTATTACAATACCCTTGGTGCCATAAGATTTCGTTTCTTATATTAGTTCTTCTGTTTCATTTTACTATACAGGTATTTGTACCAATATATAATAAGGAAATGGAGATCATTTTATAGGGATCAAGGAGATAGACTGACTTGGTCAGATTTTTTATTTTGTACGTGTATCTCTGATTCTTGTGTTCATACTTTCCACTATGCAATCTGGAAACATTTTTTGTAATCATTTGAAAACTGCTTTATTCAATCTCGTAAATATTTTGATTCTGTGTGATTGATTTGTTGATTTGATCAATAAAGACTTAAAGAAAAATAAAAGCTTTACGATAGAAACGTGTTTTGAGAGTCAAAGGTTAACCTTGCGCTATTTATTTTTATCCCCAACCCATAACAATCTTTTATAAAGTACCACGTGTTAAAAAAATGCCAATCTTAATGCTAAATGCGTGTAGTTCAAAAACTACCTATCAGATAAAACTGTCATTGATATGGGTAATAGTTGCATAGTTTTGGTTGGAACTGATTTCAAAATGAAAATATATATCAGTTACATGAAATCCATGAATGATTTCCAAGTTAAGTTCAAGTTTTGTTTTGTTTTTTTGGTCAAATCTTAAAAATCTGTACAAAACATGAAATATACACAAGAACTATTAATGTGTATGTGAGTGTGTACTTACAGTGACCCTGAACAATGGACATGGATACCACCTGTTCAGAGCTCTGCTCCAAGGCACATGAATGCTTTATTAATCATTCATGATGGACTGCCCTGGACACTGCTAGTCAGAATTCATGGCAAAGGATGAAATACATGCCCATGGCGGAGTATCCAAATCCTGGTCATTTCCAGGATCATTGTCTGGATGTCAAATACAGACATCCGTACACACCAATTGACTTCAGTGCAAAGGTAAAGATTAGTACATACGGATGAAAATAGGGCAAAATCTGGGACCTACCTGAAAAATCAACGTTTAAGTCAATCAAACTGAATCATGCTTTCATTTAAAATTGCCTTCAACAAAACTGCACACTATTCAGCTATTGCTCATATTAATGTAAGTATTATCTGATGTATATTTTTTTATGGTTAATACTGATCAAAAGTTGGAAATGTTTTTTTTTTTTTTTTTTTTGCAACGCATATTATTTATAACAATGGTATAACTTTTAGATAAAGTGACCGATCGTATTTTTTGTGCAGGTACGATTATACAGAGCTCAAGACTGTGTGTCGTCTTGCCGACACATTGTTACTGAAATTAAATAGTGGCGCCACTGCTTGAGTTTTAAACAGTAATACTCACTTATTCACTAGAAGAAATGATCATTTACCTGAAAGAGCCATCATAGTAACCAAGAAGGCATTATTCATCGACAGAGAGGCGAGGATAACACCCGCAGGAATGAGGACCGCACCGGTAAGCACAAGAGCTCGTCTGCCTATGTCTAGCTTGTACAGGTAGGCGATGAAAGGAGCTGGGTGTTAGAAAATTTATAGAAACACTTTCTAGTCTCAAATTTAATGGATGACGGAATGAAACCACTTCTGATTGAAGGCTGTCAGTCGCATTTCATGAACTTGAAAGGAATTCAAATTATATCTTCACACACACACACACACACACACACACACACAAACAACGTCTTTACCCGGGCTCAACGACGTAAATCCGTACTGAGGAGTGGGAGGATGATCGGCGATAGTCACCCTCACCAGATTACATGCCCAGACCGGCGAAGCTCTTGACAGGGGGGGGGGGGGGGGAAGCTTCGTCCCCCCCCCATACACACACTTTACAGGGATTGAATGTCCCACTCTTCTGCAAGTGGGAGGGAAGTGGCAGCAAAAAATTGCTTTTGTCTGTCTGTTTGTTTCAGCTAAATTTCGACACTAGGTTCTATGTATTGTTCAACTTTCGTTTCATTGAGCAGTGGCACACAAAACATTGTCGGCATAAAATTCTTGGTGGAGAACACGTAAGCAAAAATCCTGCCCTTTATTCATACATTTATATTGGAAGAGTTCCGAGAATACAAATTAAGCCAACTTTTGACAGTAGACATATTGTGTGTAGTGCAACTTATGTTCAGCTGTGTGAAGAGTAGTATATCACCATAAAATATCCTACAATTTTTTTACATGTCTCTGAAATATTTCAAGTATGTCTTCATTGATAAGTAAAAACCACAGACATGTTGACATATAAACCAGGTCCATAGTGCTATTTTGAACAAATTGCAGGTAAAAACACACTTATGAATACAGATACTTACAGTGAAATAATAACAGTACCACTAATTTACAACTCACAGACTGTGAGGCTGACAACAACCTAACAAATTATATTTGCGGAGAATACGTAAGCCAAATCGTGCCCTTTATCAATACACTTTTCTTTGAAGTGTTCCGAGAGCACAAGTTAAGATTGTTTGGTGAGATTACAATAAGACCCGAACTAGCATTTGGAATCTTGCACCGCCCCAATATATTGTCATTGAAACAACGACAGGAAAAACAGAAATAGCAAAAAGACGTCTGAATGCTTATTCTTGTTCCTAGTTTATCTGCTCACAACATGTAAAACTGGCAAAGTGGTAAAATTCGAAAACTATACTTTCCTAAATCAACATAAAAATGCAAGATATCACACTAAACGGTGCACGAATTAATGCAGTTACTAGTCAAGAAGCAAGTAATGATACCTTGCTAAACAATCTAAAATTTCATACTGTGCACAATGTTCACCTCTAAGTGAGCGAAGCTGCGCCTGTCATTGGGCAAGCAGGGGACTTTGAATGAACCGTGGTGGGACCATAGTGACGAAAACGATGATTTCTAAGGCAACGAGTAGCCAGAATGAATCGTGATAGGATCCAAACGTTTTGATGATCACACCTGTGAACAAACGGTTCGCAAATACAACAATGCAAAAGCAAATAGTTTACTTTTTTATACAACCATAATTCATTACAGGATTATTCTGCAATTGATACTGTAGTGGGAAGTACGGAGCTCATTCCGGTTGAAAGAAATAAAAACAAACCAAACTACAAATGACATTATTTTGCGTTATCTATGCCATTATAATTGCTAGACTCTTATGGAGAGAATGCTGATTAAGACATTGAACAAAAATTATTCAACCTTCCAACTTTCCTTAATTTTACAACTATATCCCTGGAGTAAGCAATCGTACTTCTATTTCATTTATTGGTGTTTTGTCTCTCCTTTGTTAACTTCAATCTCAATCATTACAAAATTTGTTGCGTCGACAAAATGTAACGAGTGACCCGTATTCGAATATTCATGATTTCTAATGATGAATGGAATAATTGATTCATCTGTTGGATAAAGTCCGTTGATGCAGTTTAGCGAGTTGCTTGGCCTGTAATATGTTCTGTAACGAGCGTTGAAACTCATGACAAGTTCGTCATTCGTTGTCTATAAAGAAAAACAACTATTATTATTGTCATCATTCCTTGTACGTAAATGTTTGTCTCAAACAGAGCAATAGCGTGGCAGGTATGAGAAACGAGATGGCATTGTATACACTTTTCCAGTTAGTATCATCAATTGCTAGCTAGAGAGAAAACACACACACACAAACACACACACACTCACTACTCTGGAACAGTAGGGCCTACATGCTCCCAACAGATTTAAAAACTTAAAAACAAACAAACTCAAACAGCTTACCTACGAGGAACGATCCAAGAAACATGCCAATGCCACTAGCGGTGCTTGTCAGGGCCATTAGAAGAGGAAAATCCGAAGTTGAAGCACGTTCTTTGCCTATGAATACGATCAAATTTGCCCTAATTCCCAAGAAAAAGGAAGTGGCAAATGCTGAAATCAGCATTACCCAATAACTAAATAAGACTAAGTCAGTTGTCAGAGATATAATGTTTAAAATAGTCCCTGCGAGAAACATATGGATGGGGCTAATTATCCGTGTAAGAACTCCGCTAAGACATCGGGAAAGGAAAGTAGCAACTGCAGTTGAGAAGGCGATGTACACTGCATCTAAAGATGATATCCCTGAAGCAATGGCTCGTGGGATGACGAAGGCGAACCAAGATCCGTCTACCATTGTTAGGAAAATGTTGCACAGGAACACAATGTTAAGACAGGGATCTCGGTAATATACACTGTTCCTCCAACCGAGGACGATGTTAGACCAGCAGGAGTAGTTATTTCCATCTTCATCAATAGTATGCCTATGGCTGCTATGGGCTGATAATAGAGGCATCTCCAGAGACGCTTCTTCGTGACATTGAGACCCATGCTGAATGCTGTCGCTCGAGATTTCATCATCAACGCGTTGGCCCCGTGGTTCACTTGTACTCCCAAAGTCATCCTGAGCCTTACTTGGTATTCGACGAAGATCAAGTAGCAAGACGATTGGAAACACGTTTGCGAGAAGTGCGCCAATTATACGTAGGGCACTTCTCCATCCGTATAGTTTCAGCAGGATGTCACCAAGCAGTGGCACTATTATCATTCCAAAGGCATAGCCAGATTTGCCAATACCATAGAATGCGTTAAAATGCATCGTTTCTGCTTCACTGAGTCCGATGATAACACAAGTGGACAGGATGCTGTTCCCTAATCCTGCAATGACACCATGAAGGAGGAGGATAATAGTTACAGTAAAAATATGTACACATTGGGTCAGAGTCTAAAAATGAAGTATGCATGCAGGCAGGAAAAAAAGAAGAAGATGTTTTAGGGTTCCCTTTAAGAGAACAGCTGTTGAAGTCACGGGCAGAATGTTTTACCTATACATGTTAATTATTATGATTCCAATTTCCACTTTTCATCATACCCTTAAACTTTATTGAAACTTTACGATAAAAATGCATTTTAAGATTTTCCATAAGACAATTGCTTTTAATGCGTTCTTATTTAAAATAAAAAGGAAAAACTCTCCCCTCTGTTCATTTTGTAACAAGGAACCTAAAACTATTGTTCATGTGTTTTGCGAATGCCCTGGGGTAAATCTTGTATAGGATGATCTATTGTTGACAATAAATATAAAACAGTCCTGCAATAAAATCATCTCCTCTTTTGAAAAAAAAAAAACACACATTGGCATTTGGGCTGACACATTTTTTTACTTTTTTTGTTTCTTGTTCTTGGGTATTATACCCATTGCTGTAAATTTAGGAGTAAATCACGTAATATTGTGGAATTCAGAGCTCGATAAAAAAAAAAAAAATTAAGAATACTGAGTATTTTCCAGCAAAAAAAAAGTAAAAGAAATGTAAGCTCCCATTGCATTTTAAGAAATGGAGATTTGATGTTTAGAGTAATTTTTTTGCTATTCTTTCATGTGTCTGCTAATCTATCACATGGGTAATACTGTGGAAACGCACTACTTATTACAATACCCTTGGTGCCATAAGATTTCGTTTCTTATATTAGTTCTTCTGTTTCATTTTACTATACAGGTATTTGTACCAATATATAATAAGGAAATGGAGATCATTTTATAGGGATCAAGGAGATAGACTGACTTGGTCAGATTTTTTATTTTGTACGTGTATCTCTGATTCTTGTGTTCATACTTTCCACTATGCAATCTGGAAACATTTTTTGTAATCATTTGAAAACTGCTTTATTCAATCTCGTAAATATTTTGATTCTGTGTGATTGATTTGTTGATTTGATCAATAAAGACTTAAAGAAAAATAAAAGCTTTACGATAGAAACGTGTTTTGAGAGTCAAAGGTTAACTTTGCGCTATTTATTTTTATCCCCAACCCATAACAATCTTTTATAAAGTACCACGTGTTAAAAAAATGCCAATCTTAATGCTAAATGCGTGTAGTTCAAAAACTACCTATCAGATAAAACTGTCATTGATATGGGTAATAGTTGCATAGTTTTGGTTGGAACTGATTTCAAAATGAAAATATATATCAGTTACATGAAATCCATGAATGATTTCCAAGTTAAGTTCAAGTTTTGTTTTGTTTTTTTGGTCAAATCTTAAAAATCTGTACAAAACATGAAATATACACAAGAACTATTAATGTGTATGTGAGTGTGTACTTACAGTGACCCTGAACAATGGACATGGATACCACCTGTTCAGAGCTCTGCTCCAAGGCACATGAATGCTTTATTAATCATTCATGATGGACTGCCCTGGACACTGCTAGTCAGAATTCATGGCAAAGGATGAAATACATGCCCATGGCGGAGTATCCAAATCCTGGTCATTTCCAGGATCATTGTCTGGATGTCAAATACAGACATCCGTACACACCAATTGACTTCAGTGCAAAGGTAAAGATTAGTACATACGGATGAAAATAGGGCAAAATCTGGGACCTACCTGAAAAATCAACATTTAAGTCAATCAAACTGAATCATGCTTTCATTTAAAATTGCCTTCAACAAAACTGCACACTATTCAGCTATTGCTCATATTAATGTAAGTATTATCTGATGTATATTTTTTTATGGTTAATACTGATCAAAAGTTGGAAATGATTTTTTTTTTTTTTTTTGCAACGCATATTATTTATAACAATGGTATAACTTTTAAGATAAAGTGACCGATCGTATTTTTTGTGCAGGTACGATTATACAGAGCTCAAGACTGTGTGTCGTCTTGCCGACACATTGTTACTGAAATTAAATAGTGGCGCCACTGCTTGAGTTTTAAACAGTAATACTCACTTATTCACTAGAAGAAATGATCATTTACCTGAAAGAGCCATCATAGTAACCAAGAAGGCATTATTCATCGACAGAGAGGCGAGGATAACACCCGCAGGAATGAGGACCGCACCGGTAAGCACAAGAGCTCGTCTGCCTATGTCTAGCTTGTACAGGTAGGCGATGAAAGGAGCTGGGTGTTAGAAAATTTATAGAAACACTTTCTAGTCTCAAATTTAATGGATGACGGAATGAAACCACTTCTGATTGAAGGCTGTCAGTCGCATTTCATGAACTTGAAAGGAATTCAAATTATATCTTCACACACACACACACACACACACACACACACACACACACAAACAACGTCTTGACCCGGGCTCAACGACGTAAATCCGTACTGAGGAGTGGGAGGATGATCGGCGATAGTCACCCTCACCAGATTACATGCCCAGACCGGCGAAGCTCTTGACAGGGGGGGGGGGGGGGAAGCTTCGTCCCCCCCCCCCCATACACACACTTTACAGGGATTGAATGTCCCACTCTTCTGCAAGTGGGAGGGAAGTGGCAGCAAAAAATTGCTTTTGTCTGTCTGTTTGTTTGTTTGTTTTTTTTGCTTGTCAGCCGAATTTCGGCGGAAAATCAGACCTTAAAAGTATGAAGACTTTTTGTTGTTGTTTCTCTTGTCTTTTGATGTTCTTTCTTCTTGACTAACAGGAGATTTTGACATCCCCTTTCAAAAACGTAGCGCAGCCCTAAATTATGCCCAAATAAATTCAATGAAATGGTAATATGGATATCCATTTCTTTGTATATAATAACGTAGTAGATTTTTTTGCTGTAGCTATTAATTGTATTCTTCAATTTTCTTCATTTAAGTCAATAAAGCAATCATCCCAGGGGCGTCGTTCCGTTTTAGGGATGGTGGATGGGGGAGGGACTTGGGGTTGGAATATCTGTGCGAGGGAGCGAAGCGACCTAGCGGGAGGAGGGTGTGGGTGGGCGGTATCCTCCCTCCCACACGAGGAAGATTTTGCATTTTAAGACCTGAAATTCAGCGATCTGGTGCACTGTTTTGGTGACATTTGGGATTTTTTCCCATAAAAAACGGAAGATAGATAAAATGTTCATAGATAATACAATGTACATTGAATGACTACATCGTGGTATTTCAGCTCTTGCTCCGCCTGTGCGACATCACTGCGAAGGCCTACTAAGTGGGGCCTATCACCGGCGTAGCCAGGATTTGATCTTAGGGGGAGCGGTTTGATGCGAGGGAGCGAAGCGAGCGAGGGGGGAGGGTGTGGGATGGGGGTTTCCCCCTCCCACAGTAAGAACTTCTTGCTTATTGATGTTGTAAATGTTGCAATATGATGCATATTTTTGCGTGTTTTGTGGACATGAAACAGTCCCACATGTTTAAGGTACCAGTACATCTTGTATGTAGATTATTGAACAAATTTGCTTATAACATGGTATCATTTAGATAAACTTCTTGTAATAATTCTTACACTGAAGATCATGAACGCGACCGAGCCCGAGCGAGCGGAGCGAGGGGGAGGGGGACGGTAGGAGGAGGATGTCCCCCTCCCACTTGGAGAACTTTTTGCATTTATGTTGTACATGGTGCGACTTGATGCATATTTTGCGCGTTTTGCCGACTTGAAACACTTTCACTTGTTTAAGGTAGAAATATATTTTGATGTCGATGATTAGCATACAATTGCTGTATACATTTGGAAAACTGTCTATGTTCAAAGTGTAACCACAGTCTACTTGTATGCATAGGGGCGGGGGGGGGGGGGCGAGCAGGGAGAAGGCGTAGGCGAGTGCTAACACCACCTTTCCAGTTTTCTATCAAAAAACGCAAGAAAATATTCCTCATATTCGGGAATCATTGGGGATCATAATGATAATGTTTGGCCCTCCCCTCTGCCCCCGTCTGCGCTCCCCGTCCTCCATGATTGACGCCCGTGCATACGAGGGTGCTCTTGCATTTTTACAATTCAGATGAAAATATATCGTAAACACATTTGTGATGTAATGTGGGAAAATTTTAATCCCAGAAGTGTATACTCTCTTTTTTTCGGGGGGGGGGGGGGGAACCTCCAGTAATTGAAAATATCTACATATTTCCCCCCACCCACGGAACATTTGCATTTTTTAAAACTGAAGTAACAAACCTGGTGCACATTTTAGACGAAACATGTGAAAATCTGTCAATCTAAAGTGTATTAAGTAGAAAGGACTGGACGGGGAGGGTATAGAAGGGGTTAGGCCTATCCCCCTCTTACGCGAGGGAGATTTTGTATTTTCAGAATTGAAATTCAGCCATCTTTGGGTGAAATATTTAGACAGTTTTCTATCCCCTTCCCATCCCCCGGGATTTACGCCCATGCCCGGGCTACAACATGCGATTGTGTAAAAGAAAGAACATATTGATAGTCATTAAACAATTAATCATTCAAATTATGGTATACTGCCATTACCTAAAACATTCATGGGATTGAAATATATCAAACAGACAAAGAAACAAAGACATGTCGTAAAAACATACAGAAACCATATTATAAGCTCAATTAACGGAGCAAAAGAATCATTTAATTATTGTAGGAAATACGTTATGGCTTGATGATCTAACCTCTCCAAATCATGAATATAATGTTGTTTTCTTCCGTTAATGATGTTTGTGAGTAACAAGAGGGCCGTCGGGACCGCCCCCCTCACCCCCACACACACACTTGTTTTGCACCCGTTAAGAGGAATACATAAGGTGTCACCACTTTGGGCCCTTGAACCCGAAACCCGGTATGTGAGGAATGAGAAAGATGCGCTGAAGAAAGATTTCGTTTTGTTTTGCTTCGTTTTGTTTTGTGTTGTGTTGTGTTGTTTTGTGCAGCATTTTTTTTTTCATCCGAACCTGTCTGTCTTCTCCGTGTACCTCAGAGAGTGAACCCCCACGATTCGCTCAGAAGAAGTTTTAGGCATGCTCACTATTTTGTTATACCGTATCTGGGAAAGTTTTGCGGCTTGATTTGCAGGAAAACACATTTGCTACTCGGCAGTTCCACACCTGACAGTACAAGCATTATCATAATTATATATATATATATATATATATATATATATATATATATATATATTATATCTTGCAGGTGCGCACGTACGTCTGGTTTAGCCGCAGTCAAATTGTTTTTCGCAAGTCGCAAGCAGGGCTTGCAAGGAAATGTGTGACACGGCCGTAAGAACGTTTGCTTTGTATTTATGTATAACTCAATTCAAATGGACTCTCCTAACATATCTAAACATAGAACACCTTATCTGAAAAGGTGCTTACGGAGAAAAGAGGCTCTAAATCGAGGCCGTGCTAAGAGGCCAATGAATGGGACAGAAAATAAGTTGCAATGCTCCGCAGCGACAACAATGAAGGGATTAGCAAATTAGGCCGAGATTCCTCATGGTCTATATGCTAATTTTTTTTTTTTTTGTGAACAATACCAACTTTCAAAGCAGTATCGCTGTATCCTTAAAAAAAATACTAGAGTTGTGTATAGGGTTTGCCTCTACAAAAGATACCTGATCACACTACTCTACCAAAGAAACCGAATTAAAAAGATAAAGGCAGTAGAAAAAAAACAACAACTTGAGACACACTTTCCCGTTTATTTATGATCCCCAATTCAGGAATAACACAAGAAAAAAAATCTCCCTTTGAAAAAAAAAAAGGACTTAGCTGATCCGTTTCAGGTTTTTTGTTTGTTTGTTTGTTTGTTTTAATATCAAGAGATACTACTCCCTCTTGGTTTTGTGATGCACGGTCACATGGGGGGGGGGGGGGGTATATTGCTGCAGAATCTCGCATCCTACGGCCTCTGGAGTACGAATTTTATAACCGTTTCCATAAGTGTTATTAACTTCCTCTTTGATGATTGATTCCAATACTTTATTTACCTTGGACTCTGACCACATTTTAATGTGTACCATGTTTGCCCGATAACTTACCTGTTTATCAGTATGCCAAGGCACGAATACACTCTGATAGGAAGACTTTATTTTCAGGAAAATAATATGCAGGAATGTCCAATCATTTGCATATTCCATATGCAAATTAAATTATTAAGTTTTGTTTCAGTTTTTCTTTGTATCTCATTTTTTACACTCGGAATCAACATCTTAGGTCTTGCTATGATAACTATAATGATTCGAATTCATTCCAGGATATGTTATACAATCTCGAAGCCTGTTGCTTCAATAGCGTCTTACATACCAATTTGCATACGTAATTGCACAACATATTGGTATATATATATTTTTTCCTGAATAGGTTGATTCCTGTAAATCTTTTTCCTAGGACTCAACCTACACTATGTACCCTCATTTTATTTCACATCACCAAGGTACAGTTTGATGTCAAGACTTTGTTTAAGAGGATATGTTGAGAAAATGACCCAATATTTCCATAATGTATTATACGAATAAGATGTGTGTTTTATTTTAATGGTCCAAGTTGGTTCTTGTATCTCGTTTTCACACTAAGAATTTTGAACCGGTCTTGATACAATGATATTTAAAGTAATTATATATTGCGACAATGCATTGTACAATCTATAGTAGAAACTTGCCAGTTCGGTATCCTATAGTATGGCAATTTGCAGATAGATATTCACATAATGTGTTATTCAGTTTTTTTTTTTTTAATACTTGATTGAGATACACTTATCAATCTTGTTCCGGCTCTGACGACACCATGTACTTTCTGTTTGCCACATACCTTGTAAACATGATTACAAAAGAAGTGAGCAAGTACTATATGCTCTGTACGTGCATATGCTGTAATGCCTTGCTCTATATTATGTCAATGATAACTCGTAATTTGCATATTTCCGTTCTTAAGTTGCATAGAAGTAAATGTTATGATCTAGCAACTGTCCTGGCGCCTTGATTAATGAAGTTATTACTATATCTGCATTTATGTGGAGATTATATGAAAATTTAATCATCGAAACACTTTAAAAAGCAATGGATTGGCGGCCATTTCGTTCATTGAACGTAGATGGTATTAGACTCAAAATTTTGCTCGGAAACCGGATTTTTGTTTAATTCACCGTGCTTGTAAGACTAATATCCATTGTTAAGTCCAAGTCCATGTCCTTTTACGATTTTTCTTTCAAGTGATCACTTGTGGTGACATCATGGGTTAAACACAAAATAGTGACGGAATGATGGAATTTACTCGCAAATCCAGGAGGGCCCTATGCTTGATAGTAATTCACCACATAAAATGCAAGATACTTGCATGTGACAGAAACGGATCTATTGTGGGAAGCGTTTTTATTATACTGTGACATATGACGATTAATCGGTTGATTTCATTACAACTCATTCTTGAGTAAACACTAAACAAATCAATGTTGCGTTCTTCATGTTTTTAGAGAGTGAACTTGTATTTTAATTTGATTAATAGTTTGGGATAAACATCTGCATGAAGAAGATCACGAGCTTTCAGATGAAGCATATCCCATAATTCGGTTCAAGACATGCGGTCAATTTTTAGACATCAGTAATTATTGACGAATTCATACAAACGAGCGAAATGAGAATAGACTTTTGGCGATGTGTATATATATATATATATATATATATACATATACATATATAAAATCTATCAAAAAGATGTTATTAATTGCCTGAACCTAAAACGTTCAGCCACAGTATGAAAACCGTTATGCCAATCGGCATCAAACACTCTCTATGAAAATGTCGTAGATGATATGATACCTGGGCAAAAGGCTGCAGCCGAGTAGACACCGAACATTATCCCGTTGTCCCTGGCTGTCAGTCCCAATGCAACATTGATGTCAGCGAGGAAGAGGCCGAGGCATTTCACCACACCAAGCCGGAAACAAGTTTGCCAGAAGAGCGCCAGGACGAACTTCACGCTATTAAGGTTTTCACAACATTGTCCCATCAGAGCCATATTAATTGTTTTTCCCTTCAGCAGAAAATGGTTGTTATGTTCAAGAACTCAAAGCTGTTGAACATGTCAAATATTGAAAAAAAATATACAGCTGATCCTCTCCCTCACGAAGCAAGGTAAACACGCAAAATGATAAAAACGTTTTGGCCGCGAAATCTACCAGCCTTCGTCTGGCAAAGTAAATCGAGCTTTCTCCTTCTTGTTGTTGTATAGCTTAGTTGGTTAAGGACGCATATTTAATAAGACTGAATTCTTACGTCTTTATATTGAATATAGAGATTTACTTACCAATGCTTAATTTTTTGATTATTTGTTTTTGGAACGATAGAAAAACAAAATAGATAGTCAACTACTAGACAACTAAAGGAATAAGCATGATGGAACTTTGTCGCGGGAGCTGCCGCAATATGAGCGCTTATAAGGTTGAGATTACAGAAGAACACCTCATACAAGACTCGCAAAATCTGATCAGCTCAGCCCCCATAGCTTTGGGCAGGCTTTTCGGTCGATCGCGCATGACCTAGAGCACTCATTTGCAACAAGGGCCCTCTACCCAACCTTTTTTTTCAGAAATAGTTTTCCTATTGTGTATTATAATACACCAGAATGAATGAAAAAAATATATATATATATCAATTACTATACTACCCTACTTTGCCAAAAGGGAGCAAGTGACATCGAGTAAAAATGCTACAAATGAAGAAAATATGTTTTTGGGTATAGGCTCTACAACATGGACATTTGTGATGAGAAATAATGTCGATATTCGCGCAAG
The DNA here is from genome assembly GCF_040938485.1 of Diadema antillarum. Taxonomy (NCBI): domain Eukaryota; kingdom Metazoa; phylum Echinodermata; class Echinoidea; order Diadematoida; family Diadematidae; genus Diadema; species Diadema antillarum. The sequence continues at coordinate 43,040 of NW_027271904.1, forward strand.
TCATACGGTGACTCATTTATGACCATTCAAAGAATTTTGATATTTCCATTGAAACTCATCATTATGTAACTTGCTTCCCTTTTCCCGAAGGATTATAGATTTGTAGCAAACTTAAAAACAAAAATGGCAAAAGGAAGCAAGTAACAATCCAATCATAAGGATGTTACTCGATCTCTTTCGCCGAAGTATTTTAGATTATGTGTAAATATGTGACCCTGCACCACAAAAGAAACAAAAAGACGCCAGACATGAATTTTTAGTTAAGACCATATGCTGAAAGAGCAGATTTTAAGCTTTGAAATGATGTATAGCTCAAATCAAATGAACTCTCTTAACCATCTTAATAGTGGAAAGAAAGCACAAATTCAGGAAAAATTTGAATTGAGAAAAGAAGCTCAAAAGTATATTGTCTATTCAAGCGCTTACTCTTTACCAAGCCGTGCTGGCTGTGCGATGAATTGGACAAAAAAAAAAGGAAGTAAACCACCTGAGGAACAACGATGAAGGGATTATCACATTAAACTGTAATTGGGTATGCCTCATTAACACATTCTCGTCATAATTAGTGCCAACTTTTAGCAGCAGTAGCACTATCCTTTCAAAAGTTATTAGAGTTGAAAGTGAAAAGTGTGTACAAGGTTTTTTTTTCAGAAATGATAGAAGATACATTAGAAGACAGAATTCTGTTAAAAACAGAAATTCAAACGTTTTGACAGATTTTGGTGATCTGACTTCAAACTCATTTTTCTCGGCTCACCCGTCAGCGACTGTAGGATCCTTTTGTTGTAGCGGGTCACCTTTGTTCGTTTTTGTTGATGCACAGTCACACATAAACGATTTTGGAAAGGGAAGAAAGTGAAAATGATATCATGAGGTTGTTACTTGCAATTGTGTGCACTTGCTTCGCTGGGCCTATATTGTAACTTTTGGATTTTTCAGTTAAATAGAGCATCCATCCAATATGACAAATCAATAAAAAAATTCAATATTCATATAAATGCCACTTGCTTCTTTCTGCCATAGGAAGTATAATTCTACACATTACAAACAGCCCTGAAGCCAGCAAGTGCAGTGCAGTGCAATACAGCAATTAATATATGGGATTAGAAATATCCCTTCCCACTAGATAGAAATAAGAAAATAGGAGAGAGTGGAAGATGAGGAGATGATCAATCACTGGACAGGGTTACCCGATAAGTATGCGAATATATGTTTCTTTAATGATAAAATAATATTCTGGCATATCCCGTTGCGTACGCGAACCTGCAGTTGGCCTGTGTGTTAAGTCTACGGGCATTTCAGAATTCAGTACAGAACGGGCTATATGCCAGTGGATTTCAAGTAGAACAGGACGCATTCCTTGCCGGTGGCGGAGCTCATCATTTTGAAGCAGGTAAGGTAATGTGAGCTCTTTTAAAAGATGTGATCTTTAAGATTTGCTTTGTTTTGTTTTGTTTTGTTTTGTTTTGTTTTTTGCTGAACAACAGAAATTGAGCACATAAAAGCGCTGCAGTGTATGCCTATTTTTAGTGCCGGTGAGGGAATCATTGTGCTCGAAGGCATACTATTTTTCCGCTTCCCCTAGAGCGTAAGCTGCGGTATTATTCAACACCTCAATAAAATGTAGCTATCCGAAATATCTCTTCCCATTGGATAAATATAAGAACATAAGGAAAAGGGGAAGAAAGGGAGATGATGAAACACTTGACTGAGTTATAGATGAGCACATGAGAACGGTTCTTCTTTTCGTCCTGAAACAGCTGTTCATGTATTATGTTTGTGCGTTAATGTACTTGTATACATGTATATATTTGTGTAACTGTCAATTGTGGTGTGATGGACCGGGTCCACTGTATTTCTTTCCTTGTACTTACCTGCCTGTGGGCAAGTATTATCCTAGGATTATTTATCACATGCTTTAATTTGCAAAGGAAATAAAGTATGTTATACAAAATATTCTGGCATAAAATTATAATGCCAGTAGATTTTAAGTAGAATAGAGAACGCATTCCTTTCGGAGCTTATTATTTTGAAGCTAATAATGTAAGATCTTTAGATGTCATCTTTAAGCGTTTGCATTATAGAATTCGTTCCTTGAAGTATTTTCTGCAAAACAACTGAACATGAGTAGGCCTACATGGGAGCGCTGCAGTGCTTGCCTATTGTGCTGGTGACGGAACAATTGTACTCGAAGACACGTCAGTGTTCCGCTTCGCTGGAGCGTAAGCGGTAGTATTATACAACACCTAAAAACGAGATCGCATTGTGATTGGCCAAGAACATGTCACATGGCACACAGGGGGTTTCCACAATGGCACATAAAGAGTTAACGTGCAAAGCGCCAGCAAACAGTGTTTATCGAGAAAAACTCTGTTTATCGACCGATAAACACAGTTTTCGTGATAAACTCTGTTTAAGCGACGATAATCACTGTTTATCGCCGATAAACAGTGTTTATCGAGAAAAACTCTATCAAGTGATAAACAGTGTTTACGGAGAAAAACTCAGTTTATCGACCGAAAACAGAGTTTTTCGTGATAAACACTGTTTATCGAGCGTTAAAACTATGTTTATCAAGTGATAAACAGGGTTTATCAAGATGAAACTATGTCTATCAACTGATAAACAGAGTTTTTTTTTTTCTCGATAAACACTGTTTATCGGCAATAAACAGTGTTTATCGTCGATAAACAGTTATCACGAAAAACTCTGTTTATCGGTCGAGATAACTGTTTATCGGTCGATAAACAGAGTTTTTCTCGATAAACACTGTTTATCACTTGATAAACAGTGTTTTTCGGCGATAAACAGTGTTTTTCGGCATTATTGTGTGTGATCGCAGCTGTCTTATACGTAAATGTAACTGCACGTATTGCGTATAACGTCTGTGTCTTTACTTTTGACTTCGATCTACTAATTTCATGTTGAGTTGAGAAACCGTAATTTGACTAGCTTTCTGTGGTTTTATATGACATCGTAGTCTGAAATAGACATAGTCTATCTAGACCTCTAACTGTTTAGTCTCTAACGTGGGAGATCTATACGTGATAAGAGATATTGGCCAGAGGACGACAAGAAAAGTAATATCTCGTTGTTTGTTTGTTGTTGTTTCTTTTTTGTTCCCTTTTCAGCCAAAATTTGACAGTAGGCTATATGTATTGTGCAATATTCTATATCAGCAGGACAATGGCATTATAGACCATTTTCTGCATACTTTATAGTATATTGACAGTAGGCACTGTGTGTATTTCCATTTTTTTTTTAGCTGTATGGACAGTGGCATCTGTGCATTGTCGTTTTAATCATGTCTTTATTGATACGTACAAACAAAGGACATGTTGACATATACACCAGGTCCATTGTCTTATTGTGGACACACGACAGGTAATGACACACTTACTAATACTAACAGTGAACATATAACAATATACCATATGTGACCCTGCACCACAAAACAAAACAAAAAGTCGCCATATATGGATTTTTAGTAAAGGACAGATTCTGAAAGAGCAGACCCTAAGCTTTAAAATGATGTTTAACTCAATTCAAATGGACTCTCCTAACCTATCTAAATATTGGAAAGAAAGAGCTTACTCTGGAAAAGTGTTAACCGAGAAAAGAGGCTCTGAAGTACAGGGTCTATTTGTCTATTCAAGCGCTGAATCTTCACCAATGCATGCTAGCTGTGCAATGAATGAGACAAAAAACAGGATGTAAACCACTGGAGCAACAAAAATAAAGGGATTATCAAATTAAATTAACACCTTCTATCCAAAGTTAGTGCCAACTTTCAAAGCCGTAGCATTATCTCTTCAAAAGTTATCAGACTTGAAAGTGAAGAGTGTGCAAAGGGTTATCAAGAAATAAATAGGGGCCTCTAAGAGATACCTGATCTCACTACTCTACAAAAAAGGTTTGTAGAAAAACTACTGAAAATGCACTTGTCCATTCATTTTGTGATCACAAACTTAAGAATAATGTGGAAGAAGGGAAGCTCTTTTGGGCCAAAACCATTAAAAATGTACAATTCAGGTTTTGAAATTTTGAAAAAATAAAGTTTTCTCAAAAACATTCCGACAACGAAAAATTGCTAGAGGATACACTGAATTTCAACTTAAACAAAAATGAGCAACAAATATTGCAAACTTTTTATGTTCTGAAATTTGAAGTTGAACATGAAAATTTCACCACTGTAACTTACGTTACTGCGCTTATTTTTCTTTGACCATATTCATTCTGTTTAGGGATGGACAATTTAACTATCCTTCTATTGGTGGATAGTTTCGAAGATATGACCATTCTTATTTCAATGTGCCTGCTATATTTTCCATTCATTTGATGAGTTGCTGTAACCGTGAATTAAGATATTGATAGATATGATGGAGGTTGTTTACTATGTAAAGTTAGATTGTTTCCTGTGGTTTTTTTATTCGTACACATAGAACTTGCAGAAAACTGCCAAATGATTTTAGATGGATTTGTCCTGCACATATTCTCAAACAATCTCAGTCACCATATGACAAATGAAAATGTGACTGTTTAAACCTTGGTAACGTTTGTTACGCATATGAGTCACGTATGTTACATGAATATATTAAACACTAAAAAAGAAGATAAATTTTAAGAGTTCTAATAAATATCAAAAGTACCAGCGTTGCAAGACCTTCAGTACTTCTGGAAGCAGATTTATTTAATTGTCGTCTGATTTTATCGTCCTGATAGTATATACATTTGGCCAAAAATGAAAAATTGGAATACAATATTTAGATTTCAAGAGTTTATTTTGTCTGAATATCATGAGTTTCACTGCAAAATTACCTGTTGAAGTGCCCTGTTTAAAACCAAAGGAATGCATTTATATAAGAGTCACAAAAGACATTGTCAAGAACCCCTAAAATGTATCAGTGTGTACTATAAACAATTGTAACGTATGTTTCAAATGTTTCCAGATTGAAATATTAATCACTCGAAAGTGGAGATGCATTGGAAAGTGCATTAAAAAGGAATGATGCATCGCTAAACAACATTGCACAGTGTGAGTACACAAACTGGTCAGCACTTAACTGTTTAGCATATTAAAGTTTACATCAATAAGATATATCAGGCATAAGAGTGAAAAATGTGAAATAAATCACATCGAGCCTATGAAGTTTAAAATGCAAACACCAGCACTGCTTTATGATTAATAATGCATGATTATCACAAGTTTCATTAATGAACAAACCATGCATTATTGTTGCTTAAAACATACAGATTTCTTGGCACATTATTCAATAATGTGCTAAAAAATCTGTAAGTTTTAAGCAACAATAATGCATGGTTTGGGTAATAGTCACAAAAATACAGAATTGTGAACAATTTAAGAGTGGTCACGTAAATAGACAGCTTTCTCACGGTTTTAGATTGAGAGTATAACTGACCTATGACACACTAGTCTATAAAGACAACAATGATAAACACAAAAAGGCGCACCTTTCATAATTTGGATACCCCCCCCCCCCTTTTTTTTGGGGGGGGGGGAGAGGCAATGGAAAAGGCATAGAAATGTCAGAAGAACAAATTGCAGTTCTTCTATTTCCATTACATAGAATAAAAGTTCGGTGACCTATAAAATGTTTTCAGTGGACATCATTATAAAAGACAACTGTAAACTCACAATCTAGTATTTTTCTGCAAAAGGCAACTTTCAATAAAAGGCATACTGGGTAAGAGCCAGTGTATAGGAGAGAATAATGCAAAAGTGGCGAGTTGTATTATAGTGAAATTATATAAAAGTTGGTATAAGAGCGTTAGTATGACGCTTTCGTCTATTTTCTTGGTTAAACTTCATATTTTCATTAATATCTCGGAATAGTTAGATTGGGTAGAAATTTTCATGGATGATTTTCGGTGCATAAACAAGGAAATTTACATATATTTCATCCTTTCAATTTGATATCTACAAGCCAACACTTTTATACAGTACCTTTCATTGTAAAGCATACATAAGTATACATCATTAGCAAATTTTTAAATTTGTGAATCAATTTCCTTGTCAATCCTTGTCAATCAAGTCGACATTATCACCTTCATTCACCCTTTGCTGAGATCGGTTTAAGTCTTCTTTTATTTTCTTGCCGAACGCTCTGTGCTTTTTAACTCTTTCATTTTTTTTTCTGCGCTCTTGTTTTTCCCAACTCTTAAGATTTTCCACAGGAACGTAATACTTTTTTACACGTTGTTTCTCGGATTTACTCTCTAAAAACTCTAAAAACTATTCACTCTTAATGGGGTGAATAAAAAAAAAGAGTGAATTTAGAGTGAAAAAATGTTCATTTTCACTCTTTTTAGAGTGACCTCAGGGACCACTCCTAAATCTTCGAGTGATCCCTGAGGTCACCCCAAAATGAGTGAAAATGAACTTTTTTTCACTCAAAATTCATTCCAATTTTACTCTAAATTCACTCTTTTTTTGTATTCACTCCATGAAGAGTGAATATTTTCACTCAATTTTTTTTAAGAGAGTACGGAAGGCTTCTTCTCCAATCTTTTCCTTTTTCCTTCTTCAGTAATCGGCCTGAATCTTGGCTCTTTATTTTCCCATTTTGACCTCTAGGAACCGAAGGAGTAATGATAAGATTCCAGAAAATCCATACTGCAAATCAGTAATAAGATATTCTTACATAATTACGTAACCTACGTTACCTCTAATTACAAGGAATGAAGTGTCACATAATGAATTTGGTAGACTACAGTCACTATAACTTTGAAGTAAATGATATGATAATTAAAATGAAAACCATTATTTTCATCATTCATATATCATTAACATACATATTGGATTGATTTTGATAGAGTGATTGAAACCTACGTTACCAGGGTATTCAGGGCCTCATTGACAATGATTATCGCCAAAAAGAATGGTTAGTGCAAGCGTAAAATTGAAATATGTTTTTCATCTGTTTATTTATGGATATTAGTCTTTTTTAGGATAAAGCTTTGGTGAAAAGCACGACAGTGTACATGCATATGTAAAATTGAAACCTACGTTACCTTAAGTGAAACCTACGTTACAATATTGACCCTATGTTTAAGTACCTTAATGTTGTATAAATATCTGAGTGTGATGTAAACTTATTATTCTCCTCGACAAAACAAACACCAAAGTACTTGCTTATAGTAAAAAAGTACCAATATTTGAATGTGATTACGCTAAACATGACTTTGAAAATATATATACCGTTCGCTCAGATACTGAGAAAGATCTCGTGCAGTCCATTTCCTGTGAGTCGTCAACGTGATGTGCCATTTTGTCGCAATGACTGTTTCTATGCAACTATGGAGTAAGATAGCTCTAGATAGCACTTGTTATCGATGAATGGTTGCAATGTTAGTGAATCTAATTAAGATTATTTTTTCGGGGGTAACGTATGTTTCGGTAACGTAAGTTACATCAGACCTTCGATGTGACTTTTTCAAGCGATTAGTAATGGCTCAAAACTGAAAACTCAGTGGAGAGATTGGGGTACCGTATGCCTATGTTTGGCATCTTCCTTGTAACATTTTCATTTTTAATTTTCCATAGCGGTGGTAACGTATGTTTCATTTCTTAACCATACGGTCTGACACATATTAGTGCTTGAAGCTTTTTCTCTGCAGCAGATAACCAGGTGGCACAACTATTGTTTACAGCATTGGACGAGACATTTTCTAAGTTTTTAGGACGGATAATTCACAATTTCAACCCCAGGGAATGTTTTAAAGGAAAACTTGAAATCATGGTAACGTATGTTTCACAGGCCTTTGCGACAAATTTGACTTGTAAAATAATTCAACTGAACAGTTTTCAATTATATTTCTTTTTATTCTAACGTGTAGGCAAATGGCTTAATTTGCCTTAGAACAAGTTTTAATGAAAAAAGATCATGCTTTCATTTGCATAATAGTAACATATCGGCAAAACTATTAATTTGCGACATGCTGTTTTTGGCGGGTTTACCATCTTTATGAATGCATAACTTCCGAAAGAATCATAACTGGATGTTCAAATTCTCGGCAGTTCTAGTTAACAATGTACTAACGGTAACTATTACCCGAAACTTATAACAATCGGTCGTTGCTTTATTTTCTCTTTGGTAAAACTATTGCGACAAGTATTTCACTAAATTGTACATATTTAGTGGTTTTGAACCTTTTAATAAGAAAATAAGACAAACTGAATATTGACTTGGTTAACCCGTTTCACCTTTTTTGAGTCCCCACGTGAAATCAAGGGGTGCTACTTATTGTTCGTTTTGTGATGCACGGTCACATATTTACAACAGATTTGTAAGGCTGACAACAACCTCACAAATTACATTGGTGGGCAATACGAAACTCAATTCCTGCCCTTTATTAATACATTCATCTCTGATTAGTGTTCAGAAAATACCAGTTAAGAATGTTTGGTAAGATTACAATAAGACCCGAAGTAACATTAGGCACGACACGAAACTTGGAACGCCCCCTTACAGTGCCATTGAAACAACAACAAGAAGAAGAAGAACAACATCAACAACAGAAATAGCCAAAAGATGTCTGCATTTTTCTACTTGTTCCTGGTTTATCTGCCCACGACATTTCAAATTGGCAAAGTGGTACCATTCGAAACTATAATTTCCTAAACCTTCATAAAATGTAAGATATGACACTTTTAAAACTGTGTTAATTTCAATAATTACTCTCCGAGTAACACCTTTAATGTGCGACATCGCATGGATTGCTGTACACATTTAGATAGGTCAATGCATGCAAGCTTGCCGTTTCCGTGTTATGAAGTCTGCATATATTTTGTATATTACTTATTTTCTCTAGAATGACTGGAGTAAATTAAAAAAAAAAAAATGTCGCAGACCCGGTCCACGAATGTGAAGTTACTAGTCATGACGCAACAAAGAATACCCTGCTTAAGGCCGTGTCACACCAGGGTTTTCCAGGACGGTGGAGTATTTTCCGCGTGCGTAAAAGAATGTTTGCGAGTTTCGCACTTACCATACCTGGTAGACTCGTGCTACTTACATTCTACTGGCGTGTATTCCATGTGACCTGCGTTAGAGCCTTGAAACCGATCCGTTTTCTGGTACTGGTACTGAGAAGTACCTACGTTGAAGTTGCCTGCTAGGTGCTGCCGGTAAGGGTCTCCTACAAGTGTTGTGCGTGCACCTCTGCGAGCGAACCCCCTCGACTCACTCGGAATAAGTTTTGAGCATGCTCAAGGCATTGTCATACTGTATCTGGGGAAGTTTTGCGGCTTGACAACTTTGCTACCCGGAGCTCTCCGCAGTTGGTCCGCACCTGACAGTACCTAGCGCGTATCTCGCCTGTAGTTGACCGGAGGTGCCCATGGAAGTCCTTTTTAACCGCAGCCAAGTTTTGAGCATGACCATTTTTTTTTCCGGGTGAGTCGCGGGGATGCCCGGAGAGGTCCACGCACAACGCCAGTAGGAGGCCCTTTAGCGGCAGCACCTCGCAGACCACTCCCACGCAGGTACCTCGCAGTCCTCGTATGCAGCCAAGATAATAACATTCTGTGGGATTTCTGCCATTCCTTCAGAGGAATTCCTTCACTGAGTTGTCAGCACCCACACGACTGGTAAACAGGTCACACAGTATACCCGCAAGTAGAATTTAAGTAGAACGAGTCCAGCAAGTAAGACACATACACTGACTCGAACAAATCCTTGTGCGTCCTCGAAAATCCCCACACACAACAAGGTACTGTCTTGTGCGGGTCATCAGCGGGGACCTCCGGGTAGTAACAATTGTTCTTTACAAGTCGCACGCAAGGCTTACCCGAAAAGGTGTGACACGGCCTTTAACAATCTACAATCTACAATCTGATACAGTGCACAGTGTTAACTTTTAGGTGAACGAGGCCGCGGCTGTCATTGGGGAAGTAGGGGAATGTTAATGAACCGTGGTGGGACCATAGTGACGAAAACGATGATTTCTATTAACGCAACGAGTAGCCAGAATGAATCGTGGTAGGATCCAAACGTCTTAATGATTGTACCTGTAACAGATGGTTGGGGGAAAATAATGTTGTGGTCAATATTGTTTTATTTTGTAAAACCATACGACATTACGGTATTACTCTGCAAGCTATACTGGGAAATACGGAACTTCTTCCGGTTGAAAGAATAAACACAAACCAAATTACAAATGGCGTTATTTTGCGTTATCAATGCCACATTACTTGCTAGACTCTTATTGAGAGATTGCTGGTTAAGACAAAAACTATTCAACCTTGCTTCCAACTTTCCTAACTTTTAGGACAATGTCCCTAGAGTAAGCATTTGCACGTCTATTTCATTTAATTTTCCTTTATCTATCACTAATTTACTTTAATCTCCATCATTACAAACTGTGCTGCGTCGACAAAATATAGGGGAACCCGTACCCGAATAATAAACTATGATATTTTTTCAACGATGAATGATATGATTGATTCATGTATTCGAGAAAGTTCGTTGATGCAGTCCAGCGAGTTGATTGGCTGATTATATTTTCTGTAAAGAACATTGAAATTCATAACAAGTTTGACATTAATTGTACATAAAAATCAACGGTTACTACTTGTCATTATCATTCTTGAAAGTTTGTCTGAAACAGAGCAATAACGTGCCAGATATGAGAAACCAGATGAGAGTGTATACACCTTTCCAGTTAGTGTCATCAATTGTTAGCTAGAGAAAACTCACAAACACACACACACACACACACGTACACACACACACAAACAAACACACACACAAACAAGCACACACACACAAAAACCCTCTGAAACACTACGTGCTTCCAACAGGTTTAGAAACAAACAAACAAACATAAACAGCTTACCTACGAGGAACGATCCAAGAAACATGCCAATGCCACTAGCGGTGTTTGTCAGGGCCATTAGAAGAGGAAAATCCGAAGTTGAAGCACGTTCTTTGCCTATGAATACAATCAAATTTGTCCTTAATCCCATAAAAAAGGAAGTGGCAAATGCTGGTATCAACATTACCCAATAACTGCATATGATTAGGTCAGTTGTCAGAGACATGATGTTCAAAATAGTCCCTGCTAGAAACATGTGGATGGGGCTAATCATCCGTGTAAGAACTCCGCTTAGACCACGGGAAAGGAAAGAGGCAACTGCAGTTGAGAAGGCGATGTACACTGCATCTGAAGATGATATCCCTGAAGCAATGGCTTTTGGAATGACGAAGGCGAACCAAGATCCGTCTATCATTGTTAGGAAAAGGTCACACAGGAGCACAATGATCAGGCAGGGATCTCGGTAATACACACTGTTCCTCCAACCGAGGAAGATGTTAGACCAACAGGAGTAATTATTTCCATCTTCATCAATAGTATGCCTACGGCTGCTCTAGGCTGATAATAGAGGCATCTCCAGAGACCGGTCTTCGTGACATTGAGACCCATAGAGGTTGCAATCGTTCGAGATTTCATCATCAACGCTTTGGTCCAGTGGTTGACTTGTACTCCCAAAGTCATCCTGAGCCTCACTTGGTATTCGACGAAGATCAAGAAGCAAGACGATTGGAAACACATTTGCGAGAAGTGCGCCAATTATACGCAGGTAATGACACACGTACAAATACTTACAGGGAATAAATAACAATATCACATATTTACAACAGATTTGTAAGGCTGACAACAACCTTACAAATTATATTGGCGTAGAATACGTAACCCACATCCTGCCCTTGAAGGCCGTGTCACACCAGCCTTGCGTGCGACTTGCAAAGATCAATTTTGACTACCCGGAGGTCCCCGTAGATGATCCGCACATGACAGTACCTAGCATGTATCTCAAAAGTAGTCGCCCGGAGGTGCGCACGCATATTTTTGTACCCGCAACCGTGTTTAGGCCCTGTCACACCTTTCGTGTAGGGATTTTCTAGCATATCGGACATTCCTGAGGGCGGAAAAGGATTTATGCGAGTCAGCGCATGTGTCTTACTTGCTGGACGCGTTATACTTGCGAGTATACTGTGCGACCTTTGTACCAGTCGCGTGGGGGCTGACAACTCAGTGAAGGAATTCCTCTAATGGAATGGCTGAAATCTCACAGAATTTCATTATCTTGGCTGCATACGGGACTGCGAAGTACCTGCGTGGGAATTACCTGGGAAGTACTGCCGCTAAGGGTCTCCTACTGGCGTTCTGCGTGGACCTCTACGGGCATGCTCAAAACTTGGCTGCGGTTAAATCGGACTTGCATGAGCACCTCCGGGCAACTACGCGCTAGATACTGTCAGGTGCGGACCAACTGCGGAGAGTTCTGTGGAGTAAATTCGTTTCCCCGCAAGTCAAGCCGCAGAAGTTCCCCCATACGGTATGACAAGGCATGGATGAAAATTGCAAACATTCTTGTTCGCCCGCTGAAAATCTTCTACGTGCTGAAAACTACCTCCTCGCCACAAGCCCGCGTAGCTTGCCCGGAATGGTGTGACACGGCCTTGATCTATACATTCATCTTTGACGTGTTCCGAGAGTACGGGTTAAGAATGCTGGGTAAGATTACAATAAGTCCCGAAATAGCATGGGGCACGAAACGAATCTTGCAACGCCTTCTTACAATGTCATTGAACTAATAGCAGCAGCAACAACAACAACAACAGAAATAACCAAAAGACGTCTGAATGTTTCTACTTGTTCCGAGTTTATATCCTCACAACATTTCAAACTGGCAAAGTGGTGGCATTCGAAAACTATCACATCCTAAACCTACATAAAACTGCAAGATATCACACTAAAGCGCATTGATTTCAAAAATTAGTCCTTCCAGTAACACCTATCATGAGCGATTTCGAACGGATAGCCGAACACATTTAGAGCGGTCAATGAACGGAAGTTGTGCCGTTTCCGTGTTTTGAAGTCTGCATATCATTGCCATAGAAGAACTTAAACAAGAGGGTAAGAGTTAATCTTTCAAAAGATATTTGAAATTTCATTTCAAATTACAATTTCTCATTCAAGTATTGGAATGAATTTTTTTTTTCTTGTCTTTGTGAGTTTTGTCCATTTGGTTCATATTTCGTTGGGGAAGGTGATTCATAGACTTGAGTTATATTGAATTATGATTTACTTTCAGGCATCTCGCCTACAAAGTTACTTTCAATTCTTGAGCAGTAATTTTCTTTACAATGATTGGATTTTTTAAAAAAGAAATAGTGTCGTAAAATCGGTTCACGAAAGTGAAGTTACTAGTCAAGACGCCACTAAGAATATCCTGCTGAGTCGAAAGGAAGGTGCATTCCAATGTGTTTTGTTAAACATTTCAGTACTTTAGCAATGATTGACAGATGATGTCATCTCAATAATATTGGTTTGGAAGGATTTTTTGTGGGCGTTCCCAAGTAATCTGAATAAAATAGAAGAAAAAATCCTTAAAAATGTATGGAATGTTTCTAGATATTCCTTTTATAGCAAAAGTGATGTTGAGGGTATCATAAATCAACACAAACCAACATGCATTTGGATTTCAGGGCCCCTTTAACGTCAGTGTGAGCGAGGCCGCGGCTTTCATTGGGCAAGCAGGGGACTTTGAATGAACCGTAGTGGGACCATAGTGACGAAAACGATGATTTCTAAGGCAACGAGTAGCCAGAATGAATCGTGGTAGGATCCAAACGTTTTGATGATCGTACCTGTAAACAAATGGTTTGGAAAAAAAATAATGTCATGGCCAATGATTTTTTTTTTGGTAATAAAACTATTAGTCATCAAGGAATCATTCTGCAAGTAATACTAGGAAATACGGAACTCATTCCGGTTGAAAGAATGAACACAAAAGAAACTACAAGTGGCGTTTGTTTCCGTTTTTATGCCATTATAATACTGGTACACTCTTTATGAGCGAGTGCTGATTAAGATATTGAACAAAAAAAATATTCAATCTTCCAACTCCTAATTTCTAGGACTATGTCTCTGGAGTAAGCTTTTGCAATTTGCAATTGTTAATTTAAATCAACATCATTATAAACTGCGCTGCGTCGACAAAATGTAGGGAGGCCGTATCTGCACAAAAAAAAAATTAATGATTAATGAAAGGATTAATTCATGTGTTTCAGAAAGTTCGTTGATGCCTTCCAGCGAGCTGATTGGCTGATAATGTATTTCATAACAAGTTCGACATTCGTTGTACATGAAAAACAACGATTATTAATTTCTTTATCATTCCTTGTATTTGCAAGTTTGTCTGAAACAGAGCAACAACGTGCCAGGTATGATAAACCAGATAACATTGACATTTCCAGTTAGTATCATCAATTGCTAGCGAGACAAATACACACAAACACACACACACACACACACACACACACAAACACACAAAATGATAAAAAACTCTGGAATAATACGTGCTTCCAACAGGGTTAAAAACAAACAAACAAACATAAACAGCTTACCTACGAGGAACGATCCAAGAAACATGCCAATGCCAGTCGCGGTGCTTATCAGGGCCATTAGAAGAGGAAAATCCGAAGTTGAAGCACGTTCTTTGCCTATGAATACGATCAAATTTGCCCTTAATCCCATGAAAAAGGAGGTTACAAATGCGGAAATCAGCATTACCCAATAACCACATGTCACTAAGTCAGTTGTCAGAGATATGATATTTAAAATAGTCCCTGCTAGAAACATGTGGATGGGGCTAATTATTCGTGTGAGAACTCCGCTTAGAACACGGGAAAGGAAAGTGGCAACTGCAGTTGAGAAGGCGATGTACACTGCATCTGAAGATGATATCCCTGAAGCAATGGCTCTTGGAATGACGAAGGCGAACCAAGATCCGTCTACCATTGTTAGGAAAATGTCGCACAGGAGCACAATGATAAGGCAGGGATCTCGGTAATACGCACTGTTCCTCCAACCGAGGACGATGTTAGACCAACAGGAATAGTTATTTCCATCTTCATCATTAGTATGCCTACGGCTGCTCTGGGCTGATAATAGAGGCATCTTCAGAGATGGATCTTCGTGACACTGAGACCCATGGAGGTTGCAATCGTTCGAGTTTTCATCATCAACGCTTTGGTCCCGTGGATGACTTGTACTCCCAAAGTCATCCTGAGCCTCACTTGGTATTCGACGAAGATCAAGTAGCAAGACGATTGGGAACACGTTTGCGAGAAGTGCGCCAATTATACGCAGGGCACTTCTCCATCCGTATAGTTTCAGCAGGATGTCACCAAGCAGTGGCACTATTATCATTCCAAAGGCATAGCCAGATTTGCCAATACCATAGAATGCGTTAAAATGCATCGTTCCTGCTTCGCTGAGTCCGATGACAACACAAATGGACAGAATACTGTTCCCTAGTCCTGCAATGACACCATGAAAGAGGAGAATAATAATTACAGTAGAAATATGTACACATTGGCCTGCATTCACAAAAGTTGTGGAGATGAAACAACGGTTTAAGAAATGGACAAAAAAAAAAAACATGGAGCACCAAGTGTCGCAGGGAATATTTCGTGACGAAATGATTGGTCATTTTGTCGACAAAATGACCGTTTTGTTAACGAAATTATCATTTCGTGAACGAAATGCTAATTTACTTTAAATACAAAATGCTGTCTTTTCGTTACAAGATACTCATTTCATCGACGAAATGACTGATTTCGTAACAAAATATTCTACGCGACGCTTGGCGCTCCATGTTTTTTTTTTTTTTTTTTTTTTTTTTTTTTTTTTTTTTTTTTTTTTTTTTTTTGTAAATGGTTTAAACCGTGGTTTCATTTGTACCACTTTTGTGAATTCGGGCCAATCAGTCAGAGTTTGAAAATGAAGTAAATTTTATGCTTGAACGGTGAAAAGATGTTTTTACGTTCCTTTTATTAAAGAGAGCAGCTGTTGAAGTCATGTCCAGAGGATGTACCTGAAGTCAACTTCATACTTTTTATTTCTATCTCCAGCACGTAACAAACTCTGAGAAATCATTAATAACAACGGCATATGTTTTCAGATACAGTTACCAGTCCTAGTTGCTGGTTTTTTGGTGGTTTTTTTTTTGTGTGTGTGCACGTTCGATTATACAGACCTCAAGGCTGTGTACCGTCACAGGCGTAAGTCTAGCCGACACATTATTTCTGAAATTAGATAGTGGCGCTGCTGTTTGAGTTTTAAAAAAAAAGTAATATCCACTGGAAGAAACGATCATTTACCTGAAAGAGCCATCATAGTGACCAGGAAGGCATTATTCATCGACAGGGAGGCGAGGATAACACCGGCAGAAATGAACACCGCACCGGTAAGCACAAGGGCTCGTCTGCCTTTGTCTAGTTTGTACAGGTAGGCGATGAAGGGAGCTGGATGTTGGAGAAATTACAGAAACACTTTCAAGCCTACTACGGACGAACGAATGGAACCACTTTTGATTCAGGGATATGAGTCGAATTTGATGAACTTAAATGGGATTTAAAGTACACACACACACACACACACATACACATACACACACACACACACGCACACCCACACACGCACACACACACACACACACACACACACACACAGAACCTGTTTTACCAAGAAGAATTTTACCACATAAACGAGGACCTGTGTGTAAGAAGGACCCTCGTCAACCAAGGACTCATTCGTATACTGTATTACCATTCAACCGAGGACTTATCACAGTGATGCTATTCGAGGACCAACCTATAGGTACCCGTACATGCAAAAGTAGACAGTTTGGAATGGTCTGCAAACCAAGGACGTCCTCAGTTCTCTGTGTGTCCTCGGTTTAAATTCGTGTGTGTGTCCTCGTTTTCCAATATGGGTAAGTGCCCACACTCACACAAACACACACACACACACACACACACACACACACACAGTCTTGGCCCGGGTTACAGCATGCGATTGTGTAAAGAGAAAGAAAACATGTCTGCGTTTAGATTAAACAAACACACAAACAAACACACAAACAAACAATGCATACATGTCGTAGAAACATGCAGCAATGATAAATATAAGCGCAATAAACGGAGCAAAAGAACCATTATCGCATTTGTAGGAACTACAGAATGGCGTAATCATTTAAACTCTCTCGATCATAAGTATGGTATTGTTGTCTTCCGTTTGTGTGTAACACGTCTTTTCCAGAGTAGCTATAACGATCCCTAATCTGTACAGTCATATCTATTGCGCCACCATTAAGCATGTGCTCGTCTTGTTAAGAGCGCGGTATTTATCTCTCGACCCATCTTTGAATACGCGGTAGCTTAAAGCACGAAAAATCATACTATTTTTCTTCTTCTTTTCAAATAACATACAATAGCCAGTATTGTCTTCATCTAAACTGCTTTTGTTTTGTTTGTAACGATTAGATCTAACTAAGGCATTTAAGGATTATCATGATCACCGCAAAACAAGATTTTAAGTCAGAGCGTTCGCCAGCACGCAATGCCATAAAAATAACAAAAACGGTTCAGATTTTGCTCTATTCTCAACCCACTGTACGAAACTTTACCTCAGCACAGAGGTCGATTCATGTGTGTGAGAGTGCGTGGTTAGCATCTAGACAATGGTCCCGAAGAATATGTCCTTGGTTTTAATGCCCTACTATCATATTCCTGAGAAATTACTAGTTTTTATTCATCCTAAGACGTTAAATGTATGCAAACACGTGAAAACATGTCCTTACTTTTTGCATGTGCATGTAGTTCACCTTTCATAGCATAAATCATGCTAACAATGCCCAGGGCAATCCATTATGAATTAGTATAAAGCATTTATGTGCCTTGTGGAGCAAGAGACCAGAAGCATAGCCAGCAGAGTTGAGCTCTGAAAAGGTGATATTCGTGGTATTCATGTCAATTGTTCAGAGTAATTGTAAGCACACGCTCACGTACACACCATTGGTTCCTTTGTAAAGTTCAATTTTGCACGGGGGCCGGGGGGAGGGTTCAAAATTGACAAAAATTTAGAACTTAAAATTAAGAACATTAATCAGAGATGTAATGGCAGTGATTCCTGATTTCATGTTTAAATCACCTTCAAATGAATTGTACATTATTTCGCTATTGCTCATATCTTATACCAATATTTTCTATATCATGCAATTATTTTCTATTTTCCTCTTTGCCGCTGTTTTTGCAACTTTTTTTTACTAAGATTTTATTTTGTACGTGACGCATGACCTCTTGGCAGAGCAGTTCCTAGTGCTGTCGAAGGGCTACCCTGCTAAAAGAAAACTGAATCAATCAATCAATCAATCAATCAATCAACCAATCAATCAATCAACAACAGTAACATCTGTTGTGTAATTTTCGAACTATTAACTCTTTATGTGCCACGTTCGCACGTCCGACTCAGTCGACGGCGTGCCAACTACGCATATTCTGCTCAACAAACAAAGCCGCCAAAACCGATCTATAAATCGCTAATCCCGCGGTACAATCAAAGCGTTTCTCGCGCTTTTGTTCCTCTCACATACGGCTTGCATTCTATGTGGTGAATGACTATCAAGTGGTGTTCCCAACTAGGTTTTGCATGTACACTTTAAGTTGCTGTCACTATTTTATGTGCAAAAGTCATTTCTTTACAGTAATGTAGCAGCTGTTAATTGAAAAGAAAAATTGAAAATAGAATTGTTATACATTGTATATGGAAGCAAAGTTTGGCATTCCTCTTTAACTTTGCTCATTATTATGTCCAGCTTAACAGAAATTTGTAGAAGTTATACAGATTGGAAAAACAGAATTCTTTCTCTAAGCATGACTATCTTCGTGTCTCAGAATAACGTGGCGCACAGGGGGTTTCCACCATGGCACATAAAGAGTTAAACTTTGAAAGTAGGAAATGTTTTTGTTACACCTTGTACTTTTGTTCTGCTTCAGAAATACACACCACTAAAGTGAAGAATGTCACATCTAGAAGATCTCGTTATTAAAGGGGCCCTGAAATCCAAATGCATGTTGATTCGTGTTGATTTATGATACCCGCAACGTCACTTTCGCGGTGAAATGAATATCTAGAAGCAGTCCATATATTTTTAACTATTTCTTCTTCTATTACTTGGGAACGCCCACAACAAAATCCTTCCAAACCAGTATTCTTGAGATGACCTCATCTGTCAATCATTGCTAAGGTACTGAAATGTTTAAGAAAAGACATTGGAATTTACCTTGCCCTCGACTCAGCATAACTTGCATAACTATCCCTGGCAGTCAGGTCGAGTGCGACGTTCATGTCAGCGAGGAAGAGGCCGAGGCATTTCACCACACCAAGCCGAAAACACGTTTGCCAAAAGAGCACCAGGACGAACTTCATGCTATGAAGGTTTTCACAACATAGTCCCATCAGAGCCATATCAATTATTGTTTATCCATTCAGCAGGAAATAGCTGTTATGCTGAAGAACTCAAAGCGTTGCAACATGACAAATGTTGTTGAACCTGTTGCGTTTAGTGCCGTAAATGAAACTGACTTAAATTCCTCCGCTTCATTTAATAGTACTGTACTGATTGACAATGCACCCTATGCGGGCAAAAAAAAAATACATATATATATATATATATATATATATATATATATATATATATATATTATTCAAAGCAAACGTATACGGGTAAATTGTGGTAAAAACAACACAAAAACAAAAGCAAAACAAAAAACAAAACAAAACAAAGCGGAAAATCCGCTACATTGTATTGCCGTAAGTGTGAAATTCTTAACATAGCTGAGTGTTGTCACGGTTCATTGTAGCTACACAAACAAAATAGACACGAGGGAAAAAAATCAACAAAGATGAGGACAACTGTGTAGTACATTGGGGGATCTCAAGTCCAATTATACTTCTAGTACATAATATGCGACGGTGTTGATTCAGTATAAATTTACAGAAATTGACGTAATAGTCTAAGAAGGTATAACATTAAGAATTCCGAAAACGAAGACGCATTCATGAAAACAGTTATTCTATTTCATGAATAATGTGCAGTTTTTATGAATAGAGAAAAAAATAATTTTACAAACAGAAACCACAAACTGAGGTGAATCGCTCTTATATAAAGCATTGTTTTCGTCCGTTGAATGTCATACATTATAGTTGCAGAGAAAATTACAATTTGTACTCTAAAACGTCTTAGCAGGCGGGTAGGATATCTGATAAGGCTACTTAACTAATGAAGCGAGAAAGAACAGGGGAAAAAACCTTACACCCTGTCCATCTTCAAGCTGGAAATTGGGAGAGCCTATTAGTAATAGCACGATAGCATTATCAAAAATCTGAAATTAAACTATACATGGTTCTTGTCCTCTTTTATTCATTGCTCTGTGTTGAGGGGCTGGCTGACTATGAAGAGTACAATAGGTTATTTTATTCACCCCCCCCCCCCAAAAAAAAAAATAATAATAATAATAATAAAATAAAATGGTAACAATGTTGCTCCTCGTAGCGCGACAGAACTGATCCCTAAGCGCCACACGTGCAGTAATATGATATACTTGGTGTCGTTGATATGTAGGACTATAGTACATTGTGATGTTCACTAATAGTTGCACCCTCTCGCTCGATAGAGTGACGAAATTGCAACCGCCAGGATGTGCTTTTCTACTTCATGGAACACTCTGTACAGGTACATACTTGTAATTAATATTTAGATGGCGCTGTTCATCCCGTCGGTCTCGTAAGCGTTCCTTGCGAAGTGTCGGTCTCGTGGGCTTTCTTTGCCTAGTGTCGGTCTCGTGAACCTCTTTTGCTTATTGGTGGTTTTGAGAGCCTTTATTGCCTAGTGTGGTTCTCCTGGGCTTTACTTGCTTAGTGTCGGTCTCGCGAGCCTTGTCTACGTTGTGTCGAACTCATTTGCTATACCGGGTGTCCCAAAAAAAGCGGAACGGTGGATTTTCAGTACCTTGCGTTCTAAAAGAGATATATTTTTTGACATCATTAGAAAGAGCATCTTCCGCAAAAGACCATGATACCAAAACCGTTAAATTTGGTTAAGTACTTTTTATTTTACGCTAATTTCTGTAAACGCAGTCATTTCCAATTTTTTTGCGACTTATGAGATAATAATTTGGGTGCGACACGCGTTCCATACGGTGATTTGTGTAAGCTCGTTGATCCATGTCAACAAAAGATACAGCTTTCATATTGGGCGCGCGCACACAGAAACACACACACACACAGATACACGCACACATTGTTTTTTTCCTGGCCAGCGCCCAAGCTGTATCTTTTGTTGACATGGATCACCGAGCTTACACAATAATCACCGTATGGATCGCGTGTCGCACTCAAATTATTATCTCATAAGTCGCAAAAATCAGGCGAAATTTGAAAATGACTGCATTTACAGAGATTGGCGTAGAATAAAAAGTACTGAACCAAAAATAATGACTTTGGTATCATTGTCTTTTGCGGAAGATGCTCTTTCTAATGATGTCAAAAAATATATTACTTTTAGAACACAAGGTACTGAAAATCCACCGTTCCGCTTTTTTTTTTTTTTTTTTTTTTTTTTTGGGGGGGGGGGGGACACCCGGTATAAACCGTGAGTCGTATATCTATTTTAATGAGGTGTATGACTCATGGACCCATTCTTTAATGTCCGTCTCGTGGACCGTGTGATTCGGAAGTGTCTGTTTCATGGGATGACCCCATTCCTCCCAAGCTACTGCCTTTAATCGAGCTCCAACACTGACGGTAAGCTTAATCCAATGAAAGTGCTATTATGTACGCATTTGGCATAGTTTATGGGGTGAGGGGTAGGGGGATAAAGGGGTGAGGGGTAAAGTTAACCTTCACTTGCCCTTGGCAACCCTGTTTTCTATGTCATAATCTATGTTCTCTCTTTCTCCCCCTCTCTCTCTCTCTTTCTTTCTTTCTCTCTCTCTCTCTCTCTCTCTCTCTCTCTCATTTGGGATTCATCCTTGTGTTATGATTTATCTTGTTTTTGTTATGATGAATACAAATTAATGTATTTGTGCTTACCTATGTACATGTTTGATGTTTGAAATGCTTAAAAAAATATATTAATGGTAATGATTATTAACTCAACGATACCGATCACAATTTTCGTTCGCTCACACCTGTCTCTGGCGTGAACCAACATGAACTGCTTAGTTTCAAACAAAGAAATCAGAAGGTGAATTGTAATAACACGGGCGCTATTCCTTTTCCGAAATACAACAATCTTAATCTTGCTACCTGTCCAGGCTCTTAGTGTAGCCATGTCAAAGAGTGTTCCTCTACATTACGTGGACAACCATTGCATTAGCATGAATGTTGGCTTCGACCAGCAACGCTGTTAAACACCGGCGTGATCGAACTTGGAAAGACAGAAATAATAATCAACAGAAGCTGTATTGTTAACAAATGGGGAAAATTACTGACGATTCCTTGGAAATATGACGGTTTGGATCATTTTAAGTATGTTATTATCCGACAAGGAATCCTTTGATACATCGAGAGAAACAGTTATTTTTTGTTTTTCAAATTTGCTCTCCCGTTTCAAGGTAGAAGAGGATACGAAGAAAAATTTATCTACCAGGAGAGATCAAAGAAACATGTCAGTTCAAACTGTCATATTCCACAAGAGCTAGAGGAAGTGGAACATCTCTTATCCAAATGTTTTGTTTGCATGTTTCTGTGAAATTAGTGTGACTAACAAAAGACATGGCGAGGGAGCATACAAGTTATGCTGAGTCGAGGGGAAGATGCATTCCAATGTCTTTTGTTGAATATTTCAGTACTTTAGCAATTATTGACAGATGAGGTAATCTCACGAATATTTCATTGGAAGGATTTTTTTTTGTGGGCGTTCCCAATTAATCTGAAGAAAAATAGAAAAAAAAATCAATACAAATATATGGAATGTTTCTAGAAATTCGTATCATAAACCAACACAAACCAAAATGCATTTGGATTTCAGGTTCTTATACATTGATATGTGTTCATGAATTATTATTTCTTTTTTCATCTCAAAACTTGTAAGGTCCAAACAGCTGAGAGCAGTGCATCAAAAAAAAAACAAAAACAAAAACACGAAAATATAATAATATTCCTTGATGATATTCAAGGAATATCTTTCGATTGTCGTGTTTGTTTGTTTGTTTGTTTGTTTGTTTTTGATGCACTGCAAATTGGACCTTACAAGTTTTGAGATCCTTATCCTACATCCTGAACATTTTCCTAACCTTTACCCAAACTTCTAACCATAAACCCTATCCTAACCCTAATGTCTACTGTAATCTTACCACTAACCAGTAACTAGCCAGGGGTTAATTGCCCGGATACTTTAACTGACACGTTTCCCGTCCACATTGACAAAAATGTCGACGGTCGGTTAGGGTGTGATTTGAAACATACACAATATTAAATAACATTTTTTTTTTGGATAAATTTTACATCTGACATTTATATCTACAAGGGGAAAAATTATTGTTGAACTAAAGATATTGATTGACCTGCAAGAGTACCACAAATAACACTCGGGGACTGGATCGCATAGTAGCAATTGTCATGAACGGAGCAATTTCGATTGGGATCCATTTGTACTGCTCATCGCAGAACCATCTGGTGAGAACCATTTTGGAGCCGACGAGAACCATTTGAGATCCTTTGTTTTTTTCTTAGACTGTATGGTGCTAAAAAAGTACTCATGGCTCACTAGAACGTATACAGTTACGTATAGCCTTTGGACACTGGTATACAATGTGCCATCCTATTTACGCATTGGCACGGCTTTCCATTATCAAAATGAAACAAACAAACACACACACACAAAAAAAAAAACAGAAATAAAATGAATTTGGAACGTATATCTGACGACCCTTTTTGTAAATGTCACAATTCTGAGGGAAATAGTACAGTTCTGATTTACATGAATATTTAGGTCTTAACTTTTTTGTAAAATAATCGAAATCCACTTATTCGAAATACTTAAGAGTATACAACTCTAAGAAGGATTAAGTATTTATTTCATGACATCGGTTTTGAAATGATGGAGATGTCCAAAATAAAGTACAAAAAAAGATGTCGAAATAAAAGTAGATGGGCAATCACATTTTGCTAGGACCTCTTTCTTTTACTTTATTTTGAATATATCGGTCGTTTGAAAATAGATTTTCATCAAATACACTTTTAATTTCTCATAGAATTATATGTCCTCTTAGCAAGTCGAGCACGTTGTCAACCGGTTAAATCCACGTGCAAAAGCGCGTCGCAGTTAACCTTGCTGCACGATACATTTTATTGGTAACGTATGTGACGTGTTTGTTGGTAACGTATCGGAAGTGCCGCTACCGTTCTCACACTATTTTATAGATTATCGACAAAAATATCAATTTTCTAAAATTTCCGTTGTGTGATTAACTATTACCTTAAATATTCAAAAGTATCTGAGTTTCGTTTTTATTTACATCATATTTTTTTTAACGTATCTGACATCAGCTCATCGTAATATTCGACTTCAGTGGCTTCGGATCAGTGTTTTGTTTTGTTTTGGTTTGTTTTGTTTTGTTTTTTTGTAATGAGAAATTCAATGAATTACTCATGGTTCCATGTATGTGTTAGGTTAACTTTGTTTATTAATAAAATGAAATAATACACTGTGTGAGTCATTTCTTTGATCTTCTCTCAAGAGTCTGAAAAAGGGTGACGTATCTGACTGCAATTTGGCGACATGATTGATCTCTTAGAGATATCAAAACATCATATTGTTATATAATATCATTTTTCATTCAGGGACTCAAGGGGCAATGGAATGAAGTATAAATAATTTGATTTGAATGATATGTTAACGAGTAACAACTTGTTATACGAACACTTCCTTGTTTGGCGATATAGGGTATTCAGGGTTACATCAAACTTCCGATCATATTTCTAATATTATCTAGGATGTCCTAATTGCTTTATTGATATGTATGTTACACGTCTAACCTCTCGGATGAATTCAACTAACACATTCAGATGAACAAACTATAAATTTAAACTGTATGAACATGCTGGCGTCACACAAATCAGAGTTTTGCACACATTTGAGGAAAATGGCCCATATATCTATTTTCTTTTCTTCAATTTTTGAAGCGCCGTGAGCACTGGAAGCTGGACCTATGCGCTATACAAGTAGCCACTATAACCACTGCTATTATTATAACTATTGTTCTTATTGTTATCATTACATTGGCACCAACACATAAATATACATACATATACATACACATATACATATACATATACATACACATATACATATACATACACATATACATATACATACACATGTACGTATACATACACATATACATATACATATACATATACATATACATATACATATACATATACATATACATATTCATATGAAGAGATTGTTCGCAAAAACCAATAAGTCCATTTCTAAAGATTTTAAAGTACGGTCTCTGTCATAAAGTACAAAATAATACATTTTAAATGATGTATTGGTCACTACATATAAAGGTACATTTTGAAGTTATGGTCAAAAGAATCAACATCTTTCTTATTATTCTCTTTATTTGTCTTGACCTTAATCGCAAATTTCTCCATTTGGCAAATATGGACTTATCGGTTTTTGCGAACAAACTCGTCATATACATAGACGTATACATACAGGCCTACATAATACATATATACATATGCATATACAAGACATTAAAAGAATTGGACATTTGCAAAGTAATACAAAGTATCTCTGACATAGACTAATTCTAACCGTTCGTCATTGCCTGCTATTTTACAAGCTGCTTACAACCTGAAAGTGTCCGAGCATTCTTTTGTTTGGCTCTCAGCTTAGATGGTAAATTTCCACAAGCATAAATGAAATGTATTCATCTACCTATGATTGTTATTGCGTTCTTCTTATTTCTTGCTAACTCATTTTGAATAGTTTTCTTTGACTTTAAATACGATAGACTGGGCTGCGTTCGGCAGAGCTCAAAAGCGAAGTGAGGCGAACCTCTATACTACACTGTTCGTTTGTGTCATGTATATTTTGACATCAATAATTTTGGCGTAGTATTTTGACCATTTGATTTTCTCTTTAAAACGAGATTTAAAAAGAAAAATGACCGCCTTGACCTCATTCATCTCAGGAAAAAAAAATAAT
Source organism: Diadema antillarum (assembly GCF_040938485.1). Lineage (NCBI taxonomy): Eukaryota > Metazoa > Echinodermata > Echinoidea > Diadematoida > Diadematidae > Diadema > Diadema antillarum. The sequence goes on from NW_027271904.1 coordinate 69,141, forward strand.
GAAAGAAAAATAAAAATGTACGAATTCTCAGAAAACAAAGCAGATATTTATTGCTAAAGAAAGGGTAAAAAAGAGTGTTTAAGTAACACAAACAAACAAACAATAAAAAAAACACAAGATGCCAGCAATTTGCGGAACCCGATATGCTATTTTGCTATTCGAAGATAAACAAACAAACAAACAAACAAACAAACAGGATGATGATGTTTGTCATGATTTAAAGCTGTTTTGCGCTGTGTTAGGTCATGGGCCGAAAGTGAGATGCAATAGCATCCCATTGTCCATCTTGTTTGTTTGGGTTAATGATACGTACATATTCATCGTCCATTGCTTAGAAGTGAGCGTGCAATGAAGAAATGTTGAATGGAGTAAACAAAAACAGAGAAAAGGCTCTATTCTAACCCCCTCCCATCGCCTAAATAATAATCAATTCCGAATTCCATGGCCGACTCCAATCTAGAAAGACGTGTAGTTTAAATGACATGTACGTCATTTTTCGCATCACTTTGTGTATTTGAAATGGTGCTTTCATTCCATAATAAATATGTAAAGCTATGCATTTTGTACAGTGACCATAATTACCAACACATGTAAAGACGCATGTTCTTACTTTTCTGACATGATATACGACTTTCTTATGTTTATACGGGAAATTAATGACACGACTTATTATGACGGTGCAGGTCAAACCCAGGAAGATAGATAGCATGAATTTCGAATAGTCTACATAGTTGCAATTGCGCCGTCCAATCTTATTCAAAAATTAAATGAAATAAGACAGAGAGAGAGAGAGAGAGAGGAAGTGCAGATTCATGGAATTAATGCCACTCAGGGCTGCTTTACTGAAAGATCAATAAAACATGTGTCGGAATTTTCCAATTATGTATCGCATATATGATAACAGATATTGGCCAGCTAAGAAAAACAATCATAATATCTCGTTGTTATTGTTGTTGTTGCTCCCTTTTCAGCCCAATTTTGTCAGTAGGCTCTATGTATTGTGCAACTTTTTTTTTTTAAGCTGGGCAGTGGCATACATATTTTTTCCGTAAATTATCTTGACTGAGAACACGAAAGTAAAATCCTGCCCTTTATCCATACGTTTATACTTGAAGTGTTCCGAGAATACCAATTAAGTCTGCGCCCAACTTTTCACAGTAGACACTGTGTGTAGTGCAACGTATGTTCAACTGTATGAACAATGGTATATCATCATATGTCCTGCATTTTTTGCACGTCTTTATTGATAAGTAAAAACAAATGACAAATTGGCATATTATACACCACGTGCACCTGTCCCATTCTGAACACATGGCAGGTAATGACACACTTACATATACTTACAGGGAATAAATAATATCACATATTTACAACACATTTGTGAGGTTGACAACTACGTTACAAATCATATTGGCGGAGAAAACGTAACACAAATCCTGGCCTTTATCCTTATATTCATCTTTGAAGTGGTCTGAGAGTACCAGTGAAGAATGTTTGGTGAGATTACAATAAGACCCGAAGTATAGCATTGGGCAAGAAACGAATCTTATAACACCCTCTTACAGTGTCATTGAAACAACTAAAAGCAACAACAGAAATAGCCAATAAACGTCTGATTTTTTTTACTTGTTCCTAGTTTATCTGCCCACAACATTTCAAACTGACAAAGTGGTACCATTCGAAAACTATCATATCCTACACCTACATAAAAATACAAGATATCACACTAAACTGCTCTGATTTCCAAAGTTAGTCCTCCCAGTAACCCATTTCATGAACGATTTCACACGAATAACTGAAAACATTTAGAGCTTTCAGTGCATGGAAGTTGTGCTGTTTACGTGTTATGCAGTCTGCATATCATTACCATTATAGAGGAACTTATACAAGGGGGTAAGACTTAAAGGGTGTGTACAGTTCTCGTCGCTTTGAGGATTTAGCTGTTAACGTTTTGCGAGATATTCAGAAATCACTCTATGAAATGTCAAAGAGCATGCATTTCTAAGGGTATCAAAAGTTTATTTGTTGAAAATCGGTTTTGAAATAGCCGAGATATCCAAAAACAAGGTGAAACAAAGAGATCCTAACAAAAGGCATGGCCTGTATAATCTCTTATCATTATCACGTTTTTTGACATATCAGCAATTTGAAAACCAATTTTCATCAAATAAACGTTGAATCCTTCTTAACATCACATGCTCTTTCATATTTCATAAGAGGTTTCTCATTATCTCACTTTGGAATGTAAAAAAACATGAATCCCCACCTCAAGCAGTACTGTATAGATCCCTTAATCTTTCAAAAGATAACGCAACAGTTTGACATTTCATTGAAACTTACAATTCCTTATTCAAGTATTGGAATGATTTTTTGTTTAAGTTTTGTCTATTCGCTTTATACTCCGTGGGGGAAGGTGATTCATAAAATTGAATTATTTTAAATCATGTTTTACCTACAGGAATCTCGTCAACAAATTTCCTTGAAAGTCTTGAGCAGTTATTTTCTCCACAATGATTGGTAAAAAAAATATCAAAGAATCGGTCCACAAAAGTGAACGTACTAGTCAAGACGCAACTAAGAATACCCTACTGAGTGGGGAGGAATGTGCATTCAAATGTCTTTTGTTGAATATTTCAGTACTTTAGCAATGATTGACAGATGATGTAATCGCAAGAATACTGGTTTCGAAGGATTTTTTTTTTTGTGGGTGTTCCCAAGTTATCTGACTGAACATAGACGAAAAACAAAGTTAAAAACTTATGAAATGTTTGTGGATATTCGTTTTACCGCAAAAGTGATGTCGAGGGTATCATAAATCAACCCAAATCGACATACATTTGGATTTCAGCGTCCCTTAAACGTTATTGTGAGCGAAGCCGCGGCTGTCATTGGTCAAGCAGGGGACTTTTAATGAACCGTGGTGGGACCATAGTGATGAAAACGATGATTTCTAGGGCAACGAGTAGCCAGAATGAATCGTGATAGGATCCAAACGTTTTGATGATCGTACCTGTAATCAAATGGTTTGGAGAAAAAGAAATAATGTCATGGCCATTAGTTTGATTTTTTTTTTATAATAAGTAATAGCAAGTAATAGCAAGTAATACTGGGAAATACGAAACTCATTCCGGTTAAAAAAATGAACACAAAAATACTATTAATATCGTTATTTTGCCTTATTCTGTGCCATTACAATACTGACAAACTCTTTTTGAGAGAATGCTGATTAAGACATTGAAAAAAAAATCAATCTTCCAACTTTCCTAACTTTTAGGATTATGTCCCTGGAGTAAACCTCTGGACGTCCATTTCATTTAATTCTCTTTTATCTCTCACTTATTAACTTCAATCTCCGTCATTAAAAACTGTGCAGCGTAGAAAAAAAAAATGTAGGCCGACTCGTATCCAAATAATCAAACCAATATCAAAATAATAGATTCATGTGTTTCGTCGATACCGTCCAGCGAGCTGATTGGCTGATAATATTTTTTTCTAAAGAGCACTGGAATTTATAACAACTTCGACATTCGTTGTTCACGAAAAAAAAAACAACGGTTATTACTGTCATTATCATTCCTTGTATTTGAAAGTTTGTCTCAAGCAGAGTAATAACGTGCCAGGTGTGAAAAACCAAACGGCATTGTATACACCTTTCCAGTTAGTATCATCAATTATTAGCTAGAGAGAAAACACACACACACACACACACAAACCATCTGAAATAATACGTGCTTCCAACAGGCTTAAAAACAAACAAACATTGCAGCTTACCTACGAGCAACGATCCAAGAAACATGCCAATGCCAGTAGCGGTGCTTGTCAGGGCCATTAGAAGAGGAAAATCCGAAGTTGAAGCACGTTCTTTGCCTATGAATACGATCAAATTTGCCCTTAATCCCAAAGAAAAGGAAGTGACAAATGCTGATATCAACATTACCCAATATCTTCGTAACACTAGGTCAGTTGTCAGAGATATGATATTCAAAATAGTCCCTGCGAGAAACATATGGACGGGGCTAATTATCCGAGTAAGTGCTCCGCTTAGACCACGGGAAAGAAAAGCGGAAACCGCAGTGGAGAAAGAGATGTACACTGCATGTGAAGATGATATTCCCGAGGCGATTGCACGGGGGATGACGAACGCGAACCAAGATCCATCTATCATTGTGAGGAACAGGTCACACAGGAGCACAATGATCAGGCAGGGGTCTCGGTAATACGCACTGTTCCTCCAACCGAGGACGATGGTAGACCAGCAGGAGTCGTTATTTTCATCTTCATCGTTAGTATGCGTACGGCGGCAGTGTTCTGACAATAGAGGCATATTCATAGACCGATCTTCGTGACATTGAGACCCATGGGGGTTGCAATCGTTCGAGATTTCATCATCAACGCTTTGGTCCCGTGGTTGACTTGTACTCGCAAAATCATCCTGAGCCTCATTGGGTATTCGACGAAGATCAAGTAGCAAGGCGATTGGAAAAACGTTTGCGAGAAGTGCGCCAATTATACGCAGGGCACTTCTCCATCCGTATAGTTTCAGCAGGATGTCACCAAGCAACGGCAATAGTATCATTCCGATGGCATAGCCAGATTTGCCAATACCATAGAATGTGTTAAAATGCACCGTTTCTGCTTCGCTGAGTCCAATGACAACACAAATGTAGAGGATGCTGTTTCCTAATCCTGCAATGACATCATGAAGAAGGGGAATATAGTAGAAATAAGTACACATTAGGTCAGAGTCTGAAAATGAAGTATGCAAGAAGGCGAAAAGATATGTAGAGTTTGTTTGCAAAAACCGGTAAGTCCATTTTTACAGATTTTGAGTTGTGGTCTCTGTCATAAAGTACAAAATAATACCTTTTAAATGATATATTGATCACTACATATAAAGGTTTTTGAAGTTATGGTCAAAAAAGCACACATTTTCTTATTATTCTCTTTATTTTTCTTAACCTTAAATCACAAGTATCTCCATTGGCAAATATGGGCTTATCGGTTTTTGCAAACAAACTCTTCATATTTTTAGGATCCTTAAAGAAAGCGGCTGTTGAAATTATTGGCAGAGGGTATGATACCTGTACATGCTAATAATCATTCTATTTCCCCCTTGTCATTATACCTTTAAACGTTATGGTCACTATAAGATAGAAATGTGTTTTGGGAGTCAAAGGTCAACTTTATACTTTTCATTTTCATTCCCAACACGTAACAGTCCATGAGAAAGTACCACGTGGTCCAAAAAAAAAAATGCCAATTTCGATGCTGAATTGTTCGAAAACTACATATCAGATAAAACTGTCATTGATATGAGTTATACTTGAATAGTGTGTTGATTTCAATATGAAAACCTATATTAGTTTCATGATATCCATGATTGATTTCAAAGTTAGGTTCCTGATTTCTTTTTTTTTTCTTTTTCGGTCAAATTTTAACCATCTGTACAAAACCTGAACTTTACACTGGTACTAATGATGTGTATTTAAGTGTGTACTTACAATGACCCTTAACAATGGATATGGATACCGCCTGTTCAGAGCTCTGATTCAAGGCACATGATGCTTTAATTAATCATTCATGATGGATTGCCTCGGACATTGATACTCATAATTCATGGCAAAGGGTGAAATGCATGCACTAAAAAAGTAAACACATTGATCATACACCACAACTTAGAATGAATAAAAACTAGTTGTCAAAGTGGAATTCCTCATGACGGAGCATTCAAAATCATGGTCATTTCCAGGATCATTGTTTTGATGTCAACTACACACTCTCATACACAGCATCTTGACTTCTTTGCAAAGTTCAGTTTTGTTCAGAGGGATGAAAATAGAGCAAAAACTGAAACCTACCTGAAAATCAACGTTTAATTTCATTAAACTGAATTATGGTTTCAATGTGAAATTGCCTCCAACAAAATTGTGCACTATTCAGCAATTACTCATCTGTCAATGTTATCTGATGTATCTGATCAAAAGTGGATTTTTTTTGTGTGTGTAACAACTGGTATTTACAACAACGGTATACCCTTTCAGATGAAGTGACCAATCGTTGTTTTTTTTTTGGCATGTACGATTATACAGAGATCAAGACTGTGTATCGTCTTGCCGACAAAGCAGTTCATTGTTACTGAAATTACATTTTGGCGCCAATGTACTGGGTTTGAATCAGTAATACCCACCGGAAAAAAAAAATAGCCATTTACCTGAAAGTGCCATCATAGTGACCAAGAATGAATTATTCATCGACAGAGAGGCGAGGATAACACCCGCAGAAATGAGGACCGCACCGGTAAGCACAAGAGCTCGTCTGCCTATGTTTAGCTTGTACAGGTAAGCGATGAAGGGAGCTGGATGTTAGAGAATTTATAGAAACATTTTTAAGTCACATATTTGACGGACAAATGAATGGAATCACTACTGATATTCAAGGATTTCAGTCCCACTGAATGAATTTGAAAGGAATTTAGATTATATCTTAACACACACACACACGCACACACACACACACACAAACAAACACAAGCTTTGACCCGGATTACAGCAAGCGATTGTGTAAAGAGGAAGAAAATAGTGATAATCATTAAACAAACTCATACAAATTACGACAATGTACACCGCCTAAATCATCTTTGCGGGAGTTTTTGCCGCTCGCCGATCGCACGATGTGTATGCTATTAGTCTGGTGAGATTTCTGAAATGAGTGGTCTCTAAAAGTGTGTTAGAGGCATTTTTTTTTTTTTTTTGGTAAAAGTTTGGAACCGGTCTCCTTTTATTTAATTTTTTGTATGGTGAATCCGAACAAAAATATCCGGCTCCAAAGCGAAATTTATCGACCTTGAACGTCCAATTCGAACAAATAAAACGGTTCCCCAGGAACAGAAATTGTCAATTTTAGACACACATTTTCTACAAAATTCTTTGCAAACGAGTTGGGGAGAATTATTTGCAATTTTTGTACATAAAATAAAATGAACGATTTGAAGGAAACGCGTTTCTCAGGTAGTAAGTATTTTCATTCATAATTATGGCAATTAATACTGAAATATGTTAATCAATATGTATGTATATATACATTTATATATATATAATATATATAAAGTATATATTATATATACATGTATATATGTTATATATGTTATATACTATATATATATATAAATAAATAAATATATGTGACTGTGCACCTCAAAACGAACATAAAGTTGCACACACTGATTTTGCGTGAGGACTGAAAATAAGTGAAATGGGTCAACCTAGCCGAATTTGACTTTTTCATATTTTCTGAAAGAGCGGGTCTTGTTTTACATTATGCTAAAATTTGGTATCATAAAACGGGCAGGAAAGTGTGTTTTTTTAGCAGTTTATCTCGAACATTTTTGGTAGAATAGTGTGATTATAGGTGTCTTTAGAATCCCTTTTTCATTTCTGAAAATCCTTGTCCACGCTCTTCACTTTCAACTCTAATAACTTTTGAAAGGATAGTGCTACTGCTTTGAAAGTTGGCATTAACTATGGACAGAATGTGTTAATGAGGCATGCTTCATTTCAGTTTAATTTGATAATCCCTTCATTGTTGTTACTCTGGTGGTTTACTTCCTGTTTTTTGTCCCATTCATCGCACAGCCAGCACGGTTTGGTAAAGATTAAGCGCTTGAATAGACACTGTACTTCAGAGCCTCTTTTCTCCGTTCACACTTTTCCTGAGTTTGTGCTTTCTTTTCAATATTTAGATAGGTTAGGAGAGTCCATTTGATTTGAGTTATACATCATTTCAAAGCTTAAAGTCTGCTCTTTCAGAATATGGTCTTAACTAAAAATTCATGTCTGGCGACTTTTTGTTTGTTTTGAGGTGCAGGGTCACATATATATAATAATTAGAATTGAAATAATTTTTACAATTTTGTAGACTTTAAGATTTTGAGGGTTAGATGGAAACTAGAATTGCTTCTTATTGCTATCAAAATAAATGCAAATATTGTAATTAGTAAGCACATCATTATGTTGACTTCATGAGTTTTGTTTACATGCAGTTCCTCCATTAGCCTACATACCCCGGTGCGTACGCATGTCATGTGTTTATCAGTTATATCAGAAAAAAAAAACCGTAGTGTATATATATATATATATATATATATATATATGATATATATATATATATATGACCGTGCACCTCAAAACGAACATAAAGTCGCACACACTGATTTTGCGTGAGGACTGAAAATAAGTGAAATGGGTCAACCTAGCCGAACTTGACTTTTTCATATTTTCTGAAAGAGCGGGTCTTCTTTTACATTATGCTAAAATTTGGTATCATAAAACAGGCAGGAAAGTGTGTTTTTTTAGCAGTTTATCTCAAATCTCATATCTCATTTTTTGTAGAATAGTGTGATTAGGTGTGTCTGTAGAATCCCTTTTTCATTTCTGAAAAACCTTGTCCACACTCTTCACTTTCAACTGTAATAACTTTTGAAAAGATAGTGCTACTGTTTTGAAAGTTGACATTTATTATGGACAGAAAGTGTTAATGAGGCATGCTTAATTTCAGTTTAATCTGATAATCCCTTCATTGTTGTTACTCTGGTGGTTTACTTCCTGTCTTTTGTCCCATTCATGGCACAGCCAGCACGGTTTAGTAAAGATTAAGCGCTTGAATATACACTGTTCTTCAGAGCCTCTTTCCTCAGTTCACACTTTTCCTGAGTTTGTGCTTTCTTTCCAATATTTAGATAGGTTAGGAGAATCCATTTGATTTGAGTTATACATCATTTTAAAGCTTAAAGTCTCCTCTTTCAGAATACGGTCTTATCTAAAAATTCATGTCTGGCGACTTTTTGTTTGTTTTGAGATGCAGGGTCACATATATATATATATATAATAAATATTTTTTAAAGCTAAAATAAACAGATATCACTATTCCTCTCATCAAACCATGATTGTAGACGGTTTAATCTGGAAATTATAATTGTAAGTATTGCTCACATTTTGTATATTTGTGACCCTGCATCACAAAACAAACAAAAAGTCGCCAGACATGGATTTTGGGTAAGGGCAGATTCTGAAAGAGCAGACTCTAAGCCCTAAAATGATATATAGCTCAACTAAAATGAACTCTCCTCACCTATCTAAATATTGGAAAGAAAGCACACACTCTGGAAAAATGTGTCCCGAGAAAAGAGGCTCTGAAGTACAGGGTTTATAATCTGTCTATTCAAGCGTTTAATCTTTACCAAACCGTGCTGGCCGTGTGATGAAGGGGACAAAAATAGGATGTAAACCACTGGAATAGCAACAATGAATGGGTTATCAGATTATAATGAAATTGAGAATGCTCTATTAACACATTATTTTCATGATCAATGCCAACTTTCAAAGCAGCAGCGTTATTCCTTCCATAGTTATCAGACTTGAAAGTGAATAGTGCGCAAAGGGTTTAATCAAGAAATGAAAGGGGGTCCTCAGACACACCTGATCTCGATACTCTCTCAAAAAAATAGTTCTACAAAAACTGCTGAAGATCCACTTCATCATTCATTTTGATCCCAAACTTAAGGATAATGTAGAAGATGGGTAGCTCTTCCAGAAAATATATTAACAAAAATTGAATATTGACTTGGTTGACCCGTTTCACCTTTTTTTGAGACCTCACGTAAAATCAAGGAGTGCGACTTTTTGTTCGTTTTGTGATGCACGGTCACATTTAACAATGACTTATACTTAACATTGATTATACTGCTTCAATAAAAAAAAAGGTTGTCGTATTTATCACGAAGTCACATTTTACAACTATTTCAAAGCACTGGCGCTAGGTTTTTGTTTTATCTGCAAATAGTAAACTATGCCATTAATGACTGAAGTATAACAAAATCATCCTTTGTTTCCGTTTCCGAGATTTGAGGATGTTTCCTACATTTTTTTTTTTTACCATTGGCTCGAGCCTAAAGAAGTGTGGGTGAAGAGATGAAGAAGAGATATAAAAAGACATTTTACATTCACCTTCAGATTAAAAATAATTACATACCAACTTCCTCAATACATCCTGCAGAGTAAAGAGAAAGATACAATGACCTTGCACTAATCTGTGGGGGAATGAATAGTAATGTGATTGTTCGATATTACTTATCCTTTTTGATACACTTTGAAAGCAAGACTTTGCTGAGGTGGAAAATATGCATCGAAAATGGGCAAATATTTGCATAATTAAGTATTTGCAATTTATGTTGCAAATGAGACAATAGAGGCGTGTTGTTAAGTAGTTGAAGTTATTTTTTGTATCTCTTTTTCACACAAGGAATCATGAACGGGTCTTGATGTCGCGAGTAGGAATTTTACAGCACGCAGGATAATTTTCTGCGGGCGAACAAGAATGTCCGCGAGTTTCGCACTTGTGCCTTTATACCTGCTAGACACGGGCTAATCACTTTCTATTTGCGTGTACTCCGTGTGACCTACCTGGGAGCTTTGAAATCGATCCATTTTTGTTGCTGTTGTTGTTGTTGTTTTCTTTTTGAACGTGCGACTTTTTTTCAAGGGGGGTGCGTTTTGACACTAGTAACGAGATATTTTGGACAGACATTTGAAATTCGTAGGAATCTCTCAATCCCTAGGCTTTTGCTGTTTTTTTTTTTTAAGGGAAACCAAGCGGGGAAAGGGCAACAGCGTATCTAGGATTTTATCTTGGGGGGGGGGGGGGGGGAGGGGGAGGGGGTGTTAGTATGCGAGGAAGCGAGCAAGGGGGGGGGGAGGGTGTGAAAGTGCCTGTTGTCCCACCCCCCCCCCCCCCCCCACCCCTCCTCCCACGGTGAGAACTTTTTGCATTTTGATGTTGCAAATGGTGCAATGTGATGCAGGCTTTTTGCGTGGTTTTATCGACTCGAAACAGTCCCACTTGTTTAAGGTAGCAGAACATTTTGATGGAAATTGTTGTTGAACAATGTGCCTATAAACTATATCATTTCAATAAACTTCTTGTATTGATTCTTACACTGATGTCATGAACGCGACCGAGCCCGAGCAAGCGGAGCGAGCTAGGGGGGAGGGTGTGGGAGGGGGCCAACCCCCTCCCACGGTTAGAACTGAAATTGCATTTTGATGTTGTAAATGGTGCAATTTGATGCATGTTTTGCTTGTTTTATCGACTTGAAACAGTCCCACTTGTTTAAAGTAGCACTGTATTTTGATGTAGATTATCATTGAACAATTTGCCTATAAAATAGTATCATCCAAATAAACTTCCTGTTTTAATATTAAGACTGAATTTCATGAACGCGGCCAAGCAAGAGCAAGAGGAGTGAGAGAGGGGGAGGATGTAGGAGGGAGTGTCCCCCTCCCATGGTGAGCACTTTTTGCATTTTGATGTTGTAAATAGTGCAATTTGATGCAAGTGTTTTGCGTGTTTTATCGACTTGAAACAGTCCCACTTGTTTAAGGTATCAGTACATTTTGAAGTAAATTGTTATTGAACAATTTGCCTATAGATGGTATAATTTCAATAAACTTCTCGTAATAATTCTTACACTGATGTCATGAACGCGACCGAGCCCGAGCAAGCGGAACGAGCAAGGGGGAAGCTTGTGGGAGGGGGTTGTCCCCCTGTAAATGGATTATGAAATGACGATGTGAAACGACAAATTACTGGTAGCAATATCAGGAGAATGGCATAACGACTACATGCGAGAACTTGAAAATTTTGACATTTTACAGTCCAAAAACTGCCGTTTATAGCCATATTTTTTTCTTTTGCTTTGGAAATTAAGGGGGGGCGCACCGGGAGCAACTGCTGGCAATTACTGGCAGCAACATCAGATGAATGGCATAACAATTAAATACGAGCGAGCGGAGCGAGCGAGCTTGAAAATTTTGACATTTTAGAGTAAAAAAAAACTGCCGTTTGTATATAAGCTATTTTTTTTTCGCTTTGGAATTTAAGGGGGGGCGCATCGGGCGCAACTGCTGGCAATTACTGGCAGTAATATCAGGAGAGCATAACGATTACATGCGAGCGAGCGGAACAAGCGAGCTTGAAAATTTTACATTTTACAGTCCAAAAACTGCCATTCTTAGCCATATTACAGTTTTCCCTTTGGAAATTAAGGGGGGGGGGGGCACAGGGCGGAACTGCTGGCAATTACTGGCAGCAACATCATGTGAATTGCATAACGATTGAATGCGAGCGAGCGAAGAGAGCGAGCTTGAAAATTTTGACATTTTACAGTAAAAAAAAAAAAAACTGCCGTTTGAAGCTATATCTTTTTTTTTTTTTTTTTTTGCTTTCGAAATTAATGGGGGCACACCGGGCAGGTGCCGGGCGCAACTGTTGGCAATTACAGTACTGGCAGCAATATCAGGAGAATTTAAATGCGAGCGAGCGGAGCAAGCGAGCTTGAAAATTATGACATTTTACAGTCCCCAAACTGCCGTTTTTAGCTATACATGTATATTTTCGCTTTGGAAATTAAGGTGGGGGTGCACCGGGCGCAACTGCCGGCAATTACTGGCAGCAACTTCAGGAGAATGGCATTACGACTAAATGCTAGCGAGCGGAGCGAGCGAGCTTGAAAATTTTGACATTTTACAGTCCAAAAACTGCCGTTTGAAGCTATACTTTTTCGCTTTGGAAATTAAGAGGGTGGGTGATACCAGTGCGCCCCTCCCCCTGGATTCGCCACTGGTAGTCCTTGGTCACTGGTGACCAAGCGGGGGGAGGATGTCCAAAATCTGCACTTTAGAGCATCCCCTAATAATTGTGCCTATTTGTTTGTGTGTGTGTATTATATACATGGAAAAGTAAAGAATTAGCCCAGGTCAAGTCTTTTTATTGGCAATGCAAGACATTTTTATATAGACTAGTATGTAAAGCAACACTGCAAAATCAATGATCTAGCTTTGATATAACGAAGCGTAAGGTATAAAGGTGTGCATTCTACATCACATTGCGCAACATTGTAGCGACTCTTTTTGCCGTTCGGATGTTGTGAGTACACTGCGCACATCCTGCTTATGTGCAGAATGCCAACCAGGAATCACGCTGAATCACAATCTTTTGTCGGGTCCGGGCTTTTGGAACAATGTTTCACACTATGTACCTACTTAAGTATGGTTAAAAGAAATCACAGAAAAATGTCTTATTCCTTGATCACCCTTTCATTCAAAAGCAGTTTACTAACCCTTGAAATACTATTTTGGTAAGTCTTTTTTTTTAACCAGCGGATGGGGCGCACCCACCCCCCCCCCTCCTTAGTTACGCCACTGCTTTTGGGTGAAATAATTGGACAGATTTCTAACAAAAAGCAAGAAAATCTTTTCATCGCGGGAATTATGATTATGTGGGGTGGGGCAAAATTAAAATATGCTTGCCCCTTTTGTTTTTATGGGGGCAACTTTTTGTTTTTCTGTCAAAAAAATAAGGTAAGAAAATCTTCTCGTCTCTGGAATTATAGAGGGGAGGGGTGGGCAAAATGATATGCTTGCCCCTCCATTTTTTTTTTTTTTTTTTTTAATGAGGCTAAGGCTCACTCTTGGGCTGGTAATATGAATTGGTCAGAAGTAACGTACATAGACCCTACATACTTATAAGTAGCACACGTACATGCAAACGTGCACGTGCTCCGTATCGTATGGATGTACAGTATGGTTGATAAATAGTAAACACTGTATAGAATACGAGTAGTGAATAACAAATCATTACTGCCAGAACCAGGGGTGCGAATTGTTTTTGCCCACCATTTTTTTTCCCCTGGTGCAAAATATATATATAAAAAAAAAATAGAAAAGAATAACTATTTAGCGTCCGGCGGTGACGTCGCTCGCAGATTGTTTTTTTTTTTTTTTTAAGGATCTGAAAGGGGCTGCGTTCGCACCCAACGCACCCCCCTGGTGACGCCCATTGAGTTGCCTGCGAGGTGTTGCCAGTAATGGTTTCCTACTGGAGTTCTGCGTGTACCTCTGGGGACGAACCCCCCGCGACAAGCTTCGGGCATGCTCAAGGCCTTGTCATATCTTGGGAAGTTTTGCGGTTGACTTGCGGGGAAACAAATTTGCCATCAGGGCCTCTCCGCAATTGGTCCGCACGTGACAGTACCTAGCCCGTATCTTACAGGTGCGCACGTAAGTCCGATAGAGCCGCAACCGATTTTTTTTAATTTTTTTTTTTTTTTTATTCGCAAGTCGCAAGCAAGGCTTACCCGGAAGGGTGTGACACGGCCTTTAGCTTTAGATTCATGTATACAGTAACTCAATCCAAAGGGATTCTCCTAACATATCTAAAAGTGTTTACACAGAAAAGAGGCTCTAAGGCGAGGCCGTGCAAAGTGGTCGTGCTAGCTGCGCAATGAATGGGACAATAAACATGTTGCATTTCTCAGCTGCAACAACAATGAAGGGATTATTAAATAAGGCCGACATTCCTCGTGGTCTATATGCACATTTTCTTTTTTTTTATGAACAATACCAACTTTCAAAGCAGTATCGCTTTATGCTTTCAAACGTTATTTGATTTGTGTATAGGATTAAAAAAAAAATGTTTGCCTCTACAAGACATACCTAGCTAATCACAATACTCTACCCCCCCCCCCCAAAAAAAAAAGAGAGAGAGAGAGAGAGAGAGAGAAAAAAAAAAATAAGTAAATGAATAGAATATTTGCCCATTGATTTTATGTATCAAGGAATAACGCAGAAAAAGAATAGCTGTGTCAGAGAAAAATGAAAAAGTCCAGATTGACTTTAATAGCTGACCAAATCCACAATTTTTTAGGGCTCACGCAAAATCAAGAATTGTGACTCTTTGTTGGTTTTGCGATACACGGTCACAAATGTTGCGGCAGTGCGTTGTAGAATCTTGATACCCACGGCCTCTTAAATACCGATTGCAAGACTATTTCCAAAAGAATTATTAGGTTCCTCTTTATTGATTGATTCCAGTACTTTATTTACCTCGGACTCTGACGACACTATTATGTGCACCCTGTTTGCCCGATAACTTACCTGTTTTTCAGTATTAAAGCCAAGGTACGTGTGCACTTTGATAACAATACTTTGCTTTAGGGAAAATGTGCAAAAAAAAAAAATGTCGAATCATGTTTATTTTGCATCATCGATTCTGCAAATTAGACCCTTAGGTTTTTCGTATATTTTTTCTTTGTATCTCATTATTACACAAGGAATCATCAACTTACGTCTTCCTATTATATCGATAATGATTCGGATTCATTCCAAGATGTGTTATACAATCTCGAAGCCTGTTGCATCATTAGTCTCTTGCATACCAATTTGCATACGTAATTGCACATGTTGATGTTCATTTTTTGTCCTGAATTTGTTGATTCCAGTAATTCATTTCACTATTACTCTGCTGACACTATGAACGCTTTATTTGGCCGATACTTTATCTATTTGTTCACAACTCCAAGGTACAGTTTGATATCAAAACTTTGTTTACAATGGTTTAATTGGAAATATGTTTCATACAATGATTAATATTACCAGGGTTTTGATTCAGATTTATATATTGTGACAATGCATTGTAGAATCTACCGTAGAAACATGTCAGTTCCGTGTCCTCTTGTATGCCGATTTGCATATAGATATTCACAAATGTGTTATTCAGTTCTTTTGAAGTGATTGAGACGCAGATCTTAATAACCATGTATATACTTTCTGTTTGAGCCATAACTTGTAAACATGATTCATAACAGAAGTGCACGAGAAGTATTAATGCCGTACACGTGTTTATGCTGTATCTATGTCGATGATAACTCCTAATTTGCACATTTCACTTCTTCGTTGCATAAAAGTGAATGATATGAATAATCGATGATCTAGCTTCTGTCCTGGAACCATGGTTACTGAAATAATTGCTATTTCTGCATTTCAGTGGAGATTTCCTGAAAATCATATCATCGAAATACTTTAAAAAGCAATGGATTGGCGGCCATTTTTTGTTCATGGAACTTAGATGGTCTGAGACTAGAAAATTCCGCTTGGAAGCCGGAATTTTTTAATTCAGCGTATTTGTAAGTCCAAAGCCCATTGCTAAGTCCAAGTCCAAGCTTTTGGCGGTTTTTCTTTCAAACGGCCAGTGGAGACATCATGGCAGTGGCATGACTTTTGCACACAAAACAGTGACAGAATCATGGAATTTACTCACAAATCCAAGAGGGCCCTCCGATTGATAGTAATTCACCTCATAAAATGCAAGGTACATGTGAAAGGATGGGATTAGTGTGAGAAGCGCCTTCATTGTATTGTTACATTTGGCGATTTATCGATTGATTTCATTATATCTCATTCTTGAGATTATCACTGACATATCAATACTGCGTTCTCCAACTTGTCAGAGAGTGAAGTTGTCTTTTAATTTGAATAATATTGTGGGATTTACATCTGCATTAAAAAAAATCACATGAAGCATATTCGGTTCAAGACATGCAATCAATTTTAAGAATTCAGTCAATACTGACGAAGTCATATAAACGATCGAAAGGAGAACAGACTGTAGGCGTTGCGTTCAAAATCAGGAAAACTTTCGATTATCCATTTGAAAGATGTTATCAATTGTCAGACTCTTAAACGTTCAGCAACAGTATGAAAACCGTTTTGCCAATCGGCAGTGATGTACAGTCTCTATGTATATGGAAATGTTGTAGATGATGCCTACCTGGGCAAAACGCTGCAGCCGAGTAGACACCGAACATTATCCCGTTGTCCCTGGCTGTCAGTCCCAATGTAACATTGATGTCAGCGAGGAAAAGGCCGAGGCATTTCACTACTCCGAGCCTGAAACAAGTTTGCCAAAAGAGCGCCAGGACGAACTTCATACTATGAAAGTTTTCACAAAATAGTTCTATCAGAGCCATATCAATTATCGTCTATCCTTTCAGCAGAAAATGGCTGATTATGTTGGAGATCTCAAAGCAGTGGAACACGTCAAAGATTGAAAGAAACACAGGTAGTCCTCTGTCTATAGAAGGGAGATAAATACGCAAACTGATGACGACATTTCGGCCGCCAAATCTACCAGCCTTCGTCTGATATAGACGAAGGTTTCTTGTTGATTTCTCGTTGTTGTTGTTGTTGTTGTTGTTATTGTTGTATGTGCTTATGATTGGGTATTTACACCCTTATCTTAATAGAGATTTACACGCTATTTTTTGTGTTTGGAAAGAATGAAAAAAAAAGTAAATATTCCACTGCTAAACAATTAAAATAATAATCATGATATGACTTTTGCGCGGGAACAATCTCATCGCCTGTAAGGTTGAGATAGAGAAGAACACCTCGTACAAGCCTCGCAAAAATCTGGTCAGCCCGGGTCAATAAATTTGAGCAGGCTTCTCGGTCAATCGCGCATGACCTAGACCTCTCATTTGCAACGAGGATGCTATTATACCCAAGCCTTATTTTGCGAAACAGTTTCCCGATTGTGTATTATGATACATCAGAACAAAACTATATCAACTAATATTATAAATTTATTCTAAACACACAATACAAACTGACAAGCCCAATACCGGGTAAGTGCAGGGCAGGTGAGACACTTGACAGAGTAACCGATGAGTATATGAAGAGCTTGCTTCTGAAAGGCGCTAAACCCGTTGAAAACAATGATGGATTTAGCGCCTTTTGGAAACAAGTTCTTCATAAAATATTATGTTTCTTTAGCGGTAGAATAATGTTCTCGCATATATGTCAGTGTATTTCAGATAGACAGAACGCATTCCTGGTCGGCGGCGGAGCTCTTTATTTTGAAGCAAATATTATATTGTGAGATCTTCCTATAGATGTGATCTTTAGGCGTTTGTATTAAAGAATTTTTCTTTGGTGTATTTTTACACAACAACAGAACATGAGTGCACGAGAGCTGTTGTTGTTGTTCGCGTTTATTGGCGCTTTTCAATCAGTCTGATTATCTCCACGTCTTCTCCAGTGCATGCCTGTATTTATAGTGTCGTTGAAGGAACCATTGTGCTCCAAGGCAAGCCATTGTGCCGCTTCGCTGGAGCGTAAGCTGTGGTATTATTGGACGATGGTATTTTTTTTTCAGTTTATGTTTCTTTCCGTTACTACCACAACGATGTTCATATCTTCCGTATTCTAGCAAATTGTAACATCTGTTGCGGATGTGCCGTAAACGGGACAGACGAGGAAGGTTTAATAGCTGCCACTTCATTACTAATACTATACATCACATTACAACGCAATACGGACAAAAACATTATGGTCGAAAGCACACGTAAACCAGTAAATATCGGTATAAAATGCAACAAAGTGCTAATACCCCCCCCCAAAAAAAACAAACAAACAAACAAACAAACAAACAAACAATCAAAATAGACACAAAAAAAAAACAAAACAAAACAAAGAGAAGGACTGGTTACATTGGCTAATTTCAAGTTCGGAGCTATAATATTTCTATAATATGTGTCCCTGCATCACAAAACCTACAAAAAGTTACCAGAGTATGGCACGGGTTTTCAGTTAAGAATATGTTCTGAAAGAAAAGACTTTGCGCTTTAAAATGATGTATAACTTAATTCAAATGGACTCTCCTAACCTTAATCTTAATGTTGCAAAGAAAACACACACTCTGGAAACCTGTGAACTGACAAATGAGGTTGTGAAGTAGAAGGTCTATCCAAGCACTTAAAGATAATAAAAAGTTTTGGTACCTCAAAAGTTTCCCTTAATTTCGTTGTCTTGGTTTGTGTTTCACGTTAAAATACGTTGTCTGTGAGAATTACTCGCCCCAAAGTGCTCTCATGTCTTAGTAATCATGCAATAATGGTTTCGTACCAGAGCCGTCGCCGTACGGCGTCGATAAATATTGTACGAAACCACTGACCGCGACCAGCAGCGTGCAGCCCATTGTACGCATAGCTAACTGCGACCAGCAGCCCCATACGCATAGCGTAATGGAGCTTCGCATTGTAGCATTCAGGATAATGACAGAATTAGTATCGCAGGTAAATGTCAACTTAAAATCCAAAAATTTCTTCGATTTGAAGACTTACCAATTAAGTTGAAGTATTGAAAACAGGCTTCGAACAACGTTGGTTCTGCCAATAGTCCCTTTCTTTTCGAATTGATGACTGAATGTGACTCGGTCGAGAGGACCTTGGGAGAGCTACATACATTGACTACTACGGCCAGCGCATGCGCACACAAACATCTTATCCGTTGATGGATTTGAAATTTGTGCGCATGTGATGTGTTCGCATGCACTGGCTGTAGTATTCAGTGTATGTTGCCCGAAGCCTGTTTTCAATACTTCACCTTAATTGGTCAGTCTTCAAATTGAAGAATTTTCGGGATTTTAAGTTGACATTTATCCTGCGATACTAAATCTGTCATGATCCTGAATGCTACAATGCGACGCCCGATTACGCTATGCGTATGGGACTGCTGGTCGCTATGCGTATGGGGCTACTGGTCGCAGTTAATTGCATGATTACAAAGACATGAGAGCACTTTGGGGCAAGTAAGTCTCACAGTGTTAGTTATATGAAAGGTACTTTAATCTGAAACACAAACTAAGACAAGGAAATTCAAGGAAACTTTTGAGGTACCAAAACTTTTTATTATCTTCAATCTTTAACAATCCGCGCCGGCTCTGCGATGAATAAACTAAAAGCACGATGCAAACCACCAAAACCAGAACCAACACTGAAGAAATTATCGGAGTAAGACGATATTAAATTATGCTTTATTAGCACATTTTGTAGATTATTAATGGAAATTGATAAGCCATAGCATTATCCTTTGTAAAATAATTAGTCTACAAAATGAGGAGTATCGACAGGGTTTTAAGAAATGAAAAGGATACTCTAGACACACCTACGGCTACAGTCACAACCCCCAAAATCAGCCTGGTCGGCGACCTGTCGGCGATTATTTTTTAAGCCAATTTCGGTCAGACGCCGACCGGAGATCGACCAGACATACCTCCGAAAATTAGGGCATCGGTCGGTCGCCGCTGAAGTTTTAACGCGGAGTAAAAATTTCAGCGGCGATCGACCAGTTTTTACTCGTTGCCCAAAAAACGTTCGATGTCCGAGCGGCAACCGCTCATGCTCTGACCTAATAGAGCGGTCGCCGCCGAACGATTTACGAAACAAAAATAATAGAGACAAAGTGACAAAAGCACAGAAGAAAACAAATGAAATAGATCGAGCAGTCGCCGTCGGGTGATTTAGAAACTAAAAATAAAGATTAAAATGGCAGAAACACTGAAGGAAACCACGGGGGAGATGGAGAAGAGAAGCCAGGACAGTGTGGAAGAAGCAGGGGGAGGAATAGAGGCAAGGAAACCCCACCAAAATCTCAGCATCTCAACATCTCGGCAACCAACATTAGAGACATGAGAGACAGGGACAACACTTTACTGGGGCAAAACAAATGAAAGGTATAGCATCAATATGTAGACTTAGTAATATATGGTTCGGCTGTCCTGTAATTTTATTAAAGTCCTATTGAGTCTAGAGTCTCCTTTTCATTTCTTAAAACCATGTCCATACTCTTTGAGGTTCTGCCTTCCTTGGAAAGCTTTATGTATGTGATATACAACATGAAAAAGATGGGCAATAAATGTTTTACTAAATTTGAACTTGAACTTTAGTATTGAATGACTAGAAATGGGGAAATACAAATATGACATAAAATATTAATAGAAAATTACTGTAAAATATAGAAGCAAACAAAGATATTCAATGGTATTATTTGTCCCATGTTGGATTTTCCTTCCTTTTGTTTAATTTGCCAATTTCTAGTCTGAGGTTTCACATAGCTGAGGTTTGGTAGTTGGTAATTTAACTCTTTATTATAATACCTCGAGTTCTATCTTTATTAATTAATTAATTAATTAATTAATTAATTAATTATCACACCAAAAATCATATAGGCCTACATACACAAATCCAGGTAGCTCGTGAGAAAGAGACAGGCGGGCGACCGCCGGTAGGCCTAAGGGACACCGGTAGAAGACCTACCGATAAAAAAATAAAAAATAAAAAAAGAAAAAAAATAAAATAAAAAAAAATTGTTCAAAAAATACAATTTCCTTTTCGTTTCATAATCCCAAACATTAGTATAAAGTAGAAGAAGACTTGCTCTTTCAGAAAATATGAAAAAAGCGCAAGATTGGTCGGATTAACCCGTTTCATCTATTTTTAGTAATCACACAAAATCAGTGTGTGTGACCTTTTTTTTTTTTGTCCAATTTTAACCGATGTCTAGCTATAGTGGACATGTCCAATAATGGTGTTCAGCTCGTGGACTTTTTGACTCATGGGTGTATGACTCATGGACTTTCTTTTTTCGTCTAACTAGTGGACAGTACGACTCGTGATTGTCGAGCTCTTGAGATGACCATAATCAACATGATCAACAAATATACATGTTGGACCCCTGTGAAAACCAACTTTTAGCTGACCAGGGCAATCCATCCCATGAGTGGAGAATGAATAAATGAATAATTATATAAATGTTCCATATTAATAGATAATGAGCAAGTAATTCATGTGAAATAAAATTTCATGTTCTTCTTACCACAAGTTTCAACTACTATGCTGTTTGGGGTATATCTCTAGCCTGATAGATCAATTGCATAGTGACCACGTGCGAACGTACTACTCCTCGCCGGAGACTCGAGCATGACACCCACCGAAATGTACACCGCACCAGAAAGCAAAGTGATCACGTCTCCAAATGTTGCAGATGTACAGATAAGTGATGAACGAGCCCATAAGATGTTTGTTGGGCAGTGCATGATAACATAATCATAAAGACTTCAAATGCTATAAACAGATACATTTCTATCCCCGTGATATATTTGAGATTTAAGCTGTTAAAAAGAATGTTTGAAGTAGATTTTTGTATTGGTAATTCAAGAAAGAATGAATATGGCGTGTATCTGTCTGTATTCAAGTTCTTCAATTCAAGGAAATAAAAGAATACCAGCAAAGGAAAACCAAATGTTCCCTTCCATTCAGAGTGCCTTTAGAACTAGGACAATTAGCATGTTATTGGCGGAAAGACTGCACAAAAGTATGGGGTCATAATTCAAATGGTTTGGCGGCAGGAGGAGGAATTTTATAAAATATTGGGTTTTTAGAGAGTTTGAATTCCCCCCCCCCCCCGATCTTTTCATGTTTACTTTACAACGTACCTTATACATAAAAACGAATGCTTTTAGTTATCGTAAGTGGAATTTTGGGCAGCCACGTTATATTGAGGGCTACTATGCGGTTTGAGGAATATAAGATGAAAACTAGTTAATGGGGAAAAATATGCTGACCTGACACATCGTAAAAGCAACGAGAGAAATAAAAGACATTCATTATAGGCCTTTACTCAATGTGGCCCACATTCTACAGAGAAATCAGGACGTGGTGCCAAGCAACCAGAAATTACGTGACAATATGTGACCCGCTACAACAAAATGATCCTAAAGTCGGGCGAGGTCGATTATTTGAAAATTACACGACACAATTCCCTAATCTTTCTGCTTTAAATTGATGTATAACACATCTTATGAAAATAATCGGCTGCGGAGATATCGATGTTTAAAAGAGAGCATGTCGAGACGTCTGGGAAATCACTGTTTCTAGAAAAGCGCCCTAAAAGTTCTCCTTGCGACGCAATCACGATCAAGGGACACGCAAGTCCAGTATTCACCTCCGGACAATAGAAAGTAAGCCCTAGCAACCCCCGAAATGCTCATTCAAACACAGCGTCGGCGGTCTCCTCACCGACCAATCAGTGACCACGATGCCAGGAGAAGCGGCTGGGCATAGCGCACCCCGCTAGCACGCACCAGTCGACTGGGCAGTGTGCGAGCTTCACGCTTCGGTAAGCGGCAAGCAGCAAACTGACCAATGAGATCACTCTGGTCGTTGTTAGGGGCGGAGCCTATGTGTGGCGCTCAATCCAAATGTTCGAACGAGTTTCTGCTTTGTTGAAACGCCAAAAAACATGGTCCAGAAAAACACTATTTGTTGGTCTTTCCTTTCATCATTTTGCTTCAAAATTTTGACAGATGACAGAAGACATGTCAGACTCCAACAATATGTCAAATTCAGAAAATCGTAAGTTTTGACCAATTTTGATGCTCTGACTTCAAACTCGATTTTCACGGCTTCGACCGTGCGCGACTTTAGGACCATTTTGTTGTAGCAGGTCACATATGAGCTAGACAAGCTGCCAGAAAGGGAACAGAAATAATGAACTACGGGAAGAAAAGGAAACCAATACAATCAAAATATTAATGCTAGTAGGCCTAAAACAGAAAGACAAAACCCCCTTAAAAATGTTTTTAAACTGATAAAACGAGATACACATTTTCATAGAATGATATTGAATTCGAAATAAAAAAGATAAGGAAATCTGTTTTGTTTCAGAGCTCCTTTAAAAAGAATAATTAGGAGAAAAGAGACGAAAGGCGTCAGCAATTAGAATATATGCAAGGCACAATGTACCCATCTATTTTAATATCATGTTCATGGCGCGTTTTTCTTAAACACTCTTCTTTTTTTATCTCTCTCTTTGCAATACATAGTTTTGATATATCATGTAATCATAGCTGTTAATATCTGTGCTAATGATACGACTTTTTTTTTTTTTTTTTTGCCTACTTGTAAAATTGGAGGAGAGTTGCAATCCAGGAGAACAGTTTTCAAATCATCACTGTACTGGAAGTCAACGGCACATTCCCTCGAAATTTGCGACCTTGTTCACGCAACATTATCTTGATAATGCGTCCTACTTCAGAGGAAAAACATAATAAACGCATACGGACGCATCACTGGCAAGACCTACCCGGTAGCACTCAAGCGCTGTTATCAGGGATGATCACCTTCATACATTTACTTCATTATTGGATACGTGAGCCTGTTGTTAATGATGGTCCTCTGCGTATTCATTTAAAATGCATTTCATAAAAGAGATTTTGTGATTTTTTTTTTTTTTTTTGGAGGGGGGGGGGGCACGTGTTTGCTTTCTCGTTATCTGAAGGAGTCAGACATACGAAAGGGCATAGTTGTCTCTTCGTATTCTGAAGACATTTTATAAAAGGTTAACATTCATTTCAACGCATGCGCAGCTAATCAGGTATGATACTGAGAAATTAAAGTAGATATGTGCATGCAGTTCTTAGAATGATCCGTTTCACCGCCATACAACTGGATCTCATGTAAAAGCACGTGATGCGCCTGATAAGGATAGTCCAGCCATCGTGTCAGATGGGAATGGTAGCAATCAGACTGACAAATACAATCAAAGCACCATGGCGTCTACCTGAGTAGGGGATTACTTACAACTTCGACAGATTTTATTCCGTATCATATTAAGTGGATTATGTGATTACAAATTCAGCCATATTATTTTCGAATCTATAGCATCTGTTTGATAAGATTATCTTATTTTTTTTTCATCGCAACAAAGCTATTTTAACGCATGTTTTGATCTTAAGAGATTATCTTATCAGCACCTTTGTAGGAGGCATGTATGTTATGTTCCCATTTAACACTCACTCATTTTTTTTTTTTTTGTCTAACATTGTAACGTTCGAATATAGTCCCAAATATCTTAATCTGCACCTACCAATCGAGCCACAGTCTCTGTCAGGGTTATATTATTGAGTGTGAGTAGATGCTGCAAAAACGTATCAGGTTTAACTGTACACATTTTTTCGATGTTGCAAGAATAATGCAACGCAATAACTGGCATGATAATGTTAATACGAAATATGCCTTCATTTGGACGTGTCCTATAACGAACATTTTAGGTGTCTATTCGAGCGTTACACCAATAGAAATGTAAAAATGATTCGATAGGGCGTGTCTTTCTTAGGCACTTCTCTTTTTTATTTCTCTCTTTCAAATACAAAGTTTTAATATGTTATTATATCTGTCAACTTTTTTTTTTTGTAATAATGATACTTTTTTGCCTAGTTTTAAAAGTGGAGGAGAGCTGCAAAGCAGGAGAATGGTTTTGAAATTATCGCTATACTGGAAGTCTACGGCACGTTCTCTCTAATTTTGGGACCTTGATTACACAACATTATCTTTAAAATATATCCTACTTCAGAGGAAATCATATACACGCATACGGACGCATTACGGACAATGCACTCTAGGCGCTGTGATCAGATATGATCACCTTTGTACATTTACTTCATTATTGGACACGTGAGCCTGTTTTTAATGATGTTCCTCTGCGTATTGCCGAAAGAAGAGAAGAAATTCACTTTTCATTTCATTACATGTCAAGAAAATGTATTATTCTGCACAGGGGTGCAAGGGGAGATTCCACATTGGAAACCGGTTCATGTGTACGTTTTCTGTGTTCCATTAGTTTGGGGGGCGGGGGAGGAGTACCCGTGATTTTGATACTGTGAGTCAACAGAGAAATCACAAGCTTACGTACGGTGTAACATATCATTCTTTTTGGGTTGTTTTTTCTTCTGTTTGGCGACTTTTTGTTTGTTTTGAGGTGCAGGGTCACATATTATTTACCCCATGAGTGTATTCAATGAGTTGCATTGAGTACGTTTCCAATTCGTCGCATAATCCGGGAAATGGGAACGTGTGCAGTGTCACATATATATCATATATATATATATATAAAGAGTTTGTTTACAAAAACCGATAAGTCCATTTTTGAAGATTTTGACGTACTCTCTCTCTGTCATAAAGCACAAAATTATACCTTTTAAATGATATATTGGTCACTACATATAAAGGTAAATTTTTGAAGTTATGGTCAAAAGAAACAAACATTTATTTATCATTCTCTTTATTTTTCTTGACCTTTAATCGCAAATATCTCCATTTGGCAAATATGGACTTATCGGCTTTTGCGAACAAACTCTTCATATATATATATATATATATATATATATATGAATATATATAGACATACATATATATATATGTGACCCTGCGCCACAAAATCCACAAAAGTCGCCAGACATGGATTTTTTAATAGTCAAGGTCAAACTCTGAAAGAGCAGTCTCTAAGCTTTAAAGTTATATTCAACTCAACCCAAATGGCCTCTCCTAACTTATCTATATATTGGAAAGAATGTACATGTATACACTCTTGAAAAGTGTGAACTGAGAAAAGAGGCTCTAAAAATGGTCTATTCAAGCACTTAATCTTTACCAAAGCATGCTAGCTGTGCATTAAATGGGACAAAAACGAGGAGGTTAACTACCGGAGCACCACCATTGTAGGGATTATCAGATTAAGCTTAAATTATGCATGCTTCATGAACACATTTTGTAGATGATCAATGCCAACGTTAACAGCAGTAGCATCATTCATAGCATCATTATTGGAGTTGAAAGTGATGAGCATTGACAGAGTTTTTAAGAAATGAAAAGAGGACTCTTCCAGAAACACATAATCACACTACTCTACCAATAGGTGTTCCAGAAACCTGCTAAAACCCAATTTTCTTTTCGTCTTGTGATCCCAACTTTAGAATAATGTAGAGGAAAACTTGCTCTATCAGAAAATATGACAAAGTCAAGATTGGCTCGGTTGACCTATTTCACCTATTATTCAGCTTTCACACAATTTTGTTTTAGTTAGTTTTGTGATGCACTATTACATTGAAAACAGATTAACATTATGATGAAAGTAGGTCACAAATTTCAACATAAATAAACATATTCTATCAATATGTACAATTACATGTATTATATACATATATATATATATATATATATATATATATATATATATGTGTGTGTGTGTGTGTGTGTGTGTGTGTGTGTGTGTACGTGTGCGTAATGCGTGGACACTAATGTATATCATATGTACAGAGGTTAATGTCGTTAATGTCGTATAGTCGCGTTTATGTTGTGTATCTTTGAAAATGCATATGCTAGGTTATTTCGGTATTAAGTTATTATACCACTCTCACTCATATATCTTATATTTCAACATTATCGATTTTCTCCGATTGTGAGAAACACATATATTCCAGTGTGGATTGACCAAAAACTAATAATCATTGAATATCATACTGAAATAAGATACTGTTCCGATTCTACATTTATGTATTCCAATTGTGCGTATGAACATTATTCTGATGAAAAATGATGTGAATGGTCTGAAAACTCATTTCAGTTGCCTCTATTTTTTTTCTCTCTCTCTCATGGATCCATACTTCTCATAAGAATAACAAATTAGAATATAGTAAAGTAGAATACAGATACTTTATTCCAAGCAAATGCTTAAATGCGTTTTGCTTGTACATTTCAGTATAAAGCACGAAAAGAACACACGCCCAATGCCCCTTTTTTTTTGAACAATGGTGTCCCAGAGAAGAGAAACATGATGGCACCTAGAGGAAAGCTAGCTTGTACATCCTTATTTCCCAGTATCCATGCATGTGAAAATTAGGCAGAACGGATATGAATGGCAAGTCCTTTCTATTCAGACGGTACAACACCCTGTGCATAGAGAATATCGAATTGTCGCACAATAGTCGGCGACCAACCTCACATTTGGAAAGCAAGATAATACAAAAAAAGATAACTGTCACAAAGTCACACCACTATAATATCAAAATATCACTACACAATAGGGAGAACGGCGAAGATAGCTGCCATAACCTCAGAAACAGTACATTACAAAATAGGAAGATTAATATACACATGAGAACACTTATTGTAATTGGTCACTATACCGCTGGTTCCTAACACTCTGAGTAAAGATTAGATAAGAGTTAAAATATTAGGAAAACATGTTTAATGATACAACGCTCTGCATAGAAAACACCATTGTCACACATTATTTGCGAACCAACTGCAAACAGGTAATGCAGAAGAGATAACTGTGACATAGTCACACCACATTGATACAAAATCATTACACGATAACAAATGCGGTAAATATACCAGCTCCATCCTCAGAAACAGTAAAAGACAAAGAGGCCGATCAATATACACATGACAACACACTTACCGTAGTCGGCCACTACACTGTTGGTTCATAAGACCCTGAATAACAAATGTAAGAGTGAAAATATTACGAAAATGTGTTTAATGATACAACACTCTGCATTAAAAAAATATATATCATATTGTCAGACATTATTAGCAAAACGACAGCAAATGTGTAACGCAAGGTAATACAGAAAAGATAACCGTGACATGGTCTCACCAGAATGATGCATTATCATGGCAAATTATCAAGAGTGGTAAACATAGAGGCTATATCCTCAGAAACACTAAACGACTAAAATGTTATTTTTTTTTCATTTCCAGGTCGATCAATGTTCATATTGTGAGAACACAATTACTGTATAATCGGTCACTACAGCGCTGGTTGCCAACACTCTCAATAAAGAATATCAAACTGAAAATGATAAGAAAACAGGCTTGATAATAGAACATTTTGAAAAGAAAACATAATTGTATTGTCACACAACATTCGCAAAACAACCACAAATTTGTGCAGCCAGGTAATGCAGAAAAGGTAACTGTGCAATAGTCACACCAAAACGAGTCAATATCACTACACAATAAGAACATCGGCAAATATATTAGCTACCGGGTGATCCTCAGAAACAGTTAATCCATGTACACATTATGGGAACACAATTCCTGTTATCTGTCACTTCACCGCTGGTTCTCAACAATCTGCATAAAGATTGTAAGAGTGGAAATAATATGAAAACGTGGCGTAGATGTGGCTTTGACTTTTAGTATTTTACATGTTATCTCTAGATGTTAAAATGCTATATCAAACGTAAATAAAACACGTCGTTTTGTCGATTCTTAACCTTTAAATGAATTCTCAACATTATTATATCGATAAATTATGGGGACAGCAAGGTTGTTGCAAATACTAGCTGACTGCAAATCTCGAATACCTCAAACTGATACGCCACACAAGAAATTCTCAGAATACGCAATTTCAACAAATATTTCTCATTCGTCATCGTTCATCGTAGATAAACCAAGGATGAGGACGTACAAGTGTAAGGAAATTAAATTTAAAAAGTTTATGGAATATAAAACGAAAAATAGGGGCCTATATATTAACCCTTTCTTTCCAATAGCATCATATCACAACTATTAATGCGTATAAGATCTTTCCCACAAGAGTGCGCCCCTTGGGAGCTAGAGTCTCCTGCAGTCCTAATTTTCATAGTTTCTGTAATACACACACCATTGCATAATAAGTACAATACACATTGCCTAGGAATACTGAAAGAACCTCCAAATAGAATTGTCTGATTTTGTAGTGTATACGACTGTTATAATTTTAGATTCGCACAAAATGAAGGATTATCTTAGCACATTTGTGCAAGGTTCAATTCTGTAAAACTGGAGACTGTGTTATGTATTAAGTATCTAATGACAGACGAATGTGGCAGATAACTGTTCAAAGTTATAACGTTCCCATTTCCCGGATTATGCGACGAATTGGAAACGTACTCAATGCAACTCATTGAATACACTCATGGGGTAAATAATATGTGACCCTGCACCTCAAAACAAACAAAAAAAGCCAGACATGAATTTTTAGTTATGACCATATTCTGAAAGAGCAGACTTTAAGCTTTAAAATGATGTATAACTCAAATCAAATGGACTCTCCTAACCTATCTAAATATTGGAAAGAATGCACAAACTCAGGAAAAGTGTGAACTGAGAAAAGAGGCTCTTAAAGTACAGTGTCTATTCAAGCACTTAATCCTTACCAAACCGTGCTGGCTGTGCGATGAATGGAACAAAAAAACAGGAAGTAAACCACCAGAGTAAAAGCAATGAAGAGATTATTAGATTACAATGAAATTTAGCATGCCTTATTAACACATTCCGTCCAAAATTACTGTCAACTTTCAAAGCAATAGCACTATCCTGTCAAAAGTTATTAGAGTTGAAAGTGAAGAGTGTTGACAAGGTTTTTCAGAAATGAAAAAGGGAACTCTAAAAACACACGTAATCTCACTATTCTACCAAAAATGTTCGAGATAACTGCTAAAAAAACACACCTTCCTGCTCGGTTTATGATACCAAATTTTATCACAATGTAAAAGAAGACCCGCTCTTTCAGAAAATATGAAAAAGTCAAGTTCGGCTAGGTTGACCCATTTCACTTATTTTCAGTCCTCACGTAAAATCCATGTATGCGACTTTATGTTCGATTTTAGGTGCACGGTCACATATGTACTCATGAGACTAGTTGTTGATTTTTTATTCATTAAAATTCCACTGGTTTCCTTTATGTAGAGTAAGAGATATGATATGTTCAAAGAGCGTTATGGATCCAAACATGTGCAATGCAAGACAGATATTGAGAACCAATACATCCATGCGTCATAGCTGTATAATGTATGTACTGCCTATAATAAGCACACTACGCATTACTTAGGAATACTGAAAGAAACCACAAATACAATCGTCGGATTTTGAAGTGCATACAGTGGCTATAACTTCAGATCCGCACCAAGTGAAGGATTATCTTACCATAGTAGTGCAAGGTCCAATTCTTTTAAAAAACGAGACTGTATTAAATAGATATATAGTGGGGCAGATATGTGAAAAAGATGCTCACATCCGGCGGAAAGTATGACATTTTGCATATAGGGGTATTTTGAAGCGCTGATTTAAAAAAAATGCCGGATCCAAGAGATCTGGCCACGGGGTCGGCCGCCATTTTGAATTCCGATATGGCCGCCGTCAAAGATCCCTAACTTCAGTTCTGAATGATATTAGTCATTGGAATTTGATATATCAAAGCATGGTGATATGATGACTTCAATAACATATTTATTTGATTTGTCTGACAAGCTGCCCGGCAGCCAATTTGAATTTTTATACATATTTGCCATGTTGGAGTGTTGAAAATCTCTATCTCGGGTTTGTAAATTAGGCTACCTGAGTGAGGGCGCGTGTGTATTTAAACTGATAGAGTGCGCGCTGCTGTATTTACATTGTGACGTCAGTGAAAGGTGCATTATGCTTCCTTTTTGCTGCACTTTTTGACATGCCCGTGAATATTAGTCATGATGTTTGTCTTTGTAGTCACGTTGAAATTCAAAATAGCAGACATTGCGTTTGTTAGACACATCACATCAGTTAATATTTTAACTCAGTATGTTAAAATACTTGTTCACCCCTAATTTCAGGGTCACTCACCACTGAGAAATCGAGATAGGGATGTTGAATATTTCGACGAGGCGGCCATATTGGAATTCAAAATGGCGGCCATTCGATGTTTGTCAGACACTCCAAAACAATCTGTCATCAAATTCAATGTGTCAAAACGCTCATGTGTACCAAATTTTGGTGCCACAGGTCATTCAGAACTGAAGATAGGGATCTTCGAATTTGTTTTGTGATGGCGGCCATATTTGAATTCAAAATGGCGGCCGACCCCGTGATCAGATCTCTTGGATCCGGCAATATTTGAAATCAGCGCCCCCAAAATACCCTTATATGCAAAATGTCATACTTTCCGCCGGATGTGAGCATTTCGACCAATTTTTGCTACATATATGCCCTACTAATAGTCTTTCATGAAAGATGAATAAGGTAGATAACTGTTTAAAGTTTTGACGTTTCCATTTCCCGGATTTTGCGACGAATTTGAAACGTACTCAATTCAACCCATTAAATACATTCCTGAGGTAAACAATATTAACTCATGAAATTCGTTGCTGATTTTTTTTTATCTCTTAAGTAGTCCAGTGGTCTCTTTCATGTAGAGTAAGAGATATGATATATTCAAAGAGCGTTAAGGTTCCAAACATATGCAATGCAGGACGTGGTATTGCAAACCTATACATCTATTCGCCATAGTTGTATGATTTATGTGCGTCTTTACTTTGTCTTGGATGGTTCTTGTAAATGCAACACTGGGTGATGTGTGTTGAAACTTAATGAAATTAAATGAAATAAAATTAGATTAGATATACTCGTCGCTCAAAAAAACTAGAGTGGCATTGAATTGATGTGTGGCACGAGCAGGCGAACAGTAAAATAAGGTCAATATAAATATCCAGCCTCGTGAAACTATATTTTACTGAAGGTTTACCGTATTGCACAAATACAAGGCAAAATGAACAAAAATGGAAAAAACAAACAAACAAATAACACCGAAAAAACATCACAAACAACAAATAAAAATTAAAAAT
This sequence comes from Diadema antillarum, assembly GCF_040938485.1. Taxonomy (NCBI): domain Eukaryota; kingdom Metazoa; phylum Echinodermata; class Echinoidea; order Diadematoida; family Diadematidae; genus Diadema; species Diadema antillarum. The sequence goes on from NW_027271904.1 coordinate 101,295, forward strand.
GCAAAAGAGCAAAATGGTGGATCACAAAATGTTTGTATGTAGTTTGTCTATAATAATTGATCAACGAACAATTTTTGACAATATCTACAACTATGCATGCGCTAATGCACGGCGCATATTGTATCTTTCCAATACCCCTCAAGAGAGACTTGAGTACCGCACTTGTTATATTATGCTCCTTGTACTAAGTATAGTTCCATCAAACGACGTCAGTAGCCGTTTATCATAATGTATCTGTGAAATCATTGATCAGTTTTTTTTAATGTATTATTATCGTGTATCATCACAATTCAATCCTTTTAATTTCCGAACTACAGAGTGACAAAGTACATAGAAGAAGCCAGCATGGCGTAAAGAAGAAAGAGCTTGACATGCAGGTCACAAGCAGAATCAGGCGTTTCGTTGGGTTGATCGTGGACCGATTTGCCCGACGATTCAGATAAACTCTGAACAGGTGGAGAAAATTCGTCATTTACGGTTGTATGCTCTTGAGAAGGCCAAACGAAATCAAGACACGTGTTTTGATCAAATTGTATCCCGTGTTCATGAGAACAGCAGTATACAGGGCTACCGCTTGATTTCATCCAAAACCTACCATGAACGTGCATACCGATAAGGCGAACTTCTCCTATGTACGGGATTTTTATGCCATCTTGGTAGCAAGCCAGAGTGGCGTTTCTCCTGCCAGAAAAAGCCTGGCAGGAAACATCTGCGTAGTGACTAGAATAACCGTAGGGAGCAACGAGTATGCGGCAATGGGCCTTGCCAAGAGGTCGAGATACCTCAACCTCTTTCACGGCTCTTATGGTATTGCCACCTTCGCCATCAATCGACGACAGCGTCATGACATAGACCCCTGCATCTTCAGGAGACACGTCTGATATCTCGACTGTGGCCTGCATGTCGCTCTCGGTTAGCGTATAGCCAACCGCGAAACGATCATACTGGTTGGGAGACTTAAATCCTTCTGGGTGAAGTTGGATCAGAGTACAAAATGGACGGCTCATAGACTCGAACCTGATCGTGAAGTAGGGAAAGAAGGCATCCCCCGCATGCCATGGGACGTCAAAAGTGATGCTGCCCGGTGCTCCCTGGGTCAACTGATGCTGGCTCTCCGCTGAAGCCGAAGAGCCGAAGGCGAGGAGTATGATGAGAATCATTGTCATCCATCCATCAAACAGCTTGTGCATTTTCTGTGGTAGTATTGCATGAGTTTAAAACATATTTAAATCATATTATATTAGATTAGATTAGATTATATCATGTAATGTCATGTCAGCCCTATCGTTACTAACCGAGGAAAAATCTCATAAACGTATTAGCATTCAAAAGAGATGATGGTGAGCAAGCTCTCAGCGAATGTTCATTTTATAATGTTTGAAGACATTGAGACTACGCTGGTATTGACTGCATGTCATTTACTCAAAACATATTTGCATCTGCGTGTAAATAAAGTGAAAAAACCGAAGTATTGTAGGCATATCAAGATAGTTATTTACGCTCCTTTCACATTAAAGGGATAGTACACTTATGGTTGAGACCTAATTTCCGGTTTCTAACATCTTTTGGTGAGATAATGAGAAACCTCTTATAAAATGTGAAAGAGCATGTAATTCTATGAGGAATTCAACGTTTATTTGATGAAAATTGGTTTTGAAATGGCTGAGATATCAAAAAAGAGCGATTCTAATAAAGTGTGGGACCCACACTTTATCACGATTGCTTTGTTTTACTTTGTTTTTTGATGTTTCAGTCATTCCACACGCGATTTTCGTCAAATAAACTTTGAATTCCTCATAAAATGGTATAATCTGAACTATATCATAAGTGTTTTCTTTGTATCTCGCAAAAAGTTAAAAACCCAATTCTCATCTCCACCAAAACTGTACTATCCCTTTAATTTTGCGAGGAATGTTGTGGCACGTACGCACCTTTTACTTGTTTTGTCTTGTTTTTTTTTTCTTTTTGGGAGGTTGAACAACCAGCCGTCTCGCCAACAAACTAAACTTGAATACTCAAGCAACCGTCTTTTCTCCTATATCTCACAAAAGTTTTTGCATAGATGGATTCTGTGACCTGGTGATTTCGATGGTGATTGAGGACACATGGAGATCATTTGTAAAAGGCGCTCAAAGGGTACTGAATCGTTATTTAGAAAACAGTTGTCAATATCAAACGGTAAATCTAAGTGTTTTATCGTATTAAAATGAAGCAAGACATTATTGAAAGCTGACATACTTCTTACATGCATTAACTGAATAAGGCTTGATGTGTTAATGTTGCAGTACATCCCAACATCCTGGAATATTCGCACAGAGCAACAAGTAGTATTTAATACTAATTTTTATGTTTTTTTCTTGTTCTTTTGTCTGAAACAAATACACACACGCACACACACCCAATACACACTTAAACACACACACACACACACACAGACAGACACACACATGTGTTTTCACTTAAGCCCTTAAATTGCCCGATAACGTAGGTTTGACATGCTATGAAGAAAGGATTTAAGCAATATGATGTAACTAGATTGAAGGACAAGTCCACCTTCATATACATGCGGATTGAATGAATGCAGCAATATTAGTAGAACAAATCAGTGAAAGTTTGGGGAAAATTGGACAATCCGTTCAAAAGTTATGATTTCTAAAAATATCTGCATAGTCACTGCTGGATGACAAGACTACTATTAAAAAAGTGTATGATGTCATATGCGTATTATGAAGAAAATAAAAAAAGAACTTCACAAAACTTTACTTTTTGAATAAAGTGTTCATTTCTTCGACTTGTTATTGACATATGCTAAGGTTAATATTATTCCCCTTGCCTTTTGAAAGAGAGAATTTGAGTGTTCTTTTGTTATGCGAGAAAAGTTAAAATATGTTGAATTTTCTGTACTCTTTCTTTATGTCATTGTACTCATGTGACATCACCAGCTATAGAAGTCTTCTTATCCAGCCTTGAGTGAGCAGAATCTTCAAAAATTCATAACTCTTGAACGGATTGTCCGATTTTCCTCAAACTCTCAATGATGTGCTGTACTAATATTGTTGCATTCACTCAACCCACATGTCTATGAAGGTGAACTTGTCCTTTGATAAATATTTTCCCAAACTATTAACAAAAAATGAATATAAAGCGATCCGATAAACACAAAATTAACCTATTCTTTTATAATCCAGGAAGGTGAAGTTGTAAAATTGTAACACATTTAACCTTGTATGCAAATCCAAAGGCCGACATTTTTAGAACGAAGAGAAAGTAAATGGATTATAATAGTGTACTACAGAACATAGAAAAAAGTGGGACACAATCATACAGTCAGAGCAAGTGCTGTATTTCATTCAATTGAAAATAAAATGTCACAATTGTTTCTAGAAAAGAGCGTAACAGCTTTGCCTGCTTGATTCGTCTTCATCAGGTAATTTGCACACTGAACACATGCTCAACTTACATGCAAATATGTCTGGGCAAGTCCTTCCTTGAAGATGTCCTTCCATGACCGTAGCCCAGCCTTTCCTGACGTCCTTTCTAGGGTGTCTTGACGCCATGTCGGGCTCAACGTGGCACGCTCCGTTTGCCACTTGTAGTTCACTCCTCTCGAGTTGCTGCCGCTCCCGGACCCGTCATAGTCTTGCAAAGTCTGCAGACCCTGCCGGAAGTAAGGGGTTAACGGAACACGCTTGGAAGTAACGGGTTAACAGTACAAGTTAACTTCTTACCCTCGCAAAATAACAGGCATTTTTTTATATATTTTTTTCCACGATAGAGTGTTTTTTTCATAGATATAGATATATATAATGACATTAACTGCAATGTTTACAGCATAAGCATTTGAACAGTTTTGTATATTCGTTGTTGATATATTCCAGCTAAACCTCACGTGTACTCATTCAGCTTACATGGATTTCGCCGTCAATTCCGTATTCGTAGATGAATTGTACTGTGCCCCGACGAGTCTTTCCTAACGCTGTTCCCCGGGGCTGAAGACTCCCTGTACGGCTCCACGAAGCATACTCCGTTTTGCTCATAAAGCCGCCTCTCTTGTAGCTCCCAGTCTCTTCGTAGTCTCGCTGTGAACTCTGTGGCGGTAGAAATGTAAAGTATAGCAACAGAAGTTTAACTTAGCATCATCGCATATCAGCGGGAATTTACCATCGAACAGTGTTCTCCCTTCAAGTTTTGTTCTTTAACGTCATGAAATATGTAGGGCATAAAGTAGAATTTCAGTTCTCACGAAGCAGTGATAGTAGTAACGAGATTTCTATGCATTTGTTGTGAAGTGATGATGATGATTACGATGGTACTTTAGTTTTCAAGGAAGAATCACAAGTGGCAAGATATTCACCCCCCGACTGTTTGTCTTGAAAAAAGAAATACTTATTTTTTTTGAATAACATTCCTGAAGAGTAGACCTAATGAAAATAATAAAGTGACAAAAAAAAATCAAAATCGGATGTGCTGTTGTGTTTATGATATCTACTTATTTCTATTTATTTGGACATCTTTTTACAAGTATCATAATGCAATATAAAGCTTTCACAAATCCAGAAATCGAGTGATATCAAGGGAAAGCAGTTTTGATATTGAAATGAATATTTTCGACAACCCGTCATAGTTACACAGAAATTGATTGCAATCTTGGCATGCGATTGTTTGAATCATCAGTTTACAGTTATGCTTTCAAGTTTGAGTGTGTGATTTTTCTTTTGAACAGAAATTAATGCTAGAAATCACCTACGTATGTATCTTTCGTACCTTTCGTATTAGCATAAACATGAAATATCGTATATACACATATGTCATTTTGTGCAAATTATGTGGAAAAAATCAGCAAATTAAATACTGAAATATCAATGGTTTTTTACTCTTTAGCATAAAACATGGAAGCTACGCGAACCTTTGTGCCAAACAATATGTTTATTTGTTGAAGTTTCATCTTATTAGGTGAAGCTGTGCAATAATCTTCTCAGTAGTTGTGTTCACGAAATTATAAAGTGACTCTTTCTTTAAACGAAAAGTTACTGAATTATGATGTAAAGTTTCATGTATTTGAATCCATCGACATAGTTATACAGAGTTAGAAATAGAGAAAGTAAGATGAACAGCAAACGTCAAGTGAATGCAAGTGTTCCCTAGAGTAGCATTAGCTTGGAATAACCAAGAAAGGGCAACGAAGCTTTACATACTGAAGAAGTATTTCCCATGCGCTTGTCTGTTGATTGATATGTGCTCACAAATTGATCATTAAAAAAAGATACGCATTAATGTTTTCTTCTAAATCATTCATCCCAGCTTTGACGGACTCATTAAACGTACATGCACTCTTTGGGCAAACCCCTGTGCCAAGACTTTTCGCTCTGAGGACTGGGCAGTCTTTCCTGACGCTGAACCCATCGGGTCAGGAAACCATGGATGGCTGAACATAAGCACTGGGTGAAGCGATTGGTACCTGCTCCTTACTTCCACGTTCTTGCTGCTCCCGGTCAAATTGTAGTCCTTCTACAGCAGCAAAATATGGAAAAGTGAAGTAAAGAGGTTATCATCGTTATTATTATCACTATTAGTTGTAATTTTATTATCGTTTATTATTTATTTAGTTATTTATCTAATTATTTATTAATTATTATTATTATTGTTTTTGTCAGTGAGAGTAATGGATTCATTCAGTTCTGGATATTGCTCCCTCTAATGGTTATCAGAGCTTGGCAGCTTGCAATTCTATACTTTTGAGCGTTCTGATTTGTTCATGCATAAAACTGAAGTTCACAGAGACTCTAGACCAAACAACCACATTACCTCGTTATGTATCATCTTTGTTGCGACACTTACAAATTTGCTTGAGTTTTTTTTTTTTTTGTCTTTTTAGTTTTGGTAAATTTTGTCTAGAAAATATCATTTACTTCATAAATAACTACGAATAATTGCATCGTGAAGATTTGACTTCATAAACGTAAGTACAGAGAAGTGGATAGACAAACTTAAATAAACAAAACAGAGGCTAATTCAGGAGTTGCCTTGCACTCCATTGAACCAGACACAAAACACACAATTTCCTTGAAAAGGGGCGTTGAATCTGTCAATGCTTGAAAGGTGCTTCATAAGTTAACTTGAGCACGATTTCACACATGCAGTAGCTCATTATTTTTAGTATGTTTTCACATCATGAGAGATTCAAGTACCGATAGGTTTTCGATGGTCTAAACTTATCGAGCTAGTGCACACTGAATATGCACATATTCAGCTTTGCGTGAAGTTCTTTGTTGTAGATGCACACGATGCGCCTGAACATGTTTTACTTGAAAAGGTTCCGCTGTCATCAAAACTCACATAGGAGCGGGAAGAAGCATAGCTGTTTTGGCGCACGTGGTCCCTTACAATGTTCCTGCTGCTACCTGCCCCGTCGTATTCTCTCTGAACACTCTGAACACTGTGTGACAGGGGGGGGGGGGGGGTGGGAACAGAAAGGATCGTGAAAACAATATTTTTGTCATTGCTGTTTCGAAAAAGAAGAATTATGCGCTTTATAAACTGAAGCAATATTTTCGTCAGTTAAGAAAAAAGAGAGGGAAATAGAGTTGTATAATTGTGTTTGTGCGTGTGTGTTTATACAGAAACATATAATGTATATATACATTGAAAGACCTACATCGTGTAGATAAGCTCTGTCATCATAAACGCATGAGATCGAATGGGATGTGATTGAGTTAAAAACGTGAACTAGATAAAAAATTGTAGCCCGAAGGTGGTGTGTGTCTTAAGTAAAGTAATTCCAAAACATGTAATGTCACTCTCAAACTTGATCCATAGTTGTTCATACCAAACCGCATTTTAATTCAGATATTTATACCGACGATTAAGTGTTGAAAAAAAAATAGGTGAATGATACTGTTCCTCGTGCATTTTAAACTATTTCACTATGCATAATTAAGTTGAATTTGATTGACAGTTTCACTATCTATGTCGTAATATCATGGGGAACATGCTTACACATGAGGTCGGTCACCTTCTTCTTCCAGGCTTCCAAATATTTTCGTGTTTATCTCGAGGTAGTCCATGAGTTCTTGTATTGGTACCTCCCTCGCAGAGCTGGAAAATGTAATGTAATAACATGTTTCAATTTGGTTTGATAACTGACTCTACAAAGGTAACACATTGCTTGGGGTATTTTTATACCTGCACTGACCTGATCTGTCTCGCGTCTATTGCAACACTGGTTACAACGGAGATTTTCTTTTTTGTACTCATTTTACCCCTTTGATCCTTTGTACACATTACCTTTTTTTTTTTTTTCTTTTTTTTTTTGGGGGGGGGGGTGTTTTGATGGTGCCAGGTAAAAATGGCAGACGTAAACATGGCAGAGGTAAAAATGGCAGAGGTAAAAATGGCAGGGGTAAAAATGGCAGAGGTAAAAATGGCAGAGGTAAAAATGGCAGAGGTAAAAATGGCAGAGGTAAAAATGGCAGAGGTAAAAATGGCAGGGGTAAAAAATGGCAGGGGTAAAAATGGCAGAGGTAAAAATGGCAGAGGTAAAAATGGCAGGGGTAAAAATGGTAGAGGTAAAAATGGCAGAGGTAAAAATGGCAGAGGTAAAAATGGCAGGGGTAAAAATGGTAGAGGTAAAAATGGCAGGGGTAAAAATGGCAGAGGTAGAAATGGCAGAGGTAAAAATGGCAGAGGTAAAAATGGCAGGGATAAAATGTTAGAAGTACTGAGAGCGATTTCGTTAGATATAAGCGTATGAAGAGGTTTTGAATGATAACCTAGCCAGAGCAAACTGTATTTATCGAATTATAAAATCCAAACTGCAGATTTGAAGAATGTTTATTGAATTATGTTTTAAAAAGATTAAAACACTCTCATTCTGAGTTTGATTCAAGTACAGTGGCGTAATTTGTCTGTTCAGAGGAATGATAAACCAGCTAAGAGCCTATTAGGCCTATGGGAAATTATTTTTATTATTCATTATTATTATTATTATTATTATTATTATTATTATTATTATTATTATCATTTATGTTATCTATCATTATAAGGGGGTTCCAACAATGCTGCAAAGCCCTTAAACAGTTTAATCCTACATTGTTTCGCCCAATGAAGTTATCACACACACACACACACACACACACACACACACACACACACACACGCACGAACCCACTTTTGGTATAAACATATACTTCTATACGCAGATATACACATGTACATACTCTCACATACACACTCTTACACAAACGAATTCCGCTCACGTCCAGGCTAGTATATTGTCATTATTTTTCATCTTTTGAACTGTTTAGTGTAAAGAAGTGAAGGAGACATATTCGAAGCAAACCGCTAAATTGTCACTTGTTCTATATGTTATTTTCTCACATTCAGGTTTCGTAGGAGCCTATTTATCTCACAAGGCCTGATCGCGACATAATGTAGAAAGTAAAAATACAAAACGCAAAAAACAAACTGCAGCAGATGTATCGGCAGACATAAGTAAGCTCTTGCAAAATATTTTATTACATTGTTCAAGTATCACATGGCGCAAAAACAAATATCTCGAAGTTTAATGAACACTTTGTGGTCATTTTACAAACTTATGCCTATTAAAACTGGAGACGAACATTAGCAATATACTGTTCTAGTGAGAGTAAAAACCGATAGTTTGCCATTGGATTTCTTTCAATTATTGTTGAACGAATCCGCAGGCGAAAAATGTACATGTTTGATGCCTCTCAAACTTAGATGTTGCCCCAAAGCATGGGCGTATCTCCCGGAACACACCAGAATCGGGTCAATAGCACCATTAGACCCTGAGATAATCGCAACTGTAGATTTCAAATGGCGACCATTTTGAAATGCAATATAGCGGACATAAAGAGAGAATTCCAAGTGGCCTAATATCTGAAAATGTTTGCAATATGTTAATGTACATTTTGTGCCAAATTTGGTGCTTGTATCACAAAATGCACGATAGGTTTGCTAAGCTGCCCCACTAAGAGTATTTAGTGATACCCCTTAATATATAAAACATTTTCGTGTAATTAATGATTTGTTTAACCCCTAATTTTGGGGGAATGGGACATCAAGCGGGGAGAAATGAGACAACCTGGAGAAAAATTGGATAACCATCATGATCAAAGTAGGATTTACATGTGCCGCGGGGAGAAATGTAACACTGCCCTATTAAATTTCTCCCAGTGGTAACAGAACAGTAAAAGATCCCTGCCAATTTTTCATACCTGCATGTCTGTTATCAAGCAATTTTATTTTCAAAAGTTTGCACACTAATATCAAAATACCTATTAACATAGTATAGGACCTACCAAATCCAAAGTAAGTTTGATATTTTACTGACAAGATACATGTAGAGCTGTATAGTGGTTAATATGTCCATTTTCAGGTGTACCGAGGCTCATCTTTTTACCGATATAATTGGATTGTTGGCTGGCCAAGCATTTTTCAAGTTACATGAGTGTCCCATATTTCTCGTGTCCCATTTCTCCCCGGTCTCCCCCGTGCTTTATTTCAGAAGACACGAAAAGCGCGTATTGCGAGAAAGGTGTCAGAAACATGAAGAACAAAATCTGTCACTTTTACCTCGTCCTCTTGCATTTCAACGACTAAATTTTTATCAATGGCATTTTTATCTCTAGCATTTTGACCATTGACATTTCGACCACTGACAACTTTACCTCTGACATTTTTACCACTGACATAATTACTTACCTCTGACATTACCCCTGCCATTTTTACCTCTGCCATTTTTACCTCTGCCATTTTTACCTCTGCCATTTTTACCTCTGCCATTTTTACCTCTGCCATTTTTACCCCTGCCATTTTTACCCGTACCATTTTTACCTCTGCCAATTTTACCTCTGCCATTTTTACCTCTGCCATTTTTACCTCTGCCATTTTTACCCCTGCCATTTTTACCCCTGCCATTTTTACCTCTGCCATTTTTACCTCTGCCATTTTTACCTCTGCCATTTTTACACCGAACCGTTTTGATAGCATTCGGTTAATTCATGAGAATGGTTTAAGTTCCTTGACTTACATGTTTTGTCGAAAAATGAAATAAACTTTGAATTGAATTGAACTTAACATTTACTTCAATGGCACTTCAAGATACACAACTATTCTTAATAATGCGAATTAATGGGAAGTAAAATATCAAATATCAATGTGCTTTTAATGAACATGTGACTAAAGTATGTGTATTCCTGTAGCTGAACGACCTTTCCTTTCATGAAATAGTGGTAGAAATCTGAGCATTTATAGTGATATCGAAAATATCATTATTGATTGCCGTAATCTGTGACGATTGAGCAAAAGTATAAAGGTATCCCTATACGTTTGAGTCTGTTTTCATGGACAGAGTGGTTATTTTTCATGCCTTTATAATTATATGATATGCAGCAATCACGCTGGGTGTTAAAGAATTCATCGAGGGTATTAACCTGTGTTGACTTTTATGATTCTTTCACAATTGTTACAGTGTGTAACATCAAAGTAACCATGCTTACATGTAGCAGCATCTGGCATACCGGAGACGCAAACCGAGTGTCAACAATTATTTCTTCCAGGTTTTTCAAACACAAACACACACAGACTTACGTACACACAAATACATAGAGTTTAGTCCAAAAATATTTGACACGTTTAGCGAATTAAATTATTACAATTCATTAACACCCAATTATCATGCTTCTTCCACTTGGCATGATCTTCAGGTTTCATTCCAACAGATTTCTTGACTTTTTTTTCATGAGAGAAAATTCAGTGAAAGCTAAAGCAGGGGTTCCGAGAAATATGAAATAACCTAAAACAAAATAGATTCTCATGCCCTCGTACGGTGTAATCAACTTTATTGAAAATAATGGTATTTTCCGTCAAATCCAGCAAAACGCTTCACATTTCAAGTTGCGAGTTAGACAGTGAGTGACACTGTCAACCCTGCGTATCGATTGATGCAAACAATCACGTCGTCCAGGGTGTCATCCAATCGTTTTAAGAATACAATATCTTCGTATCAAGATCAACGTGATATACTTACAAATGACAAATCAGCCGATAGGCATGGTCTTTGGCCTTTTTCAAACTTGCATTGGGTTTCTGCTCTTCTGTTTTCAGGGGCTCAATTGAACGCTTTTTCCACTCAGGCGAGAATGGAATGTATATTTCACATGTGCTTGGTTCATACAAACTGTAAAAGTATTGTTGATGAGAGGTACTTGTTATTCTCACTCCTGATACAATCGTTACAATCACCACTACTACATATTCGCGGTAATCATCAATTTCATCATCACCATCATCATCATCAGTATAACCATGATAATACCATCATCCACAATAGTGGAGCGGCATAGCCGAACAATTGTGCATTTTTTCTTCTTTTTCTTTTTGATAGAAAAAAGAAGAGTGTATTGTAGCCATTTTGAAAAAAAAAATAGCTGAAATAGCAATTGAAAACACAGCTTATGATGGCTTAATGTCTAAATTTCTTTGTTTGTTATTGTCAACTTGCGCAAAAAAAAAAAAAATGTTTATTATCTTCTTCCGGCATTAGGACATCTGCATAAAAAAGTGGCATCTATGACAGCCATTTTGAAAAATGGCTGCAATTGCCGTTATTAGCAATTTTTTTCTTCTTGAAAATTTGTGAGGGAATAATTTCTAGAGTTAATGCAATCTAGATATGTGACCGTGCACCTCAAAACGAACGTAAAGTCGCACACACTGATTTTGCGTGAGGACTGAAAATAGGTGAAATGGGTCAACCTAGTCGAACTTGACTTTTTTATATTTTCTGAAAGAGCGGGTCTTCTTTTACATTATGATAAAATTTGGTATCATAAAACGGGCAGGAAAGTGTGTTTTTTTTTAGCAGTTTATCTCGAACATTTTTGGTAGAATAGTGTGATTAGGTGTGTCTTTAGAATCCCTTTTTCATTTCTGAAAAACCTTGTCCACACTCTTCTCTTTCAACTCTAATAACTTTTGAAAGGATAGTGCTACTGCTTTGAAGGTTGGCATTAATTATGGACAGAATGTGTTAATGAGGCATGCTTAATTTCAAGTTAATCTGATAATCCCTTCATTGTTGTTACTCTGGTGGTTTACTTCCTGTTTTTTGTCCCATTCATCGCACAGCCAGCACGGTTTGGTAAAGATTAAGCACTTGAATAGACACTGTACTTCAGAGCCTCTTTTCTCAGTTCACACTTTTCCTGAGTTTGTGCTTTCTTTCCAATATTTAGATAGGTTAGGAGAGTCCATTTGATTTAAGTTATACATCATTTTAAAGCTTAAAGTCTGCTTTTTCAGAATATGGTCTTAACTAAAAATTCATGTCTGGCGACTTTTTGTTTGTTTTGAGGTGCAGGGTCACATATATTGTTTGATTTTAAACATGATTTTTCAATTTATGTACACATTTGCTAACTTTTCTTTCAGAAATTACCATTTTTTGAAACAAGATGATTATGACAATGTAGGCAGCCATTTTGGAATTTGGCCGTTGAGAGCAGTATTATTGTAATCTAATACAAACGTTTATTTCAAATATGATTTTCAAATTGTGTGCAAAATCTTATTGACTTTTCTTTTGGTGAAATCAGGAAATAAAAAATAATGGAATCCGTGGTGGCCATTTTAAAAAATGGCTGCAATGGCCATTGAGGGCGCTATTTACAATAATGGAATACATAGGCGCAAGATATATTTCAAATGAAATGTTTGAATTGAGCGCAAGATCTTATTGACTTTTCCTTCTGGAATTAGTAAATTGAGAGAAAAAGGTGGTATTTATGGCAGCAAATTTTAAACATGGCCGCCATTGGCGTTGAGGGCGCAATTTGCAATGGCCCAACATCTAAATTTATTTTGAATTTTATTTCCCACTCGTTTGCAAAATCGTGTTGATTTTCACTTCTGAAATTGATTTTTATGAAAAATTGCATTTATGGCGACCATTTTGAAAAAATGGCTGCCATGACCGTTAGGGGGCGCAATTTGCGATGGTCCAATATCTAAATTTATTTCTAATGTTATTTCCCACTCGTTTGCGAAATCTTACTGATTTCCCTTTTCAAACTTGTACAATTTTACGAAAACTAGCATTTATGGCGGCCATTTTGAAAAATCCCTGCCATGGCGGTTGAGGGCGCAATTTGTGATGGCCGAATATCTAAATTTATTTTAAATGCTATATTCCAGTGGTTTGCAAAATCTTATTGATTTTTCCCTTCTGAAATTTGAAAAATTTTACGAAAAATGGAATTTATGGCGGCCATTTTGACAAAAAATGGCTGCTATGGCCGTCGAGGGCGCTATTTACGATGGCCCAATGTCTTAATTTATTTTTAATGTTATTTCCTACCCGTTTGCAAAATTTTCCTGATCTTCCCTTCTGAAATTTTTAATTTTTTGCGAAAAATGGCATTAATGGCGGCCATTTTGAAAAATGGCTGCCATGGCCGTTGAGGGCGCAATCTGCGGTGGCCCAATATCTGAATTTATTTTAAATGTTATTTTCCACTCGTTTGCAAAATCTTATTGATTTTCCTTTCTGAAATTTGTATTTTTTTAAATGAAAAATGGCATTTTACGGCGGCCATTTTGAAAAATGGCTGCCATGGCCGCTGAGGGCGCTACTTACGATGGCCCAATATCTGAATTTATTTCAAATGTAATTTTTAACATGTGTGCGAAATTTGGTGCTTTTATCATAAAATGCACAATTCCTCTAATTTTTCAAGCTATGCTGCTCCACTACAAAGGGGAATGTCAGTATCATTATTTCCGAATCAGCACTCTTCATAAGGCTTAATTTTTTTCTGTTAGTTAATCCCCACGACAAACTTGGGGACAGCTAAGGAAAACAAAACATTCAGATTGAAGTGCATTGTTTTACCATTATCCATAAAATGATAGTTTCATAAATGAAAGACAGAATTAGATAAAATCATGGTCTACAACTTAACATATACGAAAACAGAACGGAATGTCCGGAAATCAAGATGAATAGCAGTAATAGTTTGAAATAAACGCGTCCTTTACTGAACTAGTATTTTGATGTTCAGCAAAGTGCACTGTATGAAGCATGCGATGTAAAGAGGTTATGGTATTCTCAATTGTGCATGCATTTTATCGTGCAATAAGGGATAAAATGCTTGGTGAACAATCATTACCCAATGTCTCCGGGTACGCCACCAAAGGTTCTTACGTTAGTTTTTAAATTGAACATTATTGTGATTATCCTTACCTCAAACCTCAAAAAGACTTTAATAACAAATAAAGTCATGTCAAGGCAAAGGGGATATATAATTATACGTCCTAATCAGAAAAAAAAAATCAGCATTACATACATGCTCAACCAGTTGATAACGCAAATTAAAAATAAAGCTACGAGAACAATAAAGAACACGTTGAAGCAGGCAGAAAGAGCACGATACATTGTTCCATCCTGTCTTTACAAACAAATACTCTAATTTCTCCTTTTGAGTGGACGTCTCAGTTCTCTTCTTTTCTGTAAACATATATTTGTTTTTGTATTTAGTGGGTGGGCATGTAAAATCTTAATTATTTTATTAACTATCATCCATAAAATTGAATGCATGCCTATGTTAATATGATTCATTCTGTTATTTTTTTTCGTTAAAGAACTAGAACAAATGAATTGAATTGAATTGACTTACAACATGACGAAGGTCAGTGAGAAAGGCAAGAGGAAGAATGGGACGTGTCCGAACATGTTACTCCATATCGTCGGGACAGTATCACACTGACGGCTCCCAGTATAATCTCATACCATTAATCGTTTGTCAGTCTATCTATTGAAACTTTCTTTTTTAATCAGTTTACTCGGAATCTTTCCTGATACAAAAACTTTAAATCAATTCAGTAAACATAAGTGCCTTTGTGATGTCGTTCACTGCCAGCACCTGTCTAAACATTCATCTCCTAGTATTATCAGAAAGCAGTATTGCCCAACAAAGCAGCAATCTTTACCAAGATAAAACAGCTGCATGCTTCCTAATATGGTTTACCACCCCTTTCAACTTACAGCATCTTTATGCTTCGACACCACGACCAACATCATCATCGTTGTCGTCATTACTATTATCATAAGCACCATCATCACTATCACCATCAGCAGCCGCATCGTCATGTTCATGTTTGACAAAGTTTACTTAGCAGTTTCTTCACACAGTGTCATCTACACAACTATTTACGTTGTTTCTGATTTGTCAGATAGATGTTGTCTATTCATGCATGTGAAGAACTAACAGTTGATGGGACGGTTTCAGAGTGAGCTTCATTATATATATATATATATATAGATATATATATATATATATATATATACATGAAGAGTTTGTTCTCAAGAACCGATAAGTCCAAATTTGGCAAATGGAGATATTTGCGAATAAAGGTCAAGAAAAGATACAAGGTCTTGTCACCCCAGCGACGATATATGTGCATATACAGTATATATAAATATATATATATATATATATATATATATATATATATATATATCAATTGCGAACAAACTCTTCATATATGTGACCGTGCACCACCTCAAAACGAACATAAAGTCGCACACACGTGAGGACTGAAAATAAGTGAAATGGGTCAAACTAGCCGAACTTGACTTTTTCATATTTTCTGAAAGAGCGGGTCTTCTTTTACATGATTCTAAAATTTGGTATTCGGTGAACTGCTGGTTCATCCGTCTTAATTGCGACTCTGAGTTTCATGCAACCTCCGTGATTCAAGGGCAATCATCAGACAACTGTGATTGCCTGATGATTGCGCCTCGAATCACGGAGTTTGCATGAATGTATGTATATATATATATATATATATATATATATATATATATATATAATATTATATATATACATACATATTATATCATATTATATATATATATATACATACATATAATATCATATTATATGTGACCGTGCACCTCAAAACAAACAAAAAGTCGCCAGACATGAATTTTTAGTTAAGACCATATTCTGAAAGAGCAGTCTTTAAGCTTTAAAATGATGTATAACTCAAATCAAATGGACTCTCCTAACCTATCTAAATATTGGAAAGAAAGCACAAACTCAGGAAAAATGTGAACTGAGAAAAGAGGCTCTGAAGTACAGTGTCGATTCAAGCGCTTAATCTTCACCAAACCGTGCTGGCTGTGCGATGAATGGGACAAAAAACAGGAAGTAAACCACCAGCGTAACAACAATGAAGGGATTATCAGATTAAACTGAAATTAAGCAGGCCTCATTGACACATTCTGTCCATAATTAATGCCAACTTTCAAAGCAGTAGCACTATCCTTTCAAGAGTTATATTAGAGTTGAAAGTGAAGAGTGTGGACAAGGTTTTTCAGAAATGAAAAAGGGATTCTAAAGACACACCTAATCACACTATTCTACCAAAAATGTTCGAGATAAACTGCTAAAAAAACACACTTTCCTGCCCGTTTTATGATACCAAATTTTAGCATAATGTAAAAGAAGACCCGCTCTTTCAGAAAATATGAAAAAGTCAAGTTCGGCTAGGTTGACCCATTTCACTTATTTTCAGTCCTCACGCAAAATCAGTGTGTGCGACTTTATGTTCGTTTTGAGGTGCACGGTCACATATATATATATATATATATATATATATTTAATGGTATTATTATCCGCGTGTTGGAATAAGAGCATGAAGACGATGAAGACAAGCAAGTAAATTTGTTTATAAATTTGGTTTACAAATAAATGAAGTTGGAATCTAATGTATTATGTCAACTTGTTTGTCTTCATCGTCTGTGGCCCTGCATAACAAAATCAGCAGAAAGTCGCCAGTCATGGGTTTTTATTTAAAGGCAGATTCTGAAAGAGCAGACTCTAAGCTTCAAAATGATGCACATACTGACAAGAAAGCTCACACTTTGGAAAATGTCAACTGAGAAAACAGGTTTTGAAGTTCACCGTCTATTCAGGCGTTAAATCCTTACCAAGTCATCCTAGCTGAGTATGAATGGAACAAAACACAAACAGGGTGTTAACCGTCAGAGCAACAACAATGACGGAATTATCAAATGAATCTGAAATTGAGCAGGCTTTCTTAACACTTTCTGTATATGATTATTGGCCACTTTCAAGGCAGTAGCAACGTTCTTCATACAATTATTGGAGTTGAAAGTGAAGAGTAGGGACAGGGTTTTTAAGAAATAGAAAAAGGACTCTGTGAAAAACATGTAATCACACTATTCCACCAAATAGTATTCACGAAAAACTGCTGATAACACAAGTCCATGTTTATTTTATGATCCAAAACTTTAACATAATGTACAAGAAAGCTTGCTGTTTAAGAAAGTATGAAAAACTCAAGATTTGTTAAGTTGACCTATTTCACCTATTTTCAGTCCTCACAAAAAATCACTGCGTGCGACTTATTATTCTTTATTGTTTTGTGAATAGATGCACGGTCATACATATGAACATATGTATATGTGACCCTCCATCACAAAACCAACAAAAAGTCGCCAAACATGGATTTTCAGTTAAGGGCATACTGTGAAAGGGCAGACTCTAAGCTTTAAAATGGTATATAACTTATACACTGGCGTAGCCAGGGGGGGGGGGGGGGCGATGGGGGCGGTCGCCCCCCCCCCCCCCTAAGATTTGGACCGGGGATTTAGGAGGCGGAAAAAAAATGCGTGTGTACGGTATGCATGCACATGAAGCGGGTCTCCTTTGCAACCTTTCATCAAATAAGATTTTTTTTTTTAACATTTCACTCAAAGTGTGCACCAGATCGTTGAATTTCAATTCAAAATATGCAAAATCTCTCGTGCTTGGGAGGGGATATCCCCCTCCCAACCCCTCCCCCTCTGTGCCTCTTTCCCTAGCTAAGTACCTTTTTTTTAGATTTACAAAAAATTATGAATAATTCTGAGTGCACAAGACTTATCTCTTATATTCCGAAAACTCAAGGTTCCATCATGTATAAGGGGAATTTCCCCTTTTAATCGACCCTTTCCTCCCTCAGCCCCCCCCCCCATCAGTTTTTTTTTTTTTTTTTTTTTTTTTTTGGGGGGGGGGGTGATTTCCCAAATGTTGATTCCATCAAATATGCGTATACGAGGTATCTCAATTTCAACCTTAAAAAGGCAAAAGCTCCATCGCAAGGGAAGGGTGGAGATAACACTCGCCCACGCCTTCTCCCTGCCCCCCCCCCCCCCCCGCCATGCATAGAAGTAGACTGTGGCTATACCCAGATCGCTTTATTTCAATTCTAAAAACGCAAAAGCTCCACGAGCGGGAGGGGGAATCCCCTTTCCCTAAGCTCTACCTCACTAGACTTTATACATACACCCAGATGGTGCACATTCGGAATAAAAGCTAAATTCCGTGATTTTAACACTTCGATGAAAAAGTATTGCACCAAAAATTTGCACCAGATCGCTGAATTTCAGGCCTGAAAACGCAAAATCACCTTCGTGTGGCAGGGGATATGCCCCTATCTACACCCTCGTGTGCATGCTTTTTCTGTTTGATTGCTGAACAGACAGCGTTCATGATATTCAGTGTAAGAATTAATACAAGAAGACTAGTGTATTTAAGGTATACCAGTTTATAGGCAA
The DNA here is from genome assembly GCF_040938485.1 of Diadema antillarum. Lineage (NCBI taxonomy): Eukaryota > Metazoa > Echinodermata > Echinoidea > Diadematoida > Diadematidae > Diadema > Diadema antillarum. The sequence continues at coordinate 119,941 of NW_027271904.1, forward strand.
ATTGTTCAATAATAATCTACACTAAAATATACTGCTATATACCTTAAACAAGTGGGACTGTTTCACGTCGATAAAACGCGCAAAAACATGCATCAAATTGCACCATTTGCAACATCAAAATGCAAAAAGTTCTTATCGTGGGAGGGGGGACACCCCCCTCCCACACCCTCCCCTCCCCCTTCGCTCGCTCCACTCGCTCGGGTTCAGTCGCGTTTATGATATTCAGTGAAAAGAATTAATACAAGAAGTGTATTTAAATCATATCATTTTATAGGCAAATTGTTCAATAATAATCTACACTAAAATATACTGCTATATACCTTAAACAAGTGGGACTGTTTCTCGTCGATAAAACGTGCAAAAACATGCATCAAATTGCACTATTGGAAAATCAAAATGCAAAAAGTTCTTACCGTGGGAGGGGGAAACCCCCCTCCCACACCCTCCCCTCCCCCCTCGCTCGCTCCGCTCGCTAGGGTTCAGTCGCGTTCATGATATTCAATGAAAAGAATTAATACAAGAAGTGTATTCAAATTATACCATTTTATAGGCAAATTGTTCAATAATAATCTACACTAAAATTTACTGCTATATACCTTAAACAAGTGGAACTGTTTCACGTCGATAAAACGCGCAAAAACATGTATCAAATTGCACCATTTGCAACATCAAAATGCAAAAAGTTCTTACCGTGGGAGGGGGGACACCCCCCTCCCACACCCTCCCTACCCCCTCGCTCGCTCCGCTCGCTCGGGTTCAGTCGCGTTCATGATATTCAGTGAAAAGAATTAATACAAGAAGTGTATCTAAATTATACCCTTTTATAGGTAAATTGTTCAATAATAATCTACATCAAAATAAACTGCCATAAACAAGTGGGACTGTTTCACGTCGATAAAACGCGCAAAAACATGCATCAAATTGCACCATTTGCAACATCAAAATGCAAAAAGTTCTTATCGTGGGAGGGGGGACACCCCCTCCCACACCCTCCCCCCCCCCCCCCCTCGCTCGCTCCGCTCGCTAGGGTTCAGTCGCGTTCATGAAATTCAGTGAAAAAAATTAATACAAGAAGTGTATCTAAATCATACCCTTTTATAGGTAAATTGTTCAATAATAATCTACATCAAAATAAACTGCAACCATAAACAAGCGGGGACTGTTTCACGTCGATAAAACGCGCAAAAACATGCATCAAATTGCACCATTTACAACATCAAAATGCAAAAAGTTCTTACCGTGGTAAATGCCAACTTTCAAAGCAGTAGCATTATTCTTTCAAAAGTTATTACACTTGAATGTGAAGATTATGCAAAGGATTTCATGAAATAAAAAAGGGGCCTTTGAGACATACGTGATCATTCTACATTCTCCCTCCCCCCCCCAAAAAAAAAGGGTTGCAGAAAAAGTGGCAAAAACACACTTTCCCATTCATATTATGATCCCAAAGTAAAGAATATTGTAGAGGACAGATAGCTTTTTCAGAAAATACGAAAAACTCATTTGACCAATTTGACTCAGTTGACCCATTTCAGCTTTTTTGAGTCCTCACGTAAAATCAAGGGTTGCGACGTTTTGTTCGTTCTGTAATGCATGGTCACACAATAATCCACTGGTCTGAGAGCGCTTTATTTTTTGTTGTCATATCTTGATCTTGCATATTTTTTATTGATGAAATAAAATAAATGTTTTCTAATTCCTTTGTTTAATTACATATTCAAATGTCACTTTATTCTTCTCTGTAACGATACAGACAGTTTTGCTAATTCAGGGAGGATATGCAACTGAAGACTGTACATGTTCCTGAGGACATTTGTGTCAGACACAGTGTTAAATTATCACTACTGTTGCGGAGCAAGGTGATGTTGATTACATACATATGTCTAGATTTAAAGAAGCAAAGAAACAAACAGAAACAAGAAATCATATATTTTCTATACAGTGATTGGATGGTCATGTTGATTGAAGATGTTTAAATGAATGCCTTTGTAAATAAAATGCAACAAATATACAGAACCGTGGCATTGTCATTTAGTATCATTACTCTATGTCTTCTCTTAGTTGTGAATATCTATTTGTGAGAAGAGTAATGTGCATGTTAACTTAGCTATGGCATGCATAATGGGCTTCATAGAGTCCACAGTTTGCTTCAATGTACAGTGTGTCTAGAAGTCTACACTCAACCAAAAAAGTAAGTTCCCCCTAGCATTTTTGGATATATCTCAAAAAGTATTTTACCGATTGTCATAATTTTTTAAATAACTTTTTTTTTTCATGCGTTTTGACATAAAATGCATTTTTTCACACCAATAATGATATCTGGTGGCAATGATATGCCATTCATCTTATGAGTAATAAAATTGCTTATCCAATCCCATTTGAATTATGAAAATCGGTGAAATACTTTTTGATTTGATTTATTTCTGCTTAATTCCGTTACACCAGATAGGATCATGTACATGTCATTTATGACAAACAGTATATCAACACATAGTTTTTAGTACAATTATACAAGACAAATACAAATATATATCTAGCTTATGGAACTTAAACAGAAGGGTCTCCAAAATAAGCCGAGGCTTGACGGTATGGAGACTATATGCTTACCTACTCTGAATAGAATAGGGAATAGAGAAAGAGATAAATAGGGAAGGGTATAGGGGAAAAAGGGAAAGTTACAGAGTGTATGGGTACCACTCCAACTACTTTACAATGATAGTAATGATGATAAATACAGTATGATAATGATATCAAAGTTAACACGTTCAGTTGCCTTTGCCGGAGTAATGACCAAATATGCACTATGAAAATAATAATGTGTGAATACAAAATATCTTATACATATTGTTATCTGACATTGAACAAAATATATCGTGTTTGTTTTATGTACGCAGTAATGGTAAGGCACATCGTACACATACATGCTCATATAATATACATGATGTACCTATCCTATACATACATACTCATATTCATAATATGGATAGATAAATAAATCGATATGTGTATGCACACATGCATGCATTATGTATCACGTACATATTCATATACATTTGATTATAATACAATAAAGGAATCAGAATGTTATCCTGGGGAATACTGCTTAAGGAGGTGAAGTTTTACAGCCTTCTTAAATGAATACATAGTGGTCATGTTTTTTATTTCGATTGGAAGGGAATTCCAAGTGTCAGGGCCGGAGTGTCTGATAGAATGATGCGCGAGTGCGGTTTTGGGGTTAAATAAATGTAAATTTGTGGATTGTCTGGTTGGATAAGAGTGAATCTCTGAATTTGACCGAAATATTATGTTAAATATTGGAGGCAAGAGGTTTGACTTGAGACAAAACATAAATACAGCTTTTTGGAGAAAATTTATATCATTTATCTTAAGGGATTGTTTGTTTAATTGTTTTCTCTTCTAAAATTTGACAACGCTCTCAGACAAATTTGATATTAATTTGTGCAGCGATCACCTCCGTAAAGATCTTCCCGCCATTTGCTTTTATTCGGCCGTAATCTGGCAGAACTGCGTATCTCCTTTAACACATTACGCCAGAAATCGGGTTTAAAGATTCAATGTTACACCTTTCTAAACTGAGATACGATGAGTTGCATTTGTCCTCTTTTCTCGGTCATAATTGGTCTAAAGAATTTATTTCCAGCAAAAAAATGACAATTTGACCTTTTTAAGTAGCAAAAATTACCAATTTAAAAAACTTACGCAGTTCTGCCAGATTAATCGTCGCCAAATTTTTGCGATCGTAATCTGGCAGAACTGCGTATCTCTGGTCACGTGCCCGGGTTGATCAGCCAGAACTGCGTAAGTTTTTGGCCATGCGGGGGGTTTTTCAGGCAGAACTGCGTATCTCTAGGAGATACGCAGTTCTGCCTGATAAGCACGTGTTTCATCAGGCAGAACTACGTATCTCTTTTCGTCGTCAACCACGTGCTTATCAGCCAGAACTGCGTATCTCCTAGAGATACGCAGTTCTGGCTGATAAACACGTGGTTTATCAACCAGAACTACGTATCTCGGTCTATTTTCTGCGGGTTATCTATCGTATTTTACCATCCACCCTCTTACTATTCAGCGGATGCAGTGTCAAAACAATGAATATTTTAGATTGAGTACAATTTTTTTTTGAAATATTTGTATTGTATAAAGTCATCATCATTGATTCACATTTAATTTCATTTTATCCATTCATTTGTATGAGGAAAATAACTTGCTTTCCCCAAATGTTGTCAGTCTGTGTTCATGTTTCAGTATTATTTAGCGGCACAAGAAGTACTGCTACATCAAAAGCCTGGCTGCTGCTTGGGTTATTGTCGATCTCGTGAAGCATTGCATTTGGATTAAGAATAATATTAGACTAGATTCTAGATGTTAAGCTATATTGTTCATCAAGACTACAGGAACTACACTGTAGACCGTCTAGACCGTAGTCTTTTCAGGCCTAACGATACACTAGACGTCTAGAGAGTAGTAGAGCGGTACGTAGGAATCTGCATACGATAGGCCTACTGATCTCATCATTATCCTAGTATTCCTACTCTATGCCCAAAGTAAGAGTAAGCCTAGACCCTTTTGGCTGAAGGCCTAAACTCTATTTAAACTAAAGAATACTAGGAGCTAGGCCTGACTAAAAGTTTATTTACAGTTTTATTAGAAAATAAAAAAATAGACCCTAGTTCTCGTTTGTGTCGACTCCTACTGTAGGCCTTATTGTCGCTACAGTACTAACGTTAGGGTAGTAGTGTTCTAACCGTTACTATCTACGCAGGCCTATTAAAAACGTACGAGAACTCTCGAACTCTGTCTACTCGATTGTCTAGGTCTATGTAACATCCAGACGTCTATTTTGGGGCGTCATTATAACAGACTAGTAGATCAATGAAAATTAGTTTCTAGATTTTCTAGTCTAGACTCTAGATCTAACGCTAGACTCTATATCCAGGTAGGGGCTAAATCTAGCGTTACAGCTAGACTGTTTATTGGGGATCTAGGCCTAGAAGGTACTAATGTTACAGTAGATCTAAGAACAACGTAAAGCCTAACCTGCCTATCTATAATGACTAACGGTAAGTGTATAAAGTCTATAACCTATAATGTCTAGTAGTAGTACTAGACTAGTAGTAATGTATAACTGTTTAATAGAACACAGATCTAAATCTAAGTTTCAGATCTATTTCTAGGGCTAAATGTTTATAATTTAGCGTTTAACCTGTAGATTCTAGATTCTTCATATTACAGACTTCAAGAATGTCTGGCCGAATCAAATCTGGAAAAATAGAAAACTGAGTAAAGACAGAATAACCGGCGATTCAGCCTAAGTTAAGTAACGGTAGGCCCCAGTAGTCTAACATGCTACTAGTAGTAGGCCCCTACTGCACAACTCTACTGGGAGTACCGGTACGGTACCGGTATTAAAAAGTAAACTGTAATTTAAGTGTTAGTATTGGTCAATTTCTGACGTCTGTAGGATTGGATCGAAAATGCCATCGTTATGGACGGTATCCTAGATATTCATTAAACTTCTCGAGATCAATCCCATAGATCCAAGCCCACTAACCGCTTATTACAATGAAAAATAAAATAAAAAGCTATGGTCAATGGATTACAGATATTATTGTTCGCGTGACCTACGCTACCGCACAGTACATTGATTTCACGTACACTAACAATGGACAAGTGCTGCAGCAGTACTAAGTAGGCCTAAAATTGACTGGAGCGTGATGTCAGACAAGATGCAAACTATAACGTTTGTTAGATCTAGAAATGCTCTAGGCTTAAAAAAACACTAGATTGTAGCAAAACTTAATAGTAAGGCATACCGCATATTGACCTGTTTTGAAGCCTGCCAGTCTATGAAGGGAAAGAAAGTGGCAATTTCCCCCAAGAGTAACGAGGGTTATTGCTTTAGCGTGACTGTCGTCGTGTACAATACACGTAGCCGTACGACGTGTCTAGCTAGCTAGTTTAGGCGCAGGCAGGCACTGCTAGCCTGAACGCGCAGCGCGTTCGTCACTACCAAGGTCACGCACGCGCGTGTTAAGATATACCATGTCCGTGCGGGATGCAGGAACACCTTGGTCCAAGCGTTGTCGTAAGTCGACTTACGCAGTTCTGCCTGATTAACATCGGAAAATTCATTTCGAATCTCGACTTACGCAGTTCTGCCAGATTAATCGCCCTCTCTCCTCAGGAATTTTGCCAAAATCACTTTCTAAAAATAACTTTCTGTACCGATTCACAACTTATTTTTTGGCCCACTTGAAAGAGCATGAGAAAAAACACACAAAACACTCAAAACCTGAAAATCGACCAAAATCGACTTAGGGAGTTCTGCCAGATTACGGCCGTATTATAGACCTTGAGTTTTGAGAGGTTGGCAGCACCAGTTGAAATCCGAGGGTTGTCTTGTAAGTTGTCCCTCTCCCGGCTCCCCCATCCCATACACACATAGATGTCCATACCCACAAACAAACAAATAAACAACCCCCCCCCCCCCGACATTCGGGGTAAATTACCAAAGAAATATCCACATTTGAGAAAAATATGATTTTTCGCTTTCAATTTCTACGACCTTTCTATGCTTATTATGCAACTTTCCTAGCTGGATTTTGGAACCATCAATTTATCTTCTTCAGGAGTATTTTTATCATCATCATTATCATTTGGTGAGAGGAAGATCGTAGCCATTACGTTTTTTACGCATTGATATAAGGGTGAATGTAGGGAAGGAAATAAAAAAGAGTTTGTGCCTCTTCTGCCCACTCTTCTTTTGATGGATCCACTTCTGGGTTTCTACAGCTGACAAGCAAAAAAAAAAAAAGATATTCCACTTCTAGGTTTGTTCAGCTGGCAAGCATAAAAACAAAAGGTCGTCGGCGCATTACCAAGCTTAAAACTGTTTTTCTGCTACCACTTCCGGGTTAAAAAACGTGGGGACAAAGTCGTAACACCCTTTGTTTTGTACGGGTACAAGGAAGTTGGGGGATCTCGCGGACCCCCCTAGCGTCAGCTATGCATAACAATTAGTTTGGGTTTACTTTAGAACACTTTCGAGTTTGATTTGTTGTGATAGATTTCCTTTCATTTGAAGCCCTTAACACATTCGTTCCATTCCAATAACGTTTCAAAGGTTATGTTCCTGCAATGAAATGTGGAATTAGACAAGGACAAAATGTGTTGTTAGGCCGTGACGAATTTGGACATAATGTGGTAATCCCTTCAGTGTTGTTGCTTATGGGTTTTACATTTTTTTTTTTTTTTTTTATCGCACAGCTAGCACAGGTAGGTAAGAAACCGAGGTATATGTTTCTCATTCCTCATTTCTCCGAGTATGACTACCCTAAGTTGTCCAGGGTTTGAGGTTTATTTTACCTGAACATTAAGGCATGATTTACCATTCGCAGTTAAAACAAAACCCAGCATTACTGTTTCACAATAATTCCAGAATGTGAATTAAGCATAGAAACAACCAATGTAGAAACTTGAATCAGTTTAACTGATGCTAAGTATTGTTGAATATACAAAATATGAACAATGGTTATATTAAAGACGTCTCCAGACTATACCGTCTGCAGTTATGGTTAAATGAGAAAATAATGGTGTCTCCTTTTATTTGTTGCCTTCATTGTAACGGTTTCATATGGTATTATGTTTTATATTTCATTGACTGACACATATACACCAAAATTGATATCTTTAACATTTTTTACAATCACTGCTCCAAAATGTTAACAGAACCTTTTAGAGTTTCAGGCGAGTCCATCACAATTTAGTCTTAACGCTCAAAATCTGTTCTTTGAGAACGTTTCCTGAAATGAAAGTCCATGTTGGTTTTCTGGTGCAGGGTCGGATAAATTATTTCATTTCAGTTTTAAGTGAGCCCTAACCACTCTCAAGAACAAAGTATCTCAGGAGATTAAAAATGACTTACACTGCAAACCTTACAACATAATTCCCCATCCCAGAGATCAAAACACACACACACACACACACACACACACACACACACACACATATATATATATATATATATATATATATATATATATATTATAATATATCATTGAAGTAACATGACGATAATGAGACATCAAATCGGAAATATTCATGGTCATGATTTTTGACTTTATACTTCTCAAACATGTCAAAAACAAGATTCCAGTGTTAAAGTTATGAATAATTCTTCACCAAAAAAGACGTGAACGCAATGAGTTGTACAAATTTATATAACTATCTCTCATCGTGTCTGTGTGTGTGTGGGGGGGGGGGGGCGGTACTACACTTCAACACCCGCAACCCGCTCTGTCTCTCCCCATACACATGTCTTCAAAGTATTGGGTTCCTTTTGCTCCAGAAAGGATCTGATATACTGTTCCATTGGTATCACTAGAGTTCCAAACAGCACATCTTTACAAGATCAGTGAATATTTTGTCAGATACAAAGCACTGAGAAATCAAAAGGAACTAACAAAGAAACTATGAAATTCATTACAGGCAAGAAACGGATTTGGCCCTCATATTGGGCCAAGACAGCAAACCTGATATCATCGAGAGTACATTATAATGCCACCCTGACAAACGATATTCCACGATCCTTTTTTTTTTCACAAACTGTATTGGATACTGGACTAAATAAGAAACAAGCGGGAATGCAATCAAGTTGTTTTAAGTAAACTTACATTTTCATTTCGGAGTACAGCTGCTTTTCTTGTAGCAATTCTGAAGCCATGTTTCTCCTCCCAGTTTGAGAGATCTTATCCGAACAAAGCATGCAACTCTTATCCACTTCCACGTATGGATCTGTTAAAGAGGATTGCTCAAGCTACTGAACACTTGCAGTAAAATTTCAATGTATTTGTATTTTTCATTTACTTTGTGCAAGAGTGCACTTTGACCAGAGGTTAGTATACGCCCCTTGTAGTCTGACTTCCAGAGGGTCTGCTCGTACTAATTTGCTTCCAAGAATATTAACTCCACGAAGAAAAAGCAAGTTAAGCAAGATGATCATGCGGACCTGCGTCGCCGCTGAGGGCGCATTTGGTATAGGGGAGTTCAGCGATATGTAGGTTGGCAAAGGGTCAGAGAACCAGACTAAGGGTACACTTTGAACCTTTCAAGTAAGTAGTATCTGTCTCCAGTACTTCTCTGTATGCTTTAATAGTTGATATTATAACCGTAAGACAAGGGCCATGGTCATGCTCTTTAAACAAAATGTTTATCCTGCCTGAAACATTTCTCGGGCGAACAAACAATTCTGGCTGCATCGGGTGGATAAATCAATACATTCCTATGTCGATGTAGTGCCTAATGTATAAGCAACCACAACTTCTAATGCTTAAGAAAGTTCTACTATTTTTTTCTTAGATCTGCTACAGCGTTACACGTTGCATTTTGCTTAGTAGTAATGAATATTTCAAAATAACGATCACTAAGAGCAATGGTTACGTACTTTCTAGCTAGGGCCAAATTAAAGTTATTAATTTTCCCCAATGCACTTTAAGTAAAAAGAATTAAATTCTGAAGTTGGATTTATTAAAATAAAATTATATTTGTTTCACGTTGTTACTAAAAACGAAATTACGAATTTGTATAAGCATAGAAAATGAACAATTCTTTCATATTCAAATTATTTGCTGTTCTCCATCTCATGAAAGCATAAAGCATACAAGGATGAAAGCATACAAGGACAGTGTACATGATATAAAACAGGGTACTTTGATACTTTACAAGGGGATTGCACAAATTAGGAATAAAATGATAAATTGATCGTAGGATGGCGATGACTTGAAAGCGAAGTATGTAGATTGCCCCCCCCCCCCATTCTGACCCCCTCCGCTTTGATATAACATGGCCGTCTTTAAAAAAAAAAAATAAGTGTATTCTCTGTTGTAATTTATGAAGGATTAAACCCGTGCCAATATCTATTGCTAATTGCCAACACGTGGAAAAAAAACGCATTTATTATTATTTTTTCTTTTTTTGGAAGCTGACAGTAGCTGTATCAGCAATTTTCATATCTTGTATATGTCAGAATACACGTATCTTATTCGTAAGTACTTCACAGTGTTATAATTCGATTTGATTTTTTTTATATTGATTTTGTGAACAAGTGATTAGTCATCAGGTATATACAATACCATGTTTATATGCATTTATGTAAGAATATAAACATTTTCAGAATATGATTGCATCACATGGGCCTAATCCAAAATCTCACAAACGTTCTTGTAATAGCAACTTAAAGCCGAATGAAAAGCGATCATTACTGAATTTGATAACTCTAGTGGTTATTGTTAAAATACATGGTTATGTACATGTAAGTACATGCAACTGATTAACAAATTGTCCTACATTTACGTCGATGTAGGGTAATTTGATCAGTTGCAACGAAACATCTTGACGGAAGAATTTCACGAACTTGAATATGGAAGTTCTTGTGATGTAAATTTTGCAGCAACGCCTTTTTATTGTATATCCTCTCTGTATAAGGAGTATACAGCATTGAAAATACATACTAAGGCTGCATTCGATTTGTGCTATTTTAAATTTGAGAAAAGTAAACATAAAAGACAACCCACATCCCACTCCATCGGTACGGTTTTTCTCTTGGGTGTGGTTGAATATGAGGCAAACTACTTCACCTATGATTATGCACTCTGTTATTTGAATTAAAAAAAAGCGGGATCGTTAACGTACATTTTTTGTTGCAACTCCCGATCATGAGACCTCCATTATCCGCAAAAAAAAACTCAAAGGTTATTTGGCTTCAAAAGGGACAATGTTTGATAGCCTGATTCGTGCTCGTGATATATATGGTTTTTCTCCCTCTTAATATCCAAAGTTCAATTTGAAGTGTTTGATAACATAAACTTTGACAAATATATTCGACATTTACTTTACTTCTCTTTGCCCTTTTGTCCGTACGGGAACCTGGTCGTCTGTGCATTATGTTTATGGGGATTTCGGAATTCAGATCTGAATCCCCCTACATCGTGTATTTAGACGCAGTTGTCTTGGTTTGTCGCAAAGCGGCAAACAGCCTCTTTCAAACGGGAGAGGCTTTGGATTCTTATAATGCATGGGTGCTCATGCATTTGCAAGTATTAGTGTCACTTTTGCCTTCGTATCGTGGTGATGTTAAACCACATGATCCTATTATTCCATTTCGTTTTTACAGTTAAATGACATTTAGTTTTAGACGTATGGGCGAAACATTTGTTGAAAAAAAAATATGTTGTGTTCAAGGGTAACCAAGGCCAAAAATCAGCCAAGCATTTTGGGTGCACGTCATGAGACCCGTTGTCGACAACAACGAGTTACAACCCACGGTTTATACAGCACAAAAGTTAATGAGCCCCCCAAGTTGACACTAAGTAAACAAAACTCATAAGTTGGATGTTTAGTAAAGTAGGCCCACAAGTCATAGAGGCCACGAAGTTAGCGCAGGACAAAGTAAAAAACTACGAAAATGGGCTTATGAGTCCGACACTAACTAGCAAAGAAAACCAACGAGACACAGAGAATGAACAGCTGCTCAACTGATCTTTAATAAGAAGCACACTTGTTTGAGTGTTCACTCTTCGACATTTTTAGCAGATGTAATCATTCGCCCCATCACCGCTCAAACCTGGAAAAGGTGTCTGGAGGTTTCAAGACAAAATGGAGCTTTCCTCATTGCGTCGGGGCTCCTCAGTACCATTATTTTTGCCCGTCACATGCCACTGTGATTTCATGTGACCAAATATCCCTTGGCATTAACAAAACATTATAGATAATGACTGGAGGGGGAGGGAACACACCGAATGTTCCACCCGAAGGGTTTGAAATGCTATTGAGGGAGGTTATAAGTCCCGAGACGAAGTCGATGGAAGACCATTTCGAGTACACTAAAAACTAGAAATGTCGCTTTGGCGACTGGTATGCCTCCGCCATAATGCATGATTTTCCCAATAGGTCTAGATAGTACATGTGGACAATGTGTGATTACATTTTCACAAAATTGGCAAAATATTAAAATGACAAGTTTGTCACAAATGTGTTGAATGTTCACCTTCCTTGACCTAGGTTTAATTGGATGAATAGGAGAGCATGTATCTAAGGATTTAAGGACTTTAACTTGACTTTGACCCATTCATACATTTAGGCATTGAGTAATTTTCAAGGTACATGTGTGGAGAAAAAGTGCAATTTCTGAATTGAATAGTAAATTGTTACCATTTTCATCTGGCCCTTGACCCTAAAATTCATAAGATAATCACTTTCAGGTAGAACATGCATGATATGTACTAAGTTTCAAGATAACTTGATACACTTCCGAGATATGGAGGAAAAAGTTAGTTCAGCACTTTCACTTGATATTTGACCTTTTGACCTTTGAAGCAATAAAAGAAGTAAAAAAAAAAAAACTTTCCAGAGAATTTCTATTAGGTTACGCATGCATACACCAAGTGAAAAAAATAACCCTGCTGGCATTGTATAAAAATGAAGGAAATAGTAAAATTTTGAAGTGTTGCACTTGACCTTTGACCCCTGACCTTTGACCCCATGAACCCTACATTCTCTAGATAATCACTTCTAGTCAGTACATGTATAAACTATGTTCCATGAAGATACCGTGAGCAATTTTCCAAGGTATGGAGAAAAAAAAGAAGTTTTAATATTTTTACTTGACCTTTTGACCTTGACCTTAATTGATCTTAATTGATCTTAATTGATCTTAATTGGGTAATACATGTATATACTAAGTTTCAAGAAAATATCTTCAGGCATTCAATAGATATGGTGGAAATAGTGAAATTTTATGTATTTGACCCTGACCTTTTGACCTTTGACCTCATGACCCAAACTTTCACCAGAGAATCTTAATTGGGTAATACATGTATACACTAAGTTTCAAGAAAATATCTTCAGGCATTCAATAGATATGGTGGAAATAGTGAATTTGTATGTATTTGACCTTGACCTTTTGACCTTTGACCTTGACCATGTGCACCCAAAAGTTGATAGGCACAACTTCACCCCCTAATACACATACATGTCAAGTTTCATCAGGATACCTCAACAGGTTTTGATAGTTACCTTGTCTACAATATTCATTACGGACAGACGGACGGAAGGACGGACGGACGGACGGACGGAAGGACGGACGGATGGAAGGACGGACGGACGGACAACCCGAAAACATAATGCCTCCGGCACCACTTCGTGGCGGAGGCATAAAAAAAAAAAAAAACTTCATATGTGTTTTATTATTTTGTCCAATAATATTCTATTTAACTGTGATGGGAAGGCAACATTGTACATACAAATTAGAACATATATTAGTATATGTCAATTAACATTTACTTTAATTGTGGAGAGGCCATTTTGTGCGGTGGACTTGGGTCGTTCTTTGATTCATATGGACTTTGGTCGTTCTTTGATTCATATACATGATAGTCTGCTATGGAGATGAGAGAAGGATGAGGGAGGGCGCTATAATATGAATGTATGCATTTCCCGAGTCCTTCATTCTTACATTAATATAAGATTTAACTCATTCATTTCAGGCACTTCCGGGGGTAATTAGGATTTATCATTTATACACAAGATGAGTCCATGCATAAGCTACAATTTCCCATGTCAAACTGAATTTGGCCAAAAACTGGACTTGGGTCGTTCTCATATTCAGGTCTTCAAATATGTGTTAGCTCCGTATCGTATCCGCTGTGGTCCGCGCTCATTCCCTGTCTGTCCGTGTAGGCACCGTACTTTACCGTGTAGCCTCCCTTTTTGTTCGTGTAGACACCTAGTTGGGATCTTATTCACACCGTCATTGAGATGAAATTCGATATTTTGCATGCCGGAACACCACGGACGACGATCCGTGGTCATCCGTGTAGCAATCCGTGAAAGTGTAAAAGGGGCTATATCGAATAATTATGGCCGATACTTGCGTATCACTGCATGATACGGAGGTAACACGGAGTAGACGGCAACTACACAGTATAGTACGGTTAGATTTTCATCCATGATGTCCCGGATAAAAACTAAGCAAGCTCACCCCCCCCCCCCCCCCCCCCACCCCCGGAAATGCTGGATGACTTTACGGACACAAAATAGTCATGCTGGAAACTGTACGAATAATAGGTGATGGTTCGTTACGCACTCGGTGAAAATATAAAAGGGGCTTTAATACATCAATATCTAGTGAATCAAGAGAAAACATGCAAATAATTTGATATCCTTCCAATATATTTCTTGCCGGATGGTGACACTATCAAGTTAAGACGATGTCACCATCAAAAACCCGAACTAAAAGCGTTACAACACTCTTGTCATGATAAACATACTTGTTTACAAAAATATCAGAGTGTTGGACGGATTATGTACACAAGCATTTACATGAGGATCCAGTATGTACAATGACTCCAAACTAGTACTATTCACTGAGGGGCTGCGTTTACAGGCTTCTATTGATCTGTTGTCAATCACAGATCTATTTTAACTATTTTCTTCCAATCTCTGCCCTGGATGGATTGAAAAAAAAAAATATCGGGTGGATTCTTTGCATTTTGTTCGCTTTCATGATGTTGCAAAGGACGCTGCAGCAAGGCTCCAGTCCAAGGTGCACTTTTCAGCCCTTTTCTTTCTCGCGAGATGGCGGAAACATCACTCACAAGCTATGGAATAAAAAGGGCGCTAAGTTGATCGCGCGGCACAGCGAGGAGTTAGCGCCCTTCTCATTCTACGTTGGGTGACTTAGCGCCCTTCTTACAACAAAGCTGAGAAGAGAAGGCCTACTTATCGCCCTTTTCTTATTCATTGACTTATCGTTAATTTGCGAAAAAAATGATCGGGGGTGAATAGCATGCATGCGAAAGGTATCAACTAGCAACGTGATGTATGTAAATCGACTTTGGCAAAAATCGACTTAACGCCCTTCTCATTCTCAACCGACGATGTCAATTCAGATGATCTTATCAGTCCATTTCATTATATCAGTTTAATGACATTAAGTTGGAGACGTATTGGCACGGCATTATGGTAGACAAAAAAAAAAATGTGCACAAAGTTAACCAAGACCAAAAATCAACCCAGCATTTCGGGTTCACGTTGGTTTTAACCTATACCAATAATCATTGCTCATACGTGACAAAACGATGCATTTCGAAATGACCAGTTCCTGTATGAGTGATCTTTCTTCCCTGTATATATGTAAAAATTTGCACATTTGTCCTTGCTGTTGATGTAAACAGGTAAGTATTTGTGAGGTGTGCAAAAATGTATATACTATGTCTGTAGATTATATACATTCATGTTGATAGATAATTTTATAATATATCTATCAACATGTCATATGTGACCCTGCACTTCAAAACAAACAAAAAGTCGCTAGACATGAATATTTAGTTAAGACCATATTCTGAAAGAGCAGACTTTAAGCTTTAAAATGATGTATAAATCAAATCAAATGGACTCTACTAAGCTATCTAAATATTGGAAAGAAAGCACAATCTCAGGAAAAGTGTGAACTGAGAAAAGAGGCTCTGAAGTACAGTGTCTATTCAAGCGCTTAATCTTTACCAAACCGTGCTGGCTGTGCGATGAATGGGACAAAAAAACAGGAAGTAAACCACCAGAGTAACAACAATGAAGAGATTATCAGATTAAACTGAAATTAATCATGCCTCATTAACACATTCTGTCCATAATTAATGCCAACTTTCAAAGCAGTATTACTATCCTTTCAAAAGTCATTAGAGTTGAAAGTGAAGAGTGTGGACAAGGTTTTTAAGAAATGAAAAAGGGATTCTAAAGACACACCTAATCACACTATTCTACCAAAAATGTTCGAGATAAACTGCTAAAAAAACACACTTTCCTGCTCGTTTTATGATACCAAATTTTACCATAATGTAAAAGAAAACCCGTCTTTCAGAAAGTAAGAAAAAGTCAAGTTCGGCTAGGTTGACCCATTTCACTTTATTTTCAGTCCTCACGCAAAATCAGTGTGTGCGACTTTATGTTCGTTTTGAGGTGCACGGTCACATATTATGACATGTCTTGCTGTACAAAAACACAAAAAATAATCGTGTTGTCATTGTCAGATGGTGATTGCATGACGTAATGGAGAATATCACAAGAATTCTATTTTTCAGTATGTAGAGCTAAACGATAAGCAGTCATCACTGAAGTTGATAATTCGAACATACTAGTGGACATTGTCCCAATGTGATGTGTTGTGATTTGAATATTGTATCTATGTTTTCTGTATATCCCCCTGTGTTTCGAGACAAAACAGTGAAACACATTCCAAGGGGCATCGGAAATGATAGTTTGGTCTGATTATATGGGTGCTGTATGCATTTTGTGTCATTTTCCATCTGAGCAAATTGCTAGACAACCCATTTTCAACTGTATCAGCACGATAATCCATTGGTTGTAGTTTGATATGAGACAGACCACTTCATTAGCTCTTTATATGCCACGTTCATACGCCCCACTCAGTCGACGGCGTGTAAACTTCGCATATTCTGCTCAAACACACTAATCCGCCTAATCCGACCGATAAATCGCCAAATGCCACGGTACAATGAAAGCGTTTCTAGCGCTTCCGTTCCTCTTACATACAGTTTTCATTTCATGTAGTCGTTGACTGTCAAGAGTTGTTCTCTACTGGATTTGGGAGTAATTTCTAAGTTTCTGTCACTGTTTTGTGTGCAAAAATCATGCCTTTGCAGTAGCTGCTGGTCATGTGAAAAAAATCATAAATTTGTCATATAAATAATAATAATAATAATAATAATAATAATAATACTAATAATAATAAACTCCAAATTTTATTGTCCAAGAATGGAAATTCATTTTGCCCAATTGATCGTGGGCCCGGCAACCACTGAGGAGCGCCAGATCGACGTTGCTCTAATCTTTTCAACTGTTGAACGGCAAACAAGGTAGCAGCAACTCCCATCTTTTAACGTCTTTTGGTATGACGGGGCCGGGGTTTGAACCCACGACCTCCCGATTGTGAGGGCACGTGAAGTGATAACAATTCACTCTGTGTTTGAATAATGTGTTTTGTGTTGTGTTTTTTATTGTTCCATATTCCACATTTCAACAAATACATAAAACATAAACATCACAATACAAAAGCCTGGATGAATTGTCACGTACAGCTTATAAGACAATAAAACATGTGAAATATGAGGAATCTACATAGAAGCATTGCTTGTAGGGTGTAGATTCCCGATGCGGATGTGAGATTATTTCTTACTTGGGTATGTAATTAAAGGAATGACAATTTCTGAATTGGAGAAATATAAACACCAAAAAGTAAAAAGAAAAAGAAAAAAGAAAACAATGAAAACAATGTCCGCGGCACAGACTTCTTGAGTGTTGCGTGATCACCCGAGCGAGGTACAAGTCAGATGCAGTGTACAATAGCAGAGATACCAATTAATGTGTACAAAGGAAGTTCAGGATATAATACAGAAATCACGAGCGAGGCACATGTTACGTAATCGATTATGTCAGTAATGTGAAGTATGAACAGAGAATATCGAGGAGGATTGAAGAATAGCTATAGATATGAATTCAGAAAAACTAGTTTAAGTTTATGTTTAAATGAATAAAGAGACTGAGATTAGATTATTTCTCTATCCAACTCATTCCAAAATTTAGGTCCTGTAGTGGTTATTGTTTTTAAAGCAGATACGGTTCTTACAGGAGAAAGATGAAAAGAATCTATTTGTCTAGTAGGATAAGAATGAACTTCAGTATTTTTGACAAACATCGAAGAAAACACATCAGGGAGACCACCTGAGTTTAATTGATACATAAATGACCCGATATTAAAATGATATAAATCCTGGATCTTAAGTGTTCTACACTAACTGGAAAAGAACAAGACATTAGTGTGTTCGAAAAATGTGGCGAAGTTAATTATCCGTATAACTCTTTTCTGTATCAATAATAAAGAATTAAGTCTAGTTGTACAGCAGTTTCCCCATGCCAGGATTCCATAACCTATATAAGGCAAAAATAGAGTAGAATGCAATGAATGCAGAACATGTTTAGGAAAAAACTGTTTTAACTTATACAAAACACCTACATTTTTTGATAATAATTTACGCAAAGAATCAACATGAACTTTCCATGTCAACTTACAATCAATATAGAGACCAAGGAATTTTATATATTCCACCTGGTTCAATTCTATGTCGTTTACAACCAACTTACCCGGCAAAATATTGATTATATTGCTAAAAAACATAAATTTTGTCTTGGTCAAATTCAATGACAATTTATTAGCCTGAATCCACTTAGATACTGATTGTAATTCAGTATTTACGGTATTCAGTAAAACATGAGGGTTTCGATTTGAATAAAAAATACTGGTGTCATCGGCAAAAAGTAGAAAATAGAGCAGGGAGGACGAACTGCGAAAGTCATTCATATAAAGAATAAACAATAAAAGACCTAAAAGGGATCCTTGCGGTACCCCACGAGTTATAGGCTGTGAACTGGACACATGGCCATTCAAACTAACAAATTGAGTTCTTCCAGTGAGGTAACTTCTATACCACTCCAAGGCCCTCCCAGGAATCCCATGAAAATGGGGAAAATGGGCAATAAAAAATGCGGAATCGACAACGTGGATTGTTTATGACTCACTGGACCTCCTTTATCCCCCCCCCCCCCCAAAAAAAAAAAGAATCAGAGTTTATTTGATTTGAAAAGTTACAATGTTTGACAATTCAATGCTTAGTCGTGATAAACATGATTTATCACTCTCTCAATATCCAAAGTTCAGTTTGATTATGATTGCGTTGTGTGTCTGTACACAGACTTTCATAATCAAGATATTCAAGATTTATTTTACTATTCTAAACTCCTTTTTTTTTTCGAGAACCTGGCGGTCTGTGTATTAAGTCTATTGGGATTTCAGAATACAGACTAAAATCCCCCTGCATCCTGTTAATAAATTTGGACTATAGACTTGGTTTTGCGCCGAGCGGAAAATACCCTATTTCAAACGGAGGAGACTATTGGTTAATATTCTGCGTGAATACTCATTCATATACAAATATTGATATCACTTTTGCCTTCTTATCATGATGATGTTAATCCGGATGATCTTACTATTCCATGCAATTAGTTAAAAACAGTTCAGTTTAAGTTAAATAACATTAAGTTGTAGACGTATAGGCTCAACATTATAATTATTATCATGTACAAAGTCAATCAAGGCCAATAATCAACACAGCATTTCGGGTTCACGTCACGAGACCGGCAACAACGATTTATACAACCTATTGAGCACACGAGTTAAACGGCCTACATGTTGAAATTAGGTGAACAAAATCCATAAGTTTAGATGTTTAATAAAGTAAGCCCGCGGGTCATACAGCCCACGAAGTAAGCACTGTAGACAAAATAAAACACTACACAAGAGATGCTTACGAGACCGACACCATGGACCTACAACACATGGATTTATCGCTCGTTAGTTAATTCGTGCACCTGTTTCTGTCAAAAGCGTCACAAAGTCATTTTGAACATGCTTTCCTGCTTTGATCCAGTGTTGTCCACTGACAGCCAGCCTGGATAAAAACAAGACGGCGCTTTGAGAAATCTAAAAAGTACATGCGCAGAAGCTAATATCTCTCTCTTAAATCAAGAAAAATGCATGTGCAGTTGTAGTGTATATTGCAAAATCATCGCTAAAGCAATTTCATTTGTGAAATGCAAGTACTTTACAGGAAAAAGCAACAAATTAAGCACATTGACTGTGATTTGTAATCTATTTTTCCCCATTTGTCGCACATTGTTTGAGAGTAAACATGGACAGTGACAGTAGACGACATGCTTGTCTTGCCATTCAGGGATGTTACATGCATGGCCGCAAGTGGCAGCTCAGTAATTACCAATTTTGTGACGCAAAATTTGTCATTGTTTCAGGTTTGGTGCTCCCCATCATTTAAGTTATCTATTTCTGCATTTTTTCTTGCAAAGTATCAATACAACATAACAAACAATTTCCCAATACTATACATAACACTATTATATCCAATACAAGATGACTAGAAATATAGCCATAACCTACCAATAATGAAAAAATAACACTCATCGGTGAATTATAATCATACAAAACTATTGGAAAATTATTGATTATTCAGTCGAGTTGATGCATACGAAATGCAGGAGACCTTCATCTTAAGCTGAAGCTTAAGTTTGATTTTAGTCTCTGGAAAAGCATACGGCTTTATCCTTCTTTACAAATCGTTAAACACGTATCAAAATGTGTAGCCAAAGTATACACTTGAATGGGATAGCTTCAAAGTGCATCAGTGCAATGGTGAGTTAGTGTACAAGTGCATTTATGTGCAGATTTGTTATTTTATCAGTACTACTGAGGAAAAAGAAAGAAAAGATGAGAAAAAAAATCTGCGTAGGTAATGTTCAAAATCATAAAAAATGGTATACTATAAATCTGTGTGTGTGTGTGTGCGTATTATGTAGGGACACGAATCATGTAATATATATTATAACATGTGGTGGAAAGAAATAATAAAGTATATCGTAGCATTCATAATTGTGCCCACACACTGTGTTTCATTACATAAAACCCTTCAGAAATTCGCGGATATCAGTCCAGGACTAATCCATTATTTTTCTAAATAAAGATTAATTTCAATTGAAGGTGATATAACGCGTCAGGAAATAAAAGTATTCAACTAGAGAAAAGCAGACGTATATCGATCTTGGTTAATTGTCATGGAATAATAAAGAGAATAGACAATCACCCTGCATTACACAACAATAATAATGATCATTTAATATTTGCCTTGACTAATAATTGACTATTTTTTTTTCTAATACATTTAGGAAGACTATTCTACAAGTCAGGCCCATGATGTCGAATTGATTTATGTGCTACTAATAATGTTGGATTAGTAAGATTACATTTTTGGCATTACGAGTTGGATATGAAGGAACGCTGTTGTTAAAAGAAAAAAAAAATAATCAAAAGATAGAGGAAGTTGTTCGTTAACTTCAAGAGCATTGATACAGCCACGATCAGTATTTTCAACTTATAAAACAATGGACCCGTGTTATGAAAATAAGATGCTCCTTTTTGTAATAGTGCAATATCATTAACTTTATTTTTACACAACTAACAAAAAAAAATGTTACAATATGTAACCGAATTTCGCTCTCGGTACTGCAGATTAAGAGATTGAACTGCACCTAGATGAAACCGACAGTACACAGTTTGTCGTTTGTGTGAAGATTAGTTTACAATTCAATTAGTTTACAATCTCGCGTCCGATAGCTGCAGCGAGTACTGCAATACACAAATCGGCCAGTATGTTTTCTTTATGAATTTGATGCATTACTTGTAGCTGACGTATAGATGGCGCCGTTCCTCTTGTTAAACTCAATATTGACCAACATGGTTCGTTCAAACTCAACACCTCAGGAAGCATCATTTGCTTTATGCTGAATTTAATGTACTACCGTTTTTTTTTTCTGTTAGCATTATAAAGTTCAAGGCTTGCTGTCAGGTGGGTTTACTGGCAGGTACCATCAATGGGATTACACAAGTAAACATTATTTGCACCACAGTGCTTTTCTCAGTGAACTAAATAATAAACGTATCTCTTTTAATAGTAAAATTACCTTTTATGCTTACTGGAACCTTAAACTGGCTTATTGTTAACATTGTATTGGTTACAGACCTAAAGCCTTTCAATCATGTATGGATTGATGTATGGTTGTTAGATTAAAGTCTTTGTTGAGGTGGATATTCAGTTGTTACTTTTTTATTTTTGCGAGTAACATATAACCTTCGTTGAGAATGTCAAAGAGCATAGATCTGTCATTTTCAGAAAACAAAAACAAAAACATATCGTCATCGAATTTCTGGATCCTTTCGTTGAAGTGAGTCACAAATAGTAATTAAAGCAAATATCATGTGTTCACAACCAAAAAAAAAAAACTATTTACCTTGCGGGAGCTTTCGCCTACTGCTTTCTGCAAGCGTCTTCAGACTGGCGTTGACTCGCCGTAGATGGGGTATCGGCAGTCTTACAGTCCGAGAGAATAGGAATGTATGATGTAGATATTAAATTTTTGTATTGCCCCACGTCAAGATTCATCATGTGTTCACCCCCCCCCCCCCCCTTGCTGGATGTGAATAGCTTCTCTTATCCAACGTGTAAACTTGTTGCTGTCTTTGTACACAATTTTGCTCTTTTTGCAAAAATGATGTGGTTTTCCTCCGCTTTTACTTATTCTCTACATGCTCTGAGTCTTTGGTGATACCAGGCCCTATCCATAAGTGTTCTGTAAATGCCAAGCTTCTTCCCATTTTCTCGGACTGTAAGACTGCCGATACCCCATCTACGGCGAGTCAATACCAGTATGAAGAAGCCTGCAGAAAACAGTAGGCGAAAGCTCAGGCAAGGTGGATAGTTTTCCTTTGGTTGTGAACAAATTCACCTTAATTAGAGAATTACCAACCAGATGAACCTCTTCGAGGGGTCGGAAATATATCTTTTTCCAACAGGGGGGTTTCATTAGTGTACAGGATTAATTGAATTGATAGACATTGCTATTATCAACGTGATATCGATGGTGTCGAGAATAATTATGCATTTGTACAAGGTGGGTGTGCCCTGGTCGTTCGAGACTATGGGACGATGTCGTGTTGGGCTAGGGAAGAATAAAGTTTTAGCTACTTGAAGTTTGATAACTTGGTGGTGGTGATTTGTTTTAATGCCAGATTGTGTGACATGTTCTTGAGCCACCAGCATTTCCCTCCCTCCAGTAAAAGTATAAACATATATGATAGGCCTATCAAAATTTGAATGTTAACTGTCCATCCTGTATTATGAGTATTGGCAACCTGCAGACCAAGTTTCAGACGGATGTATGCCCATAGTGTGTAGCATTTATGTTGAAACTCTCGAGCCCCGGAATCTCGCGTCGAAGCTTATCATTTTGTTTCAGTTTCTTAATACAAACTTGAACCTTCCATCCAACTCTTTCTCTCCCTCTCTCTCTCCGTCTCTCTTTCTCTCTCTCTCTCTCTCTCTCTCTCTCTCTACTCCTCCTCCTCCTGCTCCTCCTCCTTCTCTTTCTGTCTTTCTTCAAATATACGAACGCCTATTAAAAGCATCAGACTCATGGTATTCAATATATTTTCCCAAAATATTGACTTATTAGTCATCTTCATCAAAATACACTGGTGCCGCCTCCGTTTGAAATTTTGGCAACATGAGCACTAACCATAACATTTTAACATAATGCCCGGGGGTTCTAGCCGCTAACCGGAGTATCGCAACTTGACGCAATTTCCTTGTGAATTAAGGCCCCTTCTCCCTTTCGCTAGGAGAACCCCATCCTCTCAAAACACAAACAAACAAACAAACACAAATACGAAGAACTTTGGGTCCTTCTGCCGAAAAGATGATTCCTGGCAATCTTGGTTAAAATCTGCCAATTGGTTCTGAAGAAGATGGAAATACGATTTTCCTCCCCAGACGTCCCGCTTGTTTGTTCCTCCTCCAAACTTTCACCCCTCTACGAACCCAAGGGGGTCATCCAAAATTCTGTCATAAACAGCTTACATTCCTCATCTGTAAATGTATTTACACGTAAAATGCCTTTTTACCTTTTCCGCCACCCAAGGGGGGTGGGGGGGGGGGGGGTGGGGGAGGGCACTTGACCCACACTAAGAACTTTAGGACCCTACCCCATAAGAATGATTCTCACGAAGTTTAATTGTCTGGAATCCATACACTGGTTCTGAAAAAGGTGAAAATGTGTTTCATCCCTCTACCACATAAACTATCAAGCTACATGTATTCTAAAGAAAGTCCAAGAAAGACTGTAATCGCGCGCAAACACAGACACACACACATACACACGCACACACACCCACGCACACACACACACAATTTGTGGTTGTTTTATACTCCCAAACTTTGTGCAGAATGGAGAAGAGGAAACTGTTCTTCCAGATTGCCTAGGCTAGTGCACTTAATACAAAACTTTTGAGGTTCCACATGAAGTTGGGGTGCATGATCTTTGATTGGTTGAACTTTTCAACTGTATTGTGCTTTCAGTGTGTGGACCTTGATGAGCTTGACTATTTACAGCAAGATCGTGTGACATGCTATGAAGCCAATCACAATCAATTCAACAGATTAACATGATCTCTTAAATAAACAATTCTGCCAAACGTTACACTTTGGAGACATCGTCAGGTTCATGAAAATATCTTTTATGGTCATTTCCTTTGTATTTGTTATCAAACAACCATATCCCGAGAAGATAAGTGTTTTATAGCAAACAACCTGCCTGGCACTGTACGCAAATGAAAATGATAGTGTTCTTATGAAAAGAAAAAGATGGATCGGCTAGGTAATGTAGCAAAAATATGTGAACATGCACCACAAAACCAACAAAACGTCGCCAGACATGGATTTTCAGGTAAGGGTAGATTCTGAAAGAGCAGACTCTAAGCTTTAAAATGATGTATAACTCAATACAAATGGATTGCCCTAACCTATCTAAATACTGGAAAGAAAGCAAGCACTCTGGAAAAGTGTGAACTGAGAAAAGAGGCTCTAAAGTACACGGTCTATTCAAGTGCATAATCTTTACCAAGCCGTGCTGGCTGTGCCATGAAAGGGACAAAACACAGGATGTAAACCACCGGAGCAACAACAATGAAGGGATTATCAGATTAAGCTAAAATTTAGCAAGTTCTATTAGCACATTCTGCCCATGATTAATGCTAACTTTCAAAGCAGTAGTGTCATCTTTTTAAAAATTATTAGACTTGAAAGTAAAGAGTGTGCAAAAAATTTTAAGACATGAAAAGCGGCCTCTAGGACAGGTTGATCATTCTACTCTTTCCCCAAAAGGGTTGTAGAAAAACTGCTAAAAATATATTTTCCCATTTACGTTATGATACCAAACTGAAGAATAATGTACAAGAAAATTTCAGAAAATATTAAAAACTCAAGATTGACTTGGTTGAACCATTCACCCTTTTTGAGTCCTCACTCAAAATCAAGTGGTGCCACTTTTTGCTTGTTTTGTGGTGCACGGTCACAAATGATACATGTGTTCAAAGTGCGATGTCTAGAGGTAACTTTATATGACCTCGTTTAACTGAATTGGCAGCAAGTTTTCAACATCTTGCCATCACATGAGAGGAGATTTTGCCATGTTTTCGTAGTAAAACTTTACTTTCGCAAAAGAATCATTAAAGTAATGCGTTTTGAAAATCCGATACACTTTTATTCAAGTCACCTTGTATTTACCATTAAGTTCACAAAGACAGTGTACACAGCTTTATCTTGTGAACAAAGAAGCAACGTTTTTTTTTTTTTGTAATGTGTCGTCATCCTCTAGACAATAGTATGATTGAAATAAACAAAATGCAGCCTATTGTTTTTTTTTTGTTTCATATACAATTTGCATATTTCGTGGTACCATGAATGTTTCTTCAATGTGGTGAATAATTTTAGTCTCGTGTATACGAAATTATCTCAATAAAACATACATCCGATGGTACAATTTTTTTTTTTTTTTTTTTTTTGCTGAGCAACTAAAGATCAGAATTCATAATGATGCGATTAAACCATCCTCAGACTGATAACGACTACACCATTTCTCCCTTTCCCCTTTCATGCCACCTCTCCTCCTTTTCTCCTTTATTCCTATCAAAATAAGTGTGATGCTACTAGTGATCCCAGATTTTATTTATTTATTCAGTCTTCTTTAAACACAGGGTAGTCGTTTCAGAGGCAAAAAGGCCTGCTTTCCACAAGAGCCCTGTTAACAAAGATATGCAATAACACATCGGAACATATGTTTGCATACATGTAAACAAAAAAGTAATTACATCAACATCAAAATTTACCAGGTCAAACACAATAAAAAATAGAAAGGAAAAAATCAAACAACAGAAAAAAATCAACTAAGCTCATAAAGAACAAGATATATAGTACATAACAAGACAGGGTAACGAACGTGCCACATAACAGTTGTGGCTTCAGTTCGTGCGCAAAACTGTGAGGAGAATAAACCAAAATTTGCATTAAATCTGCACTTAGAATTTGATTGAATGTAGTCGGGCCTTAAAAGAGATAAGTGTTGTTGCCGTCCGAATATGGGTTGGGAGTTTGTTGTATATATTGGGTGCTATGAAAGAAAAGGATCGATGAGTTGGGCTTTGGAATGGACAGTGGATTCACGGTAGGATGGCGGGTGACATAATATAAAGAACGTATTGTGGAAAGATCAATTAGGTAATAGGGTGCTAAGTCATTAAGTATCATTCTTATCATTTTTGTTTTGTTCCTCATGACAGGACTCCTCTTGATCTTGTGAAAATAGTTCATTAAAAATCCCCTCCCCTCGAAAGGGGGCTGGGGCATCTGAATAGATCAACATACAATCAACGTGTTTAGTCGTTTCTGGACAGATTGAATGCATTTCTAGCAGATCAGCAGATATTTGTCTATATAATGATATGCAGTGTGTTTGCACACAAGATCTATACAAATATTTTCAATATCTACCGTAGATTACCGTGGTTACTAACATTATGATTATCATTATTATTATCGTGGATATAATAATCATGAAATAAAGCATGAAATGACACAATTTTCATGTATTTCCTGCTGCAGAGACTGTAATGCAAAAAATGGCCTCTGAGCATTTTGGCCTTCAGAGAAAAAAAAAACAATTTCAATGAAAGGTCGAACATTGTTGACTGATTATTTCAAGATTATGACTCACGTGGAGCATTTGAATAATTAACGAAGTGTATGTTTACTCGTGAGCACATGCAATGTGCAAGGTATGTCTAAGCGGACCCAATTTCATTTCTTAAAATCCTTTGCACACTCTTTACTGTCAAATCTAATAATTTGTGAAAGGATTATGCTACTGCTTTGAAAGTTGGCATTAATCATGACCATAATGTCTTAATAGAATATGCTCAATTTCAGCTTAATTCGATATTCTCTTTATTGTTGTTGCTCCGGTGGTTTACATCATGTGTTTTGTCCCTTTCACCGCACAGCTTGCATAGACCTTGTATAGACCCTGTACTTCAGAGCTTCTTTTCTTAGTTCCAACTGTTTCAGAGTGTGTGCTTTCTTTCCAGTATTTAGATAGGTTAGGGGAGTCCATTTGAATTGTGTTATACATCATCTTAAAGCCTTTAGTCTCCTCTTTCAATATCTGTCCATAACGAAAAACAAATCCATGTCTGGCGACCTGTTATTGGTTTTGTGGTGCAGGGTCACATTTGATAAGGTATCAGCTTAAACCAAACAAAAGACGATGTGCCACACATGCAATTACAGTCCGGTATTCTCTCTTACCTTGTCAAGGCCTTCGGCAAAGAACAAAGAAAGATATAATTGTACAAATTGTCTCGTAAGGGGATTATTTGGAGAGGAGGCCTCGGAGTGGTATTGGAGCCGTGATACCACTCATCGAATTATTAGTTTGCTTTCGGTATCTTAAAGGGAAGATATAGTATCGGTTGAGGTGAGAATTCAGCTTTCAACTTAACTTCTTTTTCTTCACGATATGCTTAGAAACCACGTTATGAAATGCTTAAGAGCATATACGATTCTAAGAGGCATTCGATGTTTATTTCGATTAGATTAGATTAGATTAGATTTCTGCCTTTTTCCAAATCACACATGACAAAAGAATACACATATTTAGAAATTAACATTACACAACGCATAAGCAAGCATTTACTGTCTTACAAATTAATTCAAAGTGCATAATATATATACACACACACTATGAACATGACAGTACTCGATGTATAAGACGTGTACCATGATATCATTCAAAATAAAAAAAAAATGTTTAGAAGCGAATCGTTGAATCAACAGTTGTAGATTATATTGATAGTAATTGATTATTCATTCAGAGTATATCATGTCGTTCCAACGATAGAGGGCGCTTGGAGTGTTACGACGCTTTTTTCACTCTCTTCGAACTTTGTTCAACAAAATCGTCCTAAATCTGTAGAAATACTTACCATCGGATTTTAATTTGGAGAATTCTATCGTGTTCAGGAACAAACAACAGTTTTGTGAGGATTGTTTGACATTTCAACCAAAGAAATCGAGACTTATTGGAATACGCCCATGGTGCTTGGTTCTTTGCCTCTCTACCTGTTTTCATCATGATGTATGCTCAAGCGGCTTCAAACTCCGACATGTTCCAAGGGCCTAAACCCGTTTTCTTGCAAACTCGGGACATACCCAAAGGAGTGGCGCCAATTTCAGGTGAGCAACTTTATATCTGCCTAACCAAATCTGTGCAGAGTGATGAAATAACAGGAGTGCAAAGAATTGGTGGATTGTGGCGTATCTACCTTAACTCTCATGACAGTCGTGTGAAAGTGATAACCAAAGGACTTGAAATACGGGGTGCCACTGTACCAGTATATGACACTAACCCGTTCACACAAGCGAAAAATGAACATCTGACCCGTGTGACAATCAGAGATGTCCCCTTGTCAGTTAGTGACGAACTCATATCACAGACACTGTCCAAACTTAAATGTCAAGTACGTGGGGAAATAATGAGGCAAAAGTTACGTGTGAACGGGCAGCTTACTAGCTGCCTGAACGGTGACCGTGTGTGCTTCATTGAACCCCCATCCCAGCCACTACCCAGACAAGTGACTGTTGGCAACATGTTTCACGCCAAGCTTTTTCACATCGGTCAACCACAGTCAACTTCAAAATGTTCAAAGTGTCTTGCAGACGGTCATTCAGCACCTCAATGCCAGAATCCAGTGAAATGCAGAACATGTCTGAAATCAGGCCATATGAGTAGCACCTGTCCCATGCCGATCACTGAGGAGTTACGTAACGCGCATCAAAGTGCTTCTGCCGGGATCCGTGACCATGACAGTGAGAACACACCTCGCAGCTCATCGTCCATCGATCAGGCAGCCACATCTGACACCATGCGTGACGACTCATCGGCTCCAGCCAATCCATCCACAGGTGCGATCTCTAAGCATACCAGGAGGGCAGTCGACAAGGAGGCAACTCGAGAGACGAGAAGACCACGACAAGTCGACATCTCAGAGTTTCTTCGTCATGCGAAGCAGACCACCCAACAGGAAAGTAACCAAACACAGGCAAAAGAAAGCGATGTAGAAGACTCGGGAGATAACGATGCAACATCCACAGGGAGCGACAGCGACGAAGCTACCCCATCTCCCCTGTCTCCAGAAACACCAACCCCCCCTAAACAAGATAAAGGCGCCAAGAAAAGGAAACGTAAGAAGCGAGAAGAGAGAAAATGAATTCAATGATGAAACAAAAACCAAGTGAAATAATACCAATGGAATGGAAAAGAAAGTGATTTTGATGACAGAAATAGAAACGCAACCAAAGGAAATTAAATCACTGGAAAAGAAAAACAATGTGAGTGTTATGTCAACAGGTGAAGTAAAATCAGTGGAAAAGATAACCCAAGTGAGAAAAAGGAATGAACAAACATGTCGCCATAATATTGATTGTGGTCAAATAGTACAGTTTCTTGCAATACGTCAATTTGAAATGCCTACTTTTGTATACAAAATCATGGTTAACATTTTAACGGACTTATATCGAGGAGAAAACAAATCATTTTTTGTATATCTCGAGAATATTATAACAGTAAGAACTAGTGTTGATCATAGCATACCGATACCACTTACTTATAATCAACATGAATACTGCAGAAAAACTGAGCATTACATTGTTGACGTCTTTTATGTAGCGTTGCTTAGCTACACACGCATTCCGCAAGGAAGTGATTTAACTCGGTATGGATCAGGTGCACATACATTCCTATTTTGCATCACCCCTCACGCAGTAGGTGAAGGATCTGGCTATTTGTGTATGGATGTTTTTGCCACAGCTATTGGCTTTCACATGTTCACTAAAAATCAGCGCGTTTTATGCACGGAACACATATCACGCAGGGAGTTCTCGATGCATGACGTAGTTTGTAATTGTCAGCGTAGTTTGTCACAGGAGGACAAAACACGTGAAATATCAACGTTTAATGTTCACTGGTGAGAATCTGATTCATATTATATCTCTTAATGTGAGAGGATTAAGAAACAGAGAGAAGAGAAAAGAAATATTTCTTTGGATGATTAATCAAAAAGCTGACATTATACTGTTGCAAGAGACTTTTTGGACGAAAGATATGGA
This sequence comes from Diadema antillarum, assembly GCF_040938485.1. Taxonomy (NCBI): domain Eukaryota; kingdom Metazoa; phylum Echinodermata; class Echinoidea; order Diadematoida; family Diadematidae; genus Diadema; species Diadema antillarum. The sequence continues at coordinate 150,210 of NW_027271904.1, forward strand.
AAACGTAATAAAATCAGAGTGGAAAGGTGCCTGTTACTTTGATAATGGTACAAACCATTCGAAAGGTGTGGCAATTTTGATTAATTCCAAACTTTCGGTAGATATTATATCAGTTGTTGCGAAAGGCGATGGCAGAGCTTTGGCTCTTAAACTTTTTGCAGAGAAAGATGAATATTGTATTATCAATGTGTATTCACCAACGAAAACGTCTGATAAAGACATATTTTACAAAGGTTTAACTTCCTGGGTTAATGTTTTAGATATTTCGAAAAATAAACTGATATTTGGTGGGGATTGGAATTGTGTTCAACATGGACAGTTAGATACGCAAGGTATATCCCATCCGTATAAACCCAAAAAATGGTTTCTAAAATTTATTAAAATACTGGATTTGATAGATATTTGGCGATTGGTTCATCCGATTAAGAAACAATTTACATGGCGTCAATTATCGCTCGGTCTGTTTTCAAGATTAGATTATTGGCTTATTTCGTCATCTTTACGATGTGTTGTTCAGAATACTGATATCAGACCATCTGTTCGTTGTGATCATAACGCCATTTCATTGAAAATTAAGATTTGTGATACTACACGGGGAAGAGGTTTTTGGAAATTGAATAATTCTTTATTGTTAGATAAACTGTATAGGGAACGTATAATAAATATGATTGGTAAGATGCGTTTTGAATATCAAAATTTTGATTCGCAACTGAAATGGGAGATGTGTAAGATTAAGATAAGGGAATTTTCGCAAAAATATGCAAAATATAAGCAAAAAATAAGAAATCAGTATTTAGTTAAACTTCAACAAGATTTGAATATGATTGAAAAAAAAAGTTGATGAAGACCCTACAGAGATAAATATACAAGAACTAAGAAGAATTAAAATGAAATTAGAAAAAATATATAGAAATAAATGTAAAGGTATTTTTGTTCGATCCAGAGAGAAATGGATTGAAGAAGGAGAAAAATCAACAAAATATTTTCTGAGGTTAGAAACGCAGAATGCAAAGAGAAAGGAGATTACTGCTGTTTTGAAGAAAGACAAAGTTATTGTTGATGAGAAATGTATTTTAGAAGAGATTTATTTATATTACAGCAAATTATACCACTCAGACAAGTTACACAATTCTTGTGAATATCTGCAAAATTTGAATTTTCTTACTTTGGAAGAGAATGACAGTTTAAGTTGTGAGGGAATCCTTACAGAAAAAGAATGCTTTGAAGCCTTGATGTCGATGGAAAATAACAAATCCCCCGGCAGTGATGGCTTAAGTGCTGAATTTTATAAGATTTTTTGGGATTATATCAAAGATTTATTGTTAGACAGCCTGAATACAGGGTATAGAAATGGTACATTATCTGATAGCCAAAGACACTCTATATTAACATTGTTGTTTAAGAAGGATGATAAACGAAAACTTGATAATTGGCGCCCAATATCTTTGTTGAATATTGATTATAAAATAGCTACAAGGACGTTAGCGAAACGTTTACAAAATGTAATTCCGAAACTAATTTCTTTTGATCAAATGGGTTTTATTAAGAAAAGATCAGCTGTAGAAAATATAAGACTTGTACAGGATTTATTAAACTTTTGTTCACAGACAAACTTACCGAGTATTTTTATTTTTCTTGATTTTAAGAAAGCTTTTGATAATGTCGATCATGATTTTCTGTTTGAAGTTTTGAAACGGTATAATTTCGGAAAATCGTTTATTCAGTGGATCAGAGCTATTTACAAGAATACAGATTGTAAGGTTTTGAACAATGGTTGGTTGTCCAGAACGTTTCCAATTACTAAAGGGGTTCGCCAGGGCTGTCCTCTTTCTGCATTGCTGTTCCTTTTAGTTGTTGAAGTACTTGCAATGAAGGTACGAAATAATGATAACATCAAAGGTATATGTATTCCTCAATGTGAGCAGTCAAATTTAAAAGAAATCAAAATATCTCAATTGGCGGACGATACAACGCTTTTTGTTGATTCTATCCAATCGGGAAATGAAGCGATGAAAGAAATTGAAGCGTTTGGTGCATATGCTGGTCCAAAATTGAATTATATAAAAACACAAGCTATATGTTTAAATGGAAACTGTGATGACTGTATTGATGGTTTACAATGGTCTGAGGAACCGGTCAAGTATCTTGGAGTGTTTTTGAATATTCATGGTGAAAATTTTGAATATTTGAATTGGTCCAGGAAGATTGAAAAAATGAAACGCATAATCAATATGTGGAAAATGAGAAATTTAACATATTATGGTAAGATAACAATCATTAAGTCGTTATTAATTTCGCAAATAATTTATGTAGCAACAGTGTTTACGATTCCTCCAAGCTGTATAATTGATATTAATAAGATTTTGTTTGCATTCCTTTGGAATTCTAAAAGAGAAAAAGTGAAGAGAAGTGTACTAATTAATAATCCAAAAGCTGGGGGTCTTGATATGGTAGACATTGAGTCAAAAATAAAAGCACTCAGATTGTCATGGCTGTCCAAACTTATCGATAATCATCCGCGCCCCTGGAAAAATATTGCTAGCTTCTGGCTGCAAAAAGTTGCAACACCTCCCACATGTTTTGTGATAAATTGTTCCATAAAAGATATGTTTTGTTTATGTAAGAAATATAAGATCCCATCATTTTATAGAGATCTATTGATCTATTGGGCAGAAATACGATATGTGGATCTGTTGCGAGTTAGAGATATTGGCGAGGAATTTTTATGGCTTAACAGTAATATCAAATTTGAAAAAGAAATGCTTTATTTTCAAAATTGGAGTAGTAATGGTATAAATGTAGTGTCTGATGTAATAGTAAATGGATCTTGGGTTGATCAAACCCAAGTTGATAATAGTCTGCAGACTGATAATTTACTTGTTTCTTTTCAGTATCAAAAATTGAAACACGCCTTCCCTCATTTTTGGTTGCATAAACTACGTAATCAAAAAATTGAACATGAAATGGATAGTCAACAGATGTTTGAAGTGTCAAGAAGTAATGTTTCTGATATCCTCAGCAAAAAAGCTAAAATGTATTATACCAGTTTAAAAGAAAAGAAGGTTTCAGAACCAAATATGATCATCATTTGGCAACGTAAACTCGACCTGCCTTATACATTTGATTGGGAGTCAGTATTTGCTTTTAAACTGTTGAAAGTGAAACTCAACAAGATAAAACAGTTTAATTTCAAAGTGATAAACAATATTGTACCTTTTAAGGATAATCTATTGAAATGGAAAATTACCACAAATGCACAGTGCAAATTCTGTAATGAAAATGAATCATTAATGCACAATTTGTTATATTGTCCGAGAATAAGAAACATCTGGGCAAGGATCAGTGACCTTATTTTTGAATGTTCAAGAAAAAACATTATCATAGATGAGAAAATCATAGTAATTGGGTATGAAATTTGTGAGAAAGATTATTTCTTTACCAACGCAATAATCAATTTCATGGAATATGCAATTTATAAGGTATATCTCATGGAAGAATACAGAAATCAGCGATTTACTGTATCCTTTATTGTAAAAGAATTCAAATATGAGTTTCTGTTATATTGCAATGATATCTCTAAGAAAAGAAGTATTCGAGAAATCGATGATAAAATCCGTTATATACAGAATTTTCATTTGATGTAAATTAAACTATGACTACAATTGTCTTATGCTTGTATTGACTTATGCATGATTCTGAATGATTGATTTGAATAAAGTCCCTCAAATTGAGGACAAAAAAAAAAAAATGTCGTTCCAATATACGAATTTCAAAAAAAAAAAAAATGACAGAGGGGGATTTAAATAAATTGATTTTCAAAATAAAACATTTCTAGTTATTATAATAACAGAAAAGCAGAAGACCGCGATCATAAGCAGCAGCTTGACATGGATCAAGGTCTCGGTGTGAAATTCAAGTCTTAAAATCGATTTACATATCTGTATGACGGACGCATCTACAAAATAAAAGCATTATCAAATCTAAAATAACGTATTAATTCATAAAATCAAGAATAAAGGGAAAATTCAAAATAGTTATCTTTTATTTGTTGTCAATAGGCATTCTTTACTATGATACTGTGCTGAGGTGAATGTTGTACTGTGCTGTGCTGTGCTGTGCATGCCAGGAAAAACAATTTTGCTAATTTAATGGTTGGGTATTTATACCTGATTATGGTGTATTTTTGTGTCACATGTATGTCTGTTAGATACTTCAGTATACAATATAAAAAATTTTGATATGCCGCAAATTTTTTTTTCATAAGTGCCTTTAAAAAATATATATGTGACCATGCACTTCAAAACGAACATAAAGTCGCACACACTGATTTTGCGTGAGGACTGAAAATAAGTGAAATGGGTCAACCTACCCGAACTTGACTTTTTCAGATTTTCTGAAAGAGCGGGTATTCTTTTACATTATGCTAAAATTTGGTATCATAAAACGGGCAGGAAAGTGTGTTTTTCTAGCAGTTTATCTCGAACATTTTTGGTAGAATAGTGTGATTAGGTGTGTCTTTAGAATCCCTTTTTCATTTCTGAAAAACCTTGTCCACACTCTTCACTTTCAACTCTAATAACTTTTGGAAAGATAGTGCTACTGCTTTGAAAGTTGGCATTAATCATAGACAGAATATGTTAATGAGGCATGCTTAATTTCAGTTTAATCTAATAATCCCTTCATTGTTGTTACTCTGGTGGATTACTTCCTGTTTTCTGTTCCATTCATTGCACAGCCAGCACGGTTTGGTAAAGATTAAGCGCTTGAATAGACACTGTACTTCAGATCCTCTTTTCTCAGTTCACACTTTTCCTGAGTTTGTGCTTTCTTTCCAATATTTAGATAGGTTAGGAGAGTCCATTTGATTTGAATTATACATCATATTAAAGCTTAAAGTCTGCTCTTTCAGAATATGGTCTTAACTAAAAATTCATATCTGGCGACCTTTTGTTTGTTTTGAGGTGCAGGGTCACATATATAACCTAGTGGTTGCCTTGATTTGCTCAGGGAGATTATTCCAAACGTCAGGTCCATTGTGTGTAATTGACTTGTGAGCTATCATAAGCTTGGGATTGTGGAGGCGATAACCTTTGGAATGTCGAGTTGGGTAATCGTGAACGCTGGAGTTCACAGTGAATAGGATGTGGAACGAGGAAGGGAGGGTGTTGGATTTGTATTTGTACATGAATATTGCGCATTGTAATGTATGAATATCGATGATTTTCAGAGTTTTAAATTTGGAGAATAATGGTTCAGAATTTGCAAGATAACGTGAGTTGGTGCAAATTTGGAGTGCTCCTTTTTTTTTTGGAGAAGGTGAACTGATTGAATTTTTGTCTTGTTAGAATATGCCTATACCATTTTGCAATATGTGATGTATGGTAAAATCAGTGCATTATATAAGATAAAAAGAGACTTGTCTATTAAAAGATCTCTCAGTTTGAACAATATGTCTAGGTTTCCCTATACAATACTACTTATATTAATTACATGTTAATTCCAGGTAAGATTAGCATCAATATTTCACCATATTTTTCTACAAGGGGTAAGCCATCAATATATAAGCAACATTCAATATCAGAAGAATGAACATTTTTTTTTTTTTAATTTGATGAAAATCAGCTTTGAAATGACTAAAAATATGCAAACGGGTCCCGTCTGTTATTATGATTACTTTGTTTTGGATAATAAATTTAGCGATTTCAAAACCAATTTTCATGGAATAAACATTGAATTTTTCTTAAAATCATATTTTTGTACTCTGTTTTATGTCTTAAAAGCTTACTTATTTATATCTAAAAATATATCATTGAAAAACATCGGAAACATGAAGCCCTGATGTCGACCGAAACTATACCGTTCCTTTAAGGTTTAATGTAGTTGCAAAACAGGCGTCCCTCAGGAATTCATGGCAGGGTCCCACATTCATTATGCGATTGTGATTTCCAAAATTCATGCCACCTGCCATTTGTACATGTTTTGCAGCAGCTGCTACAATTAATGAGTTTATGGTCAGGCTAAAAAGTCATCTTTTGAAATAATGTATTCTATGAATTATGTATGTTATTTTGTAATGCGCTGTAGAGTATATCATCACAGTATCTGCGCAATATAAATTGCCTTTATTTTTATTATTGTAATCATTATAACCAGTATTGAGTAGTCCACATCGTAGTTCAATGTATCAGTTGTCATTAGATGTTTTGTTTTGTTTGATTTCATTTATTTTCCCATTCAATCGAATACAGATTCAATAAATGAATAAGTGCTTGGTACTGCAAAATCGGAAAATAACATTCAACACAAACATACTAAAGGGCTTTTTACACTTGTAAAATTTTGCTTAGCCCCGGACCAACGGTGGGGCTAAGGCCCCCCCCCCCCCCCCTTAGCCCCACCGTACGGGTACGGTTGGTACGGGACTATCCTTAGCCCACTTTCTGTTTACACTCGTTTTTGCCAAAGTGGACTAGCCCCACCGATAGTACGGTACTATTTGGCCCTGCAAAATAGCAGGGGTTAGCACCGCAATTGCGGTGCCAAGCAAGTGAGTGTAAACAGAACGAAAAAATAATCCTGGGCTAAGCGACGGAGACGAAGTCCGACCCTCACTGATCAATCAGAAACGAGGTAATCAAGTGCTGCCGGTGCGTGCGTGTACGTGTACAGTACACAACGTAATTATGAATATTCATGTGGTTTGGAAAGTCCGGGGCTAAGAAATACGAGTGTAAAAAGGTCAGTTTTCTCCTTAGCCCCGGACAAGAGATAGTAAGGGACTAATTGGCGAGTGTAAAAAGCTGAAAAAATTGGTACGGGACTAACGATAGTCCTGGGTCAGAGAAAGTCCGGGGTTAAGAAACACAAGTGTAAAAAGCCCTTAAAGCTTTTCGACGTGGACTCATCAGAGTAAGATCGCATGAATGAACAGAAAGCCAGAAACGAAACAATATAAAGGAAGCGAAGGAAACCATACCAATTCAATACAAATTTCAAATGCACAAAGACAGAGAATAACAAGCGCAATGATTAAAAATGATAGCATAACGTTGCACTGATATAAGATAAACATAAGGAATATCATTGCGCAGTAGAAACATAGCAAACGCGTCAGTAAGATACAATATGGTAAGTATTTTTCTAGTAAACAGAGAGACTTGAATGCAGATGTGACTAAATACGATTTCTGTAGCATTGCATACTGTCACATATATTAATAAACGACTTTGCACTTGAACGAGCTGATCTATAAAACGTGACCGTGCACCACAAAACAAAACAAAAAAGTCGCACCCCTTGATTTTACGTGAGGACTCAAGAAAGGTGAAATGGCTGAACCGAGTTAATTTCGAGTTTTCCATATTTTCTGAAAGAGCTATTCTTCTCCTACATTTTTCTTGAGTTTCGGATCATAAACTGACTGGGAAAGTGGGTTTTCAGCAGTTTTTCTACGAACTTTTTTTTTTGTAGAGTATTGTGATCAGGTTTTTCTACGAGGCCCTTTTCATTTCTTGAAAATCCTTTGCGCCCTCTTCACTTTCAACTCTAATAACCTTTGAAAAGATGACGGTACTGCTCTGAAAGTTGACATTTATCATTATCAGAATTTGATAATAGACCATGCTTAATTCCAGTTTAATCTGATAATCCCTTAATTGTTGTTGCTACAGTGGTTATCATGAGGTTTTTGTCGATTTCATGGCACATGTAGCACGGTTTGGTAAAGATTAAACAAGTGAATAGACCCTGTACTTCAGAGCCTCTTTTCTCAGTTCTCACTTTCCAGAGTGTGTGCTTTCTTTCCAGTATTTATACACGTAAGGAGAATCCATTTCTTTTACATCATTTTAAAGCTTAGAGTCTGCTCTTTCAGAATTCGCCCTTAACTAAAAATCCATGTCTGGCGACTTTTTGTTTGTTTTCTGGTGCAGGGTCACAAATATTAAGGCTTCTTATATTGATAAACAAAGAAATAAGCAAAATTCGCACTGATCATTCCTCTCTCAATCCCGTCGGGAAATAGACCGACTCTTAAACTGAATAGACGTTAATGTTTATCGATATCAGTGGTTTGTTAAAACTGCTGATTCTTTCGATTTACCCCAACACTTATTGATGAAACCTTGTAGCATGCACGGGATCAAAGTCCAAATACCGCCTAACTTGATCAGTACATAGGGTTGGACTCGAATCAATGATCTACTGATTTGAATAGCAGCCATCGTATCTATTGTACTACATCTACTGACTTCCGCCCGACAGCTAATGGTGCTAAAGATTAAGGACAAAATTGGTCAGTATATTACGTAACATTTCTACTTTGTTTACATACACGTCGTTTCGATACTCAGTATTCTCCTGTACAAGGGTATGTTACATAAATTATGATTGTTATTATTATCATTATTATTAGTAGTAATATTCTTAATCTTATTATTCTTATTATTCTTATTATTATTAGCATTATATTATATTATCATATTATAATATTATTTTTAATATTATTCTCATTATTATTAACACTCACAGGACAGGTGGCGACAAAACAAAACACATGCAAGGGCTTTCACCTGTGGAACCATGCGGTCTGTCGTATAAAAAGACACATACGATAATAATACTCACACAGTTTCCCTATTTCAAACCAAAAAATGGTGCACTGTGTAGTCTTGAGACAGCATTTACATTGAAACCGGTCGGATTCCCATGTCATTTCATTCCATTTCATTTCATTACATTCCATTCCATTTCTCCAACATAGTTTGTAAACACATAATTACTCAAATCATTCAACATCTTAAGGACAACGCTGTGATTATAGAAATACAGTAGGTGTTGTGAATATCTTGTATAAGAAAATGAATACTGAATCAACAATAAAGAAAATGGAGGGGACTGCTAAAAAAGAGAATTCGTTATAGTTTGCAGTCTCCTTGTAAACATTTGAAGACCTGAATATAAAAACGACCCAAGTCCAAATTTTTGCCCAATCTCAGTTTGACATGGGAAATTGTAGCTTATGCGTGGACTCATCTTGTGTATAAATGATCAATTCCAAGGTTAATGGTATCCCCCTTCTCTAATCCAAACGGAACCTTTTGAAATTCATGTGTGTCGTGATTTTCCCCATCTTTTTTGTGTTGTTTTGTTTGTCGAGACATAAATGTGTATGTGTGTGTTTGTGTGTGTGTGCGCGCGCGCGCGTGTGCACACAATCCCACGTCATGATGAAACGAACACAAGGCAATTATCTTGTGAAAAGAAAAATGCCAGGAACAGAACAGAGAAGAACAGGACGATCTTAAGCGGTCATTGGTAAAATGGTAAAGGAAGAGGTTTCGAAGGGTCATAACTATTCAACACACGCGAGGTACGAAAATTGAATTGAATTGATACTGAAACTGTGCTGGTCTTTAAACTTGAGACACAGTGAACAGTTCCAGGTGTTTATTTGCATATTTCCCATCACATCTGAACATGTACTTAACAAAAAAAAAGAAAAATATACAAACAAGCAATTTATTGCAAAATACTCAAAATTGATAATTCAATTCAATTCAATTCAAAGTTTATTTCATTTTTCGACAAAACATATAAGTCACACTTCTTTTGACAACAGAGAATAAGGTAAACCAAACATTATGTATCAAAAGAATGTACAACAATTGAGAACCTTATCGTAATTATACATTGTAGTAAAAAAGAAGCAGAAGTGATCGAAATGAATTACATGTATAACTTTGCTTAAAGTGCGAAAAATGGAGAGACTCACTAAACGACAGAGCTTGTAGAATGTGGGCCCCTCTGCAATAATAACATCAATGGGAAGATGAGTTGAAGCATCATAAATACAAAAGGAAAAAAGAAAGAAAAAAGAAGAGGAAGAAGTCTGGAAGCCCACTGAGAATTAGATTCACAAATAAGTACACTTACTTACATGTAGACGTGAACAACATAGGACAAGACTAGACAACAAAATAACTGCTGGAAGAAAGGCTGTACGGGACAAAACGGGGTGGACAAAACTAACAGACGCGAACAAACATGAAGCAAGACTAGACAACAAAACTACTTATGAAGAAAAGGCTGTATGGGACAAAACGGAATAGACAAGACTAACAAATAGAAGACAAAATAGAGACAGCGATCTTCGACAGAAGCATGTCAAGAGAAACAGATGATAGTTGTAGAAAAAAAATTGATTAAAAAAAAGTGATATTGTAACGCCTGAGAGGAGAAAAGCAAGGAAATGAGGGGACGTATGAATACGAATAAGACAGAAATTCAAGTCTTTGACTCTTTTGGCGATAACGTAGATGACAGCAGACATTCAAAATATTACAATAAACTCTTCAAAGAGGAGAAAAAGTAAGCAAGTCAGTATGTGAGAAAGAAGGCCAAATGGCTAGTTCATTCTGTAGGGTCATACGACTGCAATATAAAGGACTTCAGTCTCCTCTTAAAAGAATATATGGATAGGGCGTTTTTTATTTCATGATTCAAGGAATTCCAATAGTTTGGACCTATATAAATAAGTGTATTTTTAGCAAGGATCGTGCGTAAAAGGGGTAAATGAAATTCATTTGAACGCCTAGTGGGATATTCATGATATGATTGTTTTTTTTTAGGAACATAGAATCAAAAATACATGGAAGCAAATTGTTGCAATACTTATACATGAATTGGCCTAAATTATACAAAAACAGATCCTTAATTTTTAAGAGCTTGTTAGAGGCAAACAACGTGTTTGTATGAGAACGTACAGAGGAATGGCAGATAACGCTGAGGGCTTTCTTATGCAAGAGGGACAGTCTTTCAAATAAATTCTGATGCGTGTTGCCCCAAACTAAAATTCCATAATTCAAATGAGGCAATATTAACGACGAATATAACATAAGTAATGTTTTTTTTTTTGTGGAATATGAAATTTCAATCTATTAATAGCACCTATATTACGCGATATTATATTACATACATTGTCAACATGTAATTTCCAAGAAAGTTTATCGTCTACAATGACTCCCAAAAATAGGATGTTTGATACTATTTGTAAATAAGAATCATCTAAAATTATGTTTGTGTTTAAACTATCAATAGGTTAGTCATTTCAATAAAATTTGTCAGCATAATATATACACAAAGGACAATTCTCTATAACATGTACAATTATACGAAGGAACCGCTAAAGCAAAGCTTGTAACCGCGCGTTCAGGAAAAAAAAAAGTATTAATATAAATTCGTTTTGCAATGGAGATAGGAGACAAAGCATACAAGGACAAAACTATTTTGAAAGCTAAAAATAGCAATCGACGTACAAAGAGCAGAAGTCAAAAAATAGAGAAAGAAAAAAAAAATGGAAGAGAATAAGAGCTGATGGATAAAAGATAGCATAAAAATAAGCTAGTATAGGAGCATGACCTACATACAAGCAGTTTCATAACGAGTTCAAAGTATGATAAGTACTATAGTGTAGTAATTATATGGGAGCATAAACACGATAAAAACCGAAACCACAGGTAAAGCAAACATATACTTGAATGGATCCGTCATGCGTTGGAAGAGATCAATGTAAAATAACACGTAATCGTATCAGTCAGTTTTATGCTCATTCAGCAACATGTATTGGTTTTTGTTTGAAGATAAACAGAGAACAAGATTTGACTATCTCTGCGGGAAGATCACTCCACAATTTGGGTCGGTTGAAAGCCATTGTTTGGGGGTTCTTTGAGCAAAGAGTGTGTGAGTACACGTGCAAGGTGAAAAATAAAAATGTTGTGAATCACGACTTGTCATGACCTCCGCATGGATCCCGGTTTCATCTCTATGGTGCATCACTGCTTCCACATCTTATGTGGAACACGGTATCGTTATCATCATAACAGCGAACATTTGACTGTATACCATGGAAATATCTGTCGTCAAAGGTGAAGAAAAGAGTCACCGTTATAGACAGAAAGACAGGTTGTAAGATATTTTTTTTCTGCTTCTAAGAGTCATGGACATGTACCTCGCGATATATTTTGTTTTTGTGTCTGTGTGTCATAATATCGTAAATATGAATGTATGAATGGTTTCTTCGCAAAAACCGATAAGACCATTATTCAAGATTTTGAACTACGGTCTCTGTCATAAAGTACAAAGTAATATCTTTTAAATGGCATATTGGTCACTACACGTAAAGGTACATTTTTGAAGTTATGGTCAAAACAAACAAACATTTTCTTATTATTATCTCCATTTTCTTGACCTTTAATCGCAAATATTCCATTTGGCAAATATGGAATTATCGGTTTTTGCGAACAAACTCTTCATATGTAGGACACTATATGCGACCGTGCATCACAAAAAGAACAAAAAGTCGCACACACTGATTTTGCGTGAGGACTGAAAATAAGTACAATGGGTGAACCAAGCCACTCTTGACTTTTTCATATTTTCTGAAAGAGTCTTCTTTTACATTATGCTAAAATTTGGGGTCATAAAACGGGCGGGAAAGTGTGTTTTTAAGCAGTTTATCTTGAACATTTTTTGTAGAATTGTGTGATTAGGTGTGTCTTTAGAGTCCCTTTTTCATTTCTATAAAATCTTGTACACACTCTTCGCTTTCAACTCTAACAACTTTTTAAAGGATAGTGCTACTGATTTGAAATATATCAGTAATTATGGACAAAATGTGTTAGAGAGGCATGCTTAATTTCAATGTATTTTGATAATCCCCTCATTGTTGTTATTTGCAAGGTTTACTCCCTGTTTTTTGTCCCATTCATCGCACAGCATGCCGTCAAAGCCCCGTTTGAGGCGAGACCCCAAACGAAGCTGATGGGGTGCTATACCCCCCTAACGATTCCTCGTTTGAGAGTGGAAGTTGATGTATTTGTCCACTGCAAAATAGCTTTCTACTCAGGCGTGGCAAACCTAGAGGCAAAGCCAGGGTTTAATGACTGCAACAGCTGTCATATTACGTAAGAACATGATAAGGATATCTGCCTGTGGCAGACCATTCAAAGTGCACTCAATTTTCTGTATTCTTTCTAAAGTTTTAGATTTTATATTCTATTGAGAAATTCTATAGTCATCCGTTTTTGAATTTCGAACGAAAAAAAACCTATAAATAACGAAAATATAGGAATAAGGAGAGCATTGTAGAAGTTTGTCGACAGACACACGCACCATGAAGCTACATAGCCCATGCCAAAACCAAAACAATCTCCTCCTCTCCCGGGTGCCCCCCCCCCCCCCCCCCCCCTGTGGCGGTGACTGATGCTTAGATTAGGCCAGGGTCAAGAAACAGGTGTTTTTTATCTTTGGTTTTTAAGTCCTTGATTGCAAAGATATACACTGGCATTGTCTACAGGGGTGTAGCTTCTTCAAACGAGAGATTTGCCTCATGAGCTAGCACGGTTTGGTAAAGATTAAGCGCTTGAATAGACACTGTACTTCAAAGCCTCTTTTCTCAGTTCAGACTTTTCCTGAGTTTGTGCTTTCTTTCCAATATTTAGGAGATTCCATTTCCTTAGAGTTATACATCATTTTAAAGCTGAAAGTCTGCTCTCTCAGAATATGATCTTAATTAAAATTTCATGTCTGGCGACGTTTTGTTTGTTTTGTGGTGCAGGGTCACATATGTATATAACGAATGTATTTCACTCTAAAAAATCCCGAGTCAGAACTGACCCGGAACTGGGTCCGTTGGGGTCATACACCGTTCCGGGTCAGAAATGACTTGGAATTTGGTCATGAACACCCCGAATGGGTTCACCCTGACCCAATTCATGACTCTGAAAGGGTCATATCTGACCCCATTCCTTGTCATTTCTGACCCGGAACGGTGTGTGACCCCAACGGACCCAGTTCCGGGTCAGTTCTGACTCGGATGTTTTAAGAGTGTTCTTTTCAACCGCCAAATCAACCATCAAAATTAATGATAGTGCTTCAAAAGACTACGTCATTTTAGAGATCACGAGTCCCTCATTTCTAAACGCTGGTAGCCTGTCCCCTTACTCTAATCGGAACCCATTACACAATGCATCCCCCTCCTCAGCGAAGAAAGTGCTTCTCCCGATGAAGTGGCCCTTTCCGGCAACCTCCACCACCACCGCATCGTAGTTCCCCACTTTGGTCGTCTCCACCGCCTTCCCAGTGAACTCTAAACCGGAGACTCCACTTTCGAACCGCCGTACCTGATTAAGGTCAATAAGCCCTTTGTGGACCTGCACAGCAATTCGACCGGTCACTCCCGATCCGCATGGACATCTGGATACCTGAAACGGGATTTAGGGAGAAAAGGATTTCAAAATCTGGAAAGAGGAGAAAAATTATGTTTGTGTTTAAACTATCAATAGGTTAGTCATTTCAATAAAATTTGTCAGCATAATATATACACAAAGGACAATTCTCTATAACATGTACAATTATACGAAGGAACCGCTAAAGCAAAGCTTGTAACCGCGCGTTCAGGAAAAAAAAAAGTATTAATATAAATTCGTTTTGCAATGGAGATAGGAGACAAAGCATACAAGGACAAAACTATTTTGAAAGCTAAAAATAGCAATCGACGTACAAAGAGCAGAAGTCAAAAAATAGAGAAAGAAAAAAAAATGGAAGAGAATAAGAGCTGATGGATAAAAGATAGCATAAAAATAAGCTAGTATAGGAGCATGACCTACATACAAGCAGTTTCATAACGAGTTCAAAGTATGATAAGTACTATAGTGTAGTAATTATATGGGAGCATAAACACGATAAAAACCGAAACCACAGGTAAAGCAAACATATACTTGAATGGATCCGTCATGCGTTGGAAGAGATCAATGTAAAATAACACGTAATCGTATCAGTCAGTTTTATGCTCATTCAGCAACATGTATTGGTTTTTGTTTGAAGATAAACAGAGAACAAGATTTGACTATCTCTGCGGGAAGATCACTCCACAATTTGGGTCGGTTGAAAGCCATTGTTTGGGGGTTCTTTGAGCAAAGAGTGTGTGAGTACACGTGCAAGGTGAAAAATAAAAATGTTGTGAATCACGACTTGTCATGACCTCCGCATGGATCCCGGTTTCATCTCTATGGTGCATCACTGCTTCCACATCTTATGTGGAACACGGTATCGTTATCATCATAACAGCGAACATTTGACTGTATACCATGGAAATATCTGTCGTCAAAGGTGAAGAAAAGAGTCACCGTTATAGACAGAAAGACAGGTTGTAAGATATTTTTTTTCTGCTTCTAAGAGTCATGGACATGTACCTCGCGATATATTTTGTTTTTGTGTCTGTGTGTCATAATATCGTAAATATGAATGTATGAATGGTTTCTTCGCAAAAACCGATAAGACCATTATTCAAGATTTTGAACTACGGTCTCTGTCATAAAGTACAAAGTAATATCTTTTAAATGGCATATTGGTCACTACACGTAAAGGTACATTTTTGAAGTTATGGTCAAAACAAACAAACATTTTCTTATTATTATCTCCATTTTCTTGACCTTTAATCGCAAATATTCCATTTGGCAAATATGGAATTATCGGTTTTTGCGAACAAACTCTTCATATGTAGGACACTATATGCGACCGTGCATCACAAAAAGAACAAAAAGTCGCACACACTGATTTTGCGTGAGGACTGAAAATAAGTACAATGGGTGAACCAAGCCACTCTTGACTTTTTCATATTTTCTGAAAGAGTCTTCTTTTACATTATGCTAAAATTTGGGGTCATAAAACGGGCGGGAAAGTGTGTTTTTAAGCAGTTTATCTTGAACATTTTTTGTAGAATTGTGTGATTAGGTGTGTCTTTAGAGTCCCTTTTTCATTTCTATAAAATCTTGTACACACTCTTCGCTTTCAACTCTAACAACTTTTTAAAGGATCACGAGTCAGAAAGAAAGAAGAGACATTGCGGTCCTGTGGGGTTTTGATATCCAGTTTCAAACCATTGCAACCAAATATAACATTGTCATTTATCTGACAGGATTGAAGATATAAACACACGACTGCTCGAAGGTGAAATAATCAGCTTGATGTCCAAACAAAAGGGGAAATCAAAGAGGTCTAGAAGACGTCATGGACAGAAAATTAGTCTCCTCGACTTAGCCGCAATTAAAAAAAAAATGAAATTCCAGAATGCCATAACTTTTGCACAATGCTGCAGATAATATTTGTTTTCTTTATTATGTAATCGACAACATTTTTGAGTGGATTTTTTTTTTTGAAGTAGACACTTAATCGAATGAAACCCATCGCCTCACGGACCTACAACAAACTACTTCTCTGTCAGGGTCAGTGATCTGTGATATTATGTCAATATAATGTAGCTGTTCTCTAGTCTTCTGATCATGACCATAACCTTTCTACACGTTACGTACATCAAAAGAAACATTTTTTTTTTTGGTAAATACTGGTGGTATACATCAACGCATACCTGTCCAAGAGCCGACACACATATGTTAACAGAAGGCTCTAAACTCCATTCGTCTTTTCCATCCGTTATGATGGTCCCGTACAGGGTAGCCAGATCCGTATCATTTGGATGGCTCAGGTTCACCGCTGATCCTACAGCCTTGGCCACCGCGATGGCCGCCGATTGGATGTCTTGCATGGGTGACTTGCAAACGTCGAGTCCCAACTGGTCTGCGCTGACGTAAGCATAATATGCTCCTCCATAACCAATGTCCACCGTTACCGCCCCGTAACCAGCGACATCGACTTCCATATCTGATGGCATGACAAGGTCGAAAATAAAAGAAGCAATTCATTTATGCAGATGTCACACTATCCCAAAGTTGAAATAAGCTGTATAAACATGTTAAAGGAAATGTTTCCATTCGGCTCAGATCGTAGAGACACCGGGTTGTTCGTGAGGGCATTGCTGCTCACAAAAGGTCATACTTGCTTTGCCTATGGAATACAGTACTGGTTGAGGTGAGAATTCAGCTTGTGACGTTCTGCGAGATATTTAGAAATCACACTATGAAATATTCAAGAGCTTATAATTCTAAAGGGAATCAGACAGTTTAGTTGATGAAAATCTCAAATGACGGAGGTATCTAAAAAACAATGAACAGGCAAACTGTGACAGGATGATGAAATTATATAGATATTTGGTAGAATTTCACCTACAGTCCAATCGTTTAGTAAATATCTTTTACATACGCTTAAAAGAGGCAAGGGACGGACATAACTTCATTTCACCAGGTACAGAATTCAAACACGTATTCCTTGGTATTTACCAAATCTATGCGATGTAGCATATCGAAGAAGAGGTAAATATAAGTCATCAGTTTGTATTATGTTTCTTCAACAAAATATTTTTTTTCATTGATGAAAGGGCAATTGGTCAACATGATGAAGAAATGGCAGTTTCGTTGACGAAAGAGACCATACGACACTAGCTTGGCGCACCGTACTTAAAACTTATGTGCATGTACGGCATGTATGCGAGTAACCTTCCTGGTCAAATTGATTCTTACTCGGGGGGTATTGTTTGCTTCTTTGCTTCGTTCTCTTGTTGACAGAATAGGGAGCTTTATATTTTGACGCGAGGACGTTTGAGACGACGAGTGCGCTGGACGTTCTCCTCTCCCCTACGTTGCGTTGAAAAGTAGCTTTAGATTACACTGGGACGCAACGTATAAAAAAAAATAAATAAAATCGCGCCCCCACTATGATCAGTGCCCAGTACGCGTAGTGAAAAACTCAGGCGACGCAAGCTGAAAATAGATCGACTGTGCACGCTCAGAGCATTTTTTTTTCCTTTGAACGTCCGCGCTTCTAAAATCTAAAGCTCCCTACTGACAAACTCACAGCCAACTATCGCGAAAGCGTTGAAATCATTCAGCAGAAAAAGATACATACACGGTCTCACAGTCTGATAGTCACAGAACCATCCCCTTCTTCTCACATGGTTTAAGGAATCTCAGGAATTCATGGATATTCAAGTTTGCTTTTTATTTTTCTATTTATTTTATTTTCTTGTCAAGAGACATACATTCTTATGTGTGTTTGTGTGTAATTAGAGGGGCAGGGTTGCATCCCCTCAGCCCCACCACCAGCCCCCATCCCCCATCCGGTAACACGACATTTTGCTCCTGAGACAATCAATTATTGCTTCTGTCTTAACTTTCTCCAGTGACCTAGGGTTAATGTTGTGATGGGGTTTTATGTTTAGTTTGGTGTGAGAATTATGTTTGTGATTACGGCCTTAGGTCAGGGTCATGTTTGTGGATAGAATTTAGCTTTAATAGCGTGCAAATATTTCGTGGGAGCAATGTTCAGGAACAAATGTCGTTTAACCTCCGCACCCTTGGCTTTCACCTCATTTTCCTGCTGGAGTCAAGTTTTCCATTATTGCTAATGAATAATTGACTCGGTATAGGCCAGCTCTGCGTTCCTGTCAGGGTGCCATAGTTTAGACTGTTATTGATTGTTAAAATGGTATGAATGAAGGCTAGCATTTGTCATTATCATTAATACAGTTGTGTTTTGAGAGTGAGTCTTTGTATGGGTCTGTGTAAAAAATGGCTATGTGGAATCAATCTGCATGTGTATCAGAGCTATGATACGATACGTGTTATCAATGGAGAATACCCAGCGTGACAATCTCCTTACCAGTTTTGAACGCAAAAGCTGGAACGCTGCGGAATCTTGCTTTCCCAGATCTCTTGGTTTGGTCGTCGTACTCCACGAAAGTTTTGACCAATCCGCAGACCCACTGTATGTTGACTTGTGTTTCGGGTGCCACAGGCTTCACGATCCCGAAGTCCACGGCGTAACGGGCAAGGGCCATGGTTCCAGAGCCGCACATAGCACCAAAGCCCTGGTTGCACATTAAAATAACTGCTAAATCTGCTTCATCGTGGTCGGGCTCTACGATTAGTAAGCCGTAGGAACCATTACCTCGGGGTGCGAGCAAAAGTGCCCGTCTCAAGTGATCGTAGTGGTCTCGAACGTGACGCCATTTTTCCATCAGCGTTTTTCCAGAGTTCTTCGGAAAGCCAGAAAGAACCAGGCGAAACGAATCCCCGCCAGCATGCATTTCTATCGTATCAATCTTATAAGGGCTGGTGTTGATAGTAGATTCCGCCATGACGATTATATTCCACGAATTGCTCAGGCTATAATTTGATTGATGAGATGTGATCCTGACGAGATCCCGTCCTCAAATGTTTGCATGTGTCGCCCTGAGGCTGAATAAGGTAAACACTAGTCGTTTCGATTTGTACGTTGAGCCCGGCGTCACCATGTTACGACGTTTTGTTTTGTTTTCTTTAGCTTACTTTTTATACTGCGCATGCGTAGGTGTCCACTCCAAGCTCATCACCCAATTCTACTTTGCCGATTCTGTACAGAATGAAGTAGTATTGTAACTTGTGACTGTTTAACTAGCTCGTTGTAGTAGAAACAAAATTGTAAGAAAGGTACAAAACTTAATATGCCCCTAGCGCCTCTCACGGGTGACCTCTCTAATATGTGACCGTGCACCTCAAAACGAACATAAAGTCGCACACACTGATTTTGTGTGAGGACTGAAAATAAGTGAAATGGGTCAACCTACCCGAACTTGACTTTTTCATCTTTTCTGAAAGAGCGGGTCTTCATTTACATTATGCTAAAATTTGGTATCATAAAACGGGCAGGAAAGTGTGTTTTTTAGCAGTTTATCTCGAACATTTTTGGTAGAATAGTGTGATTAGGTGTGTCTTTAGAATCCCTTTTTTATTTCTGAAAAACCTTGTCCACACTCTTCACTTTCAACTCTAATAACTTTTGAAAGGATAGTGCTACTGCTTTGAAAGTTGGCATTAATTATGGACAGAATGTGTTAATGAGGCATGCTTAATTTCAGTTTAATCTAATAATCCCTTCATTGTTGTTACTCTGGTGGTTTACTTCCTGTTTTTTGTCCCATTCATCGCACAGCCAGCACGGTTTGGTAAAGATTAAGCGCTTGAATAGACACTGTACTTCAGAGCCTCTTTTCTCAGTTCACACTTTTCCTGAGTTTGTGCTTTCTTTCTAATATTTAGGTAGTTTAGGAGAGTCCATTTGATTTGAGTTATACATCATTTTAAAGCTTAAAGTCTGCTCTTTCAGAAAATGGTCTTAACTAAAAATTCATGTCTGGTGACTTTTTGTTTGTTTTGAGGTGCAGGGTCACATATAACTCTACATAATTACAATGGAAAAAATCGTTTTCTTTGTGAATTGCGCTGCAAGTTTTATTTTTTTTTTTCGACTGTGTTTATTGATCTGGAAACAGTATAGAATTGGGTAGACTCGGAGTATTTTTGTAATTCATGCTCTCATCTTACGCTTGGATTCTGTGTTCAATGAATTGCTGTATTATTTGCATTCATATTCCTGTCTGTGTATTTTGCAATGTACATCATACGCAGAGTAGGAGGGTGGATTTGCTCAGTATACTCTACGGTGTATGAACAATCATGACAATATAGGCCTATATCAGATAAATTCTATTGCCGTTCTGTTACACTCTACTGCTGACCTGCTGACCTCTGTGTTCGATGGCTGGAGTAAAAATTATCTTTTAGTGAAATCTACGTGGGATATTTTAATGCTCAGTGAATTTAAATAGATCTTTTATACGTCTGTTTTGAGTGTTTACAGAGATTTGGCCCCAGTTGTTGTTGGAAGGAAGTAATTGGTATCATATATATATATATATATATATATATATATATATACACATACATACATATATATATATATATATATTAATCACTGCATAAATATTAGTGCTCATTATAATGAAATGTGATCCCACTGTCGTGCGAGGCGGCTACGAACGCCATACGCACGATCGGCCATTGGAAGCATTTATTTATTTATTTATTTATTTTTTTTTTTTTTTTGGGGGGGGGGGGTAACTTTCGGTCACTATCATAGTTTACTTAAAGTGACCTATGTGCAGTACCAACACACACTCACAGAGAGAGAGAGAGAGAGAGAGAGAGAGAGAGAGACACACACACACACATATTCAGCAAAGTAAAGTAAATCCTTTTTGAAGTTGATATTTCCCATAAAATGTTTGGCGCGAAGTCAATGTGTTATAATATGCCATATTGAGGGTAATTGGATTGGCTGTCAACCTGATAGGTGAATTAAAAGGAACATTTTACGCATACCATGTGTGAACACATTGTGTTTTCTCTTCAAGGGCACAGTCTTGGCTTCTTTCTTTTCATTGATCTCTTTATGTTCTTATAAAAGAATACGAATCGTGCCGTGGCCAAGATCAGACAAATCAGACATTTAAAAAAAAAAAAAAACTGATTAAGATTTACGTTTGTTACATTAATGCTTCACAAACAGATAACGCTATAACTTACTTCATCTTTTTCATAGCATTCTGAAATCATAAATTCGTCACGACTTGCGAATAAGAAATGCTAACACAGTCTACAATAAGAGAAATAAAAAAAAACCTTCTTGTTTCAATGTCACTTATTCTTTTGTAAGTATCTATAAATTTTAGGCAACAATTGCCCATTGCTAAGCCTACTTTTATTTGTATACGGTTAAAGAAAGAGTAAAAGAAACAAATGCACAACATTGGAAATTATCGGCAAAATTTACATATTGCCCCCCCCCCCCCCAAAAAAAAAAAGAAAAAAAAGAAAAAGGGGGTGACACAACACAACATTATTAGAGATGTCATACATTCCATTTTAGCCCGAATTCGTTAATCTTTTTGCTAAACACTTTCATATTTTTGTTATTGATATTGCTGTTCGTATCATCTGTTTGTTGTATTTAGAATGGGCCATTAAATGGTTACACCTTTCATAACGTTCCACATGCGTTTGCATACGTGTGTGCTTGTACTCCATCACCGACGCCAATAGTGTCGTTCTCTTTACTCTATAAGATAAAAGCAAGCATGTGTAAATGTATTTTTTTTTCTGGCGAAATGGACGGAACCATACCATACCTCTTGAAGAAGGAACGTGTAGAATAGTTTCTATTTAATAACCAGTTTAACACACATTCAACACACATTTTCATTACAAAAGAATGCCTTGAGAAATAATGGTTTATTACCTCCAAATGTTTATACCTTTATCATGAATAGGAAAACTAGATTACCATTCTGCTGACGATCAACTTGATTGTCCAACTTCAAATGGAACTGTTACCTTAACCTGGACGAATAATGTATTGTAGTTCCACAGTTATTTCGGTTGTGTTTTTTCCCTTTCTTTGGCAGGACACACGCCATCCATGTTGTCTGGTTCAATATTGGGTTCCATTAATAACGGACCATGCATAGTTACTGTATAGATACCTTTTTAAGTAAAGCGGGTAGACAGATCAATATTCATCACAGCGTTGTTTTTTATACTCTTGAACTAGCAGTGTTAGGCAGGTCAGCTTTCACCTCATCTCTCTCTCTCTCTCTCTCTCTCTCTCTCTTTGTCTTTCAGTCTGTCTGTCTGTCTGTCTGTCGCCATACTCTTTCTCTAGTCTCTCCATCTCTGTCTCTATACGTTTCGTTTCTAGACGAGAGTGAGCTTACAGCCGGATAGACTGGTATACAGTATTATGTAAAAGTATGATTATTGTTGTGTGTAGTTACTGAGGATTTTGTTTGCTTACGCCCGCATGCATTTGTGCTGCATGGGGTGTTTATTGTATGAAACAAGGCCTATAGCTAATTGTCTTATGATATATGGTATGGTATGATGCATTTTAGATACGTAGTGCGTCTTACAGGTAATAATGGGAGAGTAAACAAAAATGGTGAGGCGCAGGGGTGTTCGGGTTGTGTGAGCTTAAAGTAGGCCCGCATAGAAATCTAAATCATGCATAAACCAGGGTCATATATACCTCATTATAACGAGGAAGTACCATAGATTCCACCTAACCATGTTTCGAATTCACCTAGAAACGCTTACCAATGATAGGCCCTTCTTAATAAAACGAATAACTAGTTTTAATAAAGCCAGAGAACAGCTCGTTTGTACTCTCAGCGGGGAGATGACGTCACCGTGATGAGGCCTCGATCTTATGCGAGAGAGCGAGCGCGAGCTAGCGCTAGCTAGCGTATAGCTAGCTGTATACAAAGCCAAGCTAATACGTGTAGGATGCGAAGCCGACTACACTTTCTTGTTGAAAATAGCAGAAGGTACCTCTGACTTGGATATCGAGGACCTCATTTTGGAATGTGATCCAGATTCAGAGGATTCGTTTGATGATACGGACTCTTACCATAACGACCATGGGGAGATAGGCGAGTACGACGAAGATGAAAGTGACGTCGAAGGATCATCAGGCAGTGCTGGTGCAGTTGAACGCCAGCCTGTACCGTATCAAAACGAGCCTCTTCCTCGCAATCCCGCCGTGGCTGGCCGGGTAGTGGAGCGGGAGAGAGATGGCGACAAAGGCGCGGGTGAAATCGATCTCCGCAGTAGACTTGACCCAGCTAATGTTCAAAATTGGTAAGTTTTAGCACCATTTGTAGCAGATTTCATATCAAATTGAATGATATGAAATGTAAGTATGTATTAGCCCAGCCACAGGCCATCAACATCAATTTGGGAAAGTATCAGAGTATAGAGACCTTTCAGTTTCAGTTCGATAGAACTAGAACAAGATTCAAGAAGT
This sequence comes from Diadema antillarum, assembly GCF_040938485.1. NCBI lineage: Eukaryota > Metazoa > Echinodermata > Echinoidea > Diadematoida > Diadematidae > Diadema > Diadema antillarum. Next base: position 173,841 of record NW_027271904.1, read on the forward strand.
TCGATTGTGAGATTTTGAGTTTGGAATGAGAGCAAGGGCCTAACTGTTAGCAATTCAATTAGCATGACTTTGTCTGAGCTAGGGCCTAACTTTTTAGACTATGCTAAAATGGGGAAATTAGCAAAGGTAGTCTTGTTGTTGAATCAAGATATCTGGCCTCAAAATGCATTTTTGATTTGGATTTACCAATTAATACCCCTTGATCTTTTAACGTACGCATACAGGCCTAAATTGCATAGCCAAAAGAAATAGTACAGTATTGTAAGAAATTTGGCATAATCGTGATATAGTCCCCACCTTGGTATGAGCAATATTGCATATTGAGGTTTATTTCGTCAGTGAATCAAAAGTATTTTTTTGACTTTGACTTCAAGTTTTGTTAGAACACAAAAAGTTGAAGAGAGTTGCAGGAATTGCTGATAGTTTGATACCGCGAAAAATTGGTCCCTGGTGTCTTAATTGATGGGATTGCCACCTAGTCTAGAATTCTATGGTAAAAACAACGAAGAACCGCCCCCGCCAACCAGGAGTGGACTCTAGTCTCTGTAAATTAGAGATTACACACTTGCTGACCTCCGTTATTTGATTTCTTTTCTTTGGTTTCTTTTTTTCTGTTCATTGAAATCATATCATATCACAAAGTACTCAACTTTTTTTTGCCCAAACTAGACAATTCTTGAATATATTTGAAAGAATCGGGAAGAAGAATTAGGCGAATCGACACTAGAGAATAAAAATCTTACATATAGTATAGGCCGGTTTCGCCCGTCACCGAGAGTTTTCACTACTCGGCTCATTGCATTGACCAGGTAGATCTACTAGACTCAAACTTACATGTATTCCGCCGGCGCTGGCCCTGTGCGCGGGTACGGTCGCGACCGGTCGGAGCGGTGCCGGGGCTGCGCTGCAGATATATCTAGGCTAAAACTAAAGTATGGGCCATGGCTGTATGGGGAAGGATTTTCGCAACCTTCCAAGAGACCCAAGAGACCGAGAGTTGTATCGACTATTCACGGTCACTCTCCAACAAAATGGCCCAGCTAATAAACATCGTTTACATATTTAAAACGAAGGTTATTATACTTACTATTCAGTAGTAAACAATGCCCAAAGGCAAAGAATTAGATTCCAAACTTCACTGGCACGAAGAGAAGTAGCCTAACATTCCAACTTGATCATCAGCTCGCCGAATTGCGTCCGAGTCAGAGTGCGTGCAACTTGTAATAAACAATCGTCGATTGTTCAACGGTTTCTAACTAAAAAATAATGATTTACTGATATCAAAAAGCTTGAATTTCCACGGAAATGTTATATTACTTTGATAATCCCGTAGTTTTAAATCAGAACTTTACAGTGACAGATTTGATTTTACTAAACTTCCGAGTTTCCTGACGATGAGGCGATCGCGAGCAGAAAAACATAGATCTACAGTCTAGCAATGCATATCACATGCATGCAGCTAGCTAGCTAGCTCGATACGGTGACGTCACATTCACAGCCTTTTCCAGATCGACTCGCTCCGTGTCTGGTGCCTGCCCCGAGTTGTCCGAGAGAGGGCGATTCTTTATGCGGGCCTACTTTAAGTATTTAGATTAAATAATGTAAACTTAATGTTCTCACTTTTTTATTTCTTATAAGGAGGATGAAATATGCGCAATATCTCTTGAATGTATATATTACTATTGTACTATGTGTATTATGATTCTACAACAGTTTTGTTATTTTTGAAAGTTCTCAAGCTTTATCACTGACACTAGCGTCATACATAAGTCGACAAAAGGCAACGTGATAAACAAAACACACCCATTTACTGCGAGACAGCACACTGCGCTTTGTTTAGGACGATTAGGCGTGAAGGCGACTTGTATAAACTCGCCAGGGCGCCTTGTTTAAGACACAAATGAAAGACGGCGACTTGTTCAAACTCGTCAAGATGTCTTGCTTTAAGCTGAGAAGGTGAGAAAGCGACTTTTACAAACTCGCCAAACCAAGCGAGAAACGGACTGTGGCTTGTAAAAAGTCGCCAAGTTGACTTGTTTATGACGAGAAGGCGTGAAGGCTATTTGAAAAAAAAAAAAACGCGCTAAGAAGCCTTGTTAAAACAAAGCATCTTGGCGACTTAAAAAGGCGTTATTCCTTGCATGTTATGCATTATGTTCTTTATCTCGACTACATTACGATTGTATCAAACTAGTTACATTCTATACCCCTACATGATTATGCTGGCTGACTATCTAATGTTTAACTGACCATCATTTTAGGCGCTATGTGGAATATATGTGACAGTGCACCTCAAAACGAACATAAAGTCGCACACATTGATTTTGCGTGAGGACCGAAAATAAGTGAAATGGGTCAACCTAGCCGAACTTAACTTTTTTCATATTTTCTGAAAGAGCGGGTCTTCTTTTACATTATGCTAAAATTTGGTATCATAAAACGGGCGGGAAAGTGTGTTTTTTTTAGCAGTTTATCTCGAACATTTTTGGTAGAATAGTGTGATTAGGTGTGTCTTTAGAATCCCTTTTTCATTTCTGAAAACCTTGTCCACACTCTTCACTTTCAACTCTAATAACTTTTGAAAGGATAGTGCTTCTGCTTTGAAAGTTGGCATTGATTATAGACAGAATGTGTTAATGAGGCATGCTTAATTTCAGTTTAATCTGATAATCTCTTCATTGTTGTTACTCTGGTGGTTTACTTCCTGTTTTTTGTCCCATTCATCGCACAGCCAGCACGGTTTGGTAAAGATTAAGCGCTTGAATAGACACCGTACTTTAGAGCCTCTTTTCTCATTTCCCACTTTTCCTGAGTTTGTGCTTTCTTTCCAATATTAAGATAGGTTAGGAGAGTCCATTTGATTTGGGTTATACATCATTTTAAAGCTTAAAGTCTGCTCTTTCAGAATATGGTCTTAACTAAAAATTCATGTTTTGAGGTGCAGGGTCACGTATGATGTAACAAGGGGGCAGGTATAACAAAGAGAAAAGTAGGACATAGCTGAGGCTTGCCTAGGACTAACCAAGTATAAAGGTTTTACCTACTCTGTTATATAGTGATAACCGTTAGTTATAACTGCTTACATAGCCTATAGAGGAGAGTTCATGCAAAGGTTTCTACGTATAGTCATATCCGTGTTCATATCAGAGAAAGTGTTCTTTGTCATCTGAAAATGAACTGAATTGCTTTTTAATTGATTCTACAACGTTTTGACATTATTGAGTGAAATGATAAAGTTAATTCACAAAAGACTTTGATACGTTCTTTTTTCCCGAGTTTATCAAAGTTACATAAAGTAATTGTTTAATCAATTTCCTTCAATGTTTTCTATCTAGAGTCAATATTGTTTCTTGTACCTACTCAACGAGAGATGGCGGCAGCCACTTCTGTTTCACCAGCTTCCGTGGAAAATCGGAAGAGTTAATTAATATTTTTACGTTGTTTACGATCTTTGATCGACTAATCTAGTCAAGGCGTTAATTCCTGTAAGAGGCTTAATTAAGGAGTTCGTTCAACCCACCCCGCAGAAAAGGTTTGACCAGACATTGTGGTAGATGGGACCTCTATGAACATACCCAGGTAGTATGTGGTTCCAAATTGTGGTGTCAGTAGAATTTTACTGGCCACTTTTCATCATGATTTGTTGGAACAAACGTAAAAGAGTCTGCGCACGCCAAGACTATTACACGCACCACTGGCACTGCTACAGGCGCCAGGGCCAGTGCTGCGTGTAGCAGTCTTAGCGCGCATATACTTTTTCTTCGATAAACAAGGGTTTTGCCAGCAAACTAACTTTTCACGGCAAGCTGGGTTCGGTGTAGTGTAGTTTCTAGCCGTTTTTATTTCGTTTTTATTTCAAGAGTTCAAGCAAGTCGATTGAGAGCGCATACCCGGTGATTGTGACGACCGAATCGCAATCACTGGGTGTGTGCTCTCACTCCACTTAGCGCAATATATACAGCGGGCTTCAGCATAATACACAAACTGCAACTCAGAGAAATAAAAACAAAAAACGGCTAGAAATTAAGACTAGGGTCGGTAAAGGCTTGTCGCTATTTGGGGCAATGAAAACGACAAACTCACATAGTTTTTGCATTTATTTCATGAAGAATTCACCAAAACTGCATAAAACCATGTATGTATATGTTGCTAGAGATGTCATCCATACAGTGGGATTCATTGTAAGTTATAATATTGTGCATGGTTACCATGGTAACCGGATGCCTAAAGGTGACTGGTAACCCCCAAAATGCCTCCTGCTGCTGCAAACATTGTTGTTGTTTTTTTTATCTTATAGATGCAATAAAAAAAAAAAACATTTTTTTTATTGATTTTCGTTTAAAAAGTTTTCCCTGTTGCCATGGCAACCAGTATTATCCAATCAGAATTTAGTTGTCAATAACTCGAAAACTAAAGCCCATAATTTCAAAAAGCTCAATAAGCATGTCCTTCTTTCTGCATAAAGTGTACGACATCAAGTATATGTGAAGAATATTTTGAAGCATTCTCAAGTTACAGCAAAATTTGCAAGCAGAGGCATAATAAACTACCACTGAAAGAAAGATATCATTTTCGAATAGTAAATACATGAAAAAGTTGCATCCGTCGTACTTTCAACACAAATTTGACTTCAAAGCATAGGCAAATGTATATAGTTTTTAATAATGTATGGACACAAATTTCCCTTAAAAATAAGATGAATACAGAAAGCAAAGCCAATATTCTATAGTAGCTCTTTCGAGTATTTACAGAGCGATGGTAATTCAAAACAATCCTGGAAAAGAGCAGAGGAAAGCAATTGATTGTTTATGTTCTTAAAGGAAGTTTATTCAAGAATACCGATAAATTCCTTTCTAAAGAAGGATTATCCATCAACGAATTAAGTGTACTTTTGTGTTCGTAAACTATTGTAATATATAATAAAATGAAATGTCATGATATGTAAATTTTATTCAAAACGTGCAGTAATGAATTAATGCTGAGGAGAGAATGAGGGAAAACTCTTGGGCGTCTTTTCCCTTTTTATCCAGACTAATTTTACAGTATAGAACTCATCTACAATGACTGATGTGCACGAAAGGCAAAAGAAGCAAACCTGTCTAAATTCCAGATATTCTTGGGAGTTACCAATCACCTGTTGGCATCCGGTTACCATGGTAATTATGCACATTATCATACCTTGCAATGTATCCCATTGTATTGCTGACATCTCTAGCAACATGCACCATAGTTTTAAGGCGTTTCGATGAATCCTTCGTGAAATAAATGCCAAAACTGTGATAATTTTGTCATTTCCATTGCCCCAATAGCGACAAGCGTTACCGACCCTAATCTTAATTTCTACCTGTTTTTATTTCGAATTTATTTCTCTGAGTTACAGCTTGTGTATTGTGCAGAAGCTCGCTGTATTGCGCTAAGCCGAGTGAGGGTGCATGCTCAATGATTGCCACAAAAAAAAAACGGTTCGGGCGTCACAATCGCTGGGTATGCACTCTCACTTGGCTTGCTTCAACTCGAAGAAATAAAGACGAAATAAAAACGTCTGGAAACTACACTACACCGACTCCAGCTTAGCGTGAAAAGTTAGTTTGCAGGCAAAAACCGATGTTTGTAGCGGAAAAAGTCTTTGTACGCTAAGACTATAACACGCACCACTAGCATTGGCGCCTGAAGCAGTGCTAGTGGCACGTGTAGTAGTCTTAGTGTGCGCAGACGCTTCCTCGAAGAATATGGTCATGTCGCAACTAAAATGGCCTGTAAAATTTCATTGATACCACAATTTGATATCGCATACTACCTAGGGGTGTTCCAGAGGGTCCAACCGACCACCCCATGCAGTCAAACCCTTTCTGCGGGGTGGGTTGAACGAAGTCATTTTTTTTTTTTCTGGGTCGCTGCGCCTGGACTAATCCTCTTACCGCCGTTTGAATGTAAGAATGAAGGGCTCGGGTCATTCTCACATTCATATTATAGCGCCCTCTCTCGTCCTTCTCTCAGCTCTATAGCAGAATATCATGTATATGAATCAAAGAACGACCCAAGTCCATCACACAAAATGGCCTCTCCACAATTAATATAAATGTTAATTGTCATAATAATATATGTTCTAATTTGTATATACAGTGTTGTCTTCCCATCACAGTTAAATAGAATATCATTGGACAAATAAAAAAGATATGATTTTTTTTTAAAGTTTACTGGTCTTCCATGGACTTGGGTCGGTCTTATATTCATAAATATATTCAATTGTTTCAAGCTATAAGCAGAGTGATCCTACGTCTGGAGCAGGAAAACGCGTGTTGCTTTCTGCTCAAATGATAATATGAGTTACTTGAAGATAGAGGACGTGTGTTTGATTTATGGATTGAATGTTGTAATTGTTATGTATCTCGTATAAGCACACACACACACACACACACACAAAATCAGGAGCGATATTTTTAACATCTGCTTTCCTCTTATTTGAATATTTATTTTTGTTTCTTTACTCAAAACAAAATATGAAACATGCAATAATCCTATACACATCAGTGCATGAATATGATGCAATAACGAGTGACGGCGCGATCCCGAGAACTGCTGGAATTACATGGTGGTCTGTGAAGTGTTATTTGTTCCATGTTTTTTTGGTTTGTTTGTCTGTTTGTTTGGTTTTTTTTTTCTCCAGTAAAGAACGGCAACGAGATATTTTGACTCACGGGTACGCAGTTCCGTGCATGGTCTATAGAGAACCCGTAATACTTGAGTAAGTGTAGACATGACAGACATGTATGACTCTTCTTCCCCTCTGTCTCTTTATCTTTTATAATGTTTGTTTGTTTGTTTTGTCTATTCTTTCTCTCTCCCTCGCTCTGCTGTCTCTGTCAGAGTAAGTAATCGCGCACTTTTTTGAAACTTGAATAGCTTGTAAAAGTTAAGTTTATTTCATTCATCATAACATATTTTACAAAAATACAAAGACGCATGTAGCTACAAATATAATGATATTATTTCATTTGACTATGAATCAGTATACATACATTGAATCTCATGACACATGAAAGCCGAAGTATAATCATATCACATTAAAAAGATTACAAAATCCTCACTCTAGCGTATTGTCTCATATAAGTACATATAAGTACCAGAGGATACATTCGAACAGATTCAGTAACGTAAAGAAAAAGAAAAAAGAAATAAAAGCAGAAAAAGGGTATCTTGACCAAGCTATTACATTGTTTTCATTTCGACCACTATACCTGACAGTCATGTAATGAAAAAAAAATGTTTTATTCCATCATCGGGTGCACAAATACCATACAGACAGTAGGAAGAAGACAAACATATGCACAGAAAAACAGCACACATCACGAATGTATGAATGTGTAAATTTAGGAAACAAATAATTATACAATACACAATATATCACGCTGATTTGCAGTGCCAGAGAATCAGCATGATACTGACACGAGTCTGAATAATTGTGTAACGCCGTTATCGAGATTTCCAAATTGAAAATCCTCATGTCTGAGTACTATAGGTCACTAAATGTTGTATCATTTTCATTAACACTTACACAGAGGTCCTACATGAAGACACTTGTATGATAAATGGTGTAACTATTGTATTCCGTCTACTTATTGTCCATTTTATTGTAGTCCTGTCGATCCACGAGGGCTACTCTTTAATAGTTTAACATGTTCGTCATGACACCACATGGATTTTTAACACACCTTCTTGGATTTTTTCAATCGAGTTTCAAACAACATCGGTCTACCTAGCAGCAAACACGATAGATCTATTACCAGCGATGTGTTGGAAGATTGTTTTCCATAATATCGGTGTCAAGAATTAAATAATATATATAAATATGTTGCTATGTAGATATATGATTTTTTTTTCTTTGTTGTTTGTGGTAGCTTTTTGTTTTTTTTTATTGTTGTTTTTAATGGCTGGGTCAGCCGTTTCATCAAAATGATGGAGATATACAGAGAGGATCATTCGCGGTGTGTCGATGGAACAGAACTTCGAGGGCAAATGCAAAAGTTCAATGATCACGATGAAACAAGAAATCCGATCATAAGTCATAAGCGTCGCCCATGGCAATGGCGACTTCTACACATCATCTTTCTGCATTGCTAAAACTGACGTTGATTTTTAAAGCGACTTCAAGTCGGCTTCTGTCTTGTTTATTGTAAAAATCTAAATCATGAAATCATGAATTCGTTACATCATTGCAAGCCTAAACACTTCAAGAAAGGCATGCGATTTGTGGCAACTCATTCAGACGTTTTCACACACAAGGTAAAAGAAAGAGGACATTCACTCGGCGACGTTCGCGCTTGTGAACTAACATTATGACTTTTGCCCCACAGAATAACTATGTCTCTGTATTACTTGGTGAAAAAAAGTGTTTGTTATTCATTATCTGTATTTCGATCAATGATATAGATACCGCATACATCAGACAGTAAACAGACATAGCAAAAGAAGGTAGTATCTTACTCATATATGATGGTACTTGATAACATCAATTCGCACATCTGATTACCAAAATTACTTACTGACATTTTCTCACTTGACAAGAAATCTTGTGACCACAGCGTTTTGGATGTTAATAATGTTTGATGAGATAATGATAGCTCGCATTTTACGTTTCAGGCAGCATTGTTTAAGTGTAATGTTGTAATATAATCATACAGTCATTTAGGATGCTGCATGTTTCAAATTCATTGATAACGGTAATGTAAAATCACAACGCCTCGAGGATACAGAATAAACTGAATATACATTCTTTAAAACGAAACTTCTTCTTTGCATATTCATACATGGGCTTCCCTTGGAAACGAAGTTGTGACTTGACATTAACATGCAACATTTTCATCTGATGAATCTATTTTACCTTCGAAAGAATGATAAAAGAGTGATAAGTGCGCTGTACCAGCTGTATCAAAACAAGTACTTTATTAGCCAGAGTCAAGGCAGTACTATTTTCAACATAAATAAAACAGCAAAGTCGGAATAAGGCCTATACGCAAGCCCAAGCAATTGAAGTACACCGTAAAGTGGGGGTATTAAAGTGGGACACTTCAGCCTTCATTTGTAAATCACACACACACAAAAATAATAAAACAGACAAAACTATGTGATATTGGTTTAGGGAAACATTATTCATAACTAAGTTCAAATTTACACTTTTAATAGCCATAACTACCCCAATTGTCCCACTTGCCCCAACGTACTGGGGTTAATGGGATAACACTGTACGCATAGCGTAGTCTACGCAAGATGAGAAAAGTGGAAGTACGCTCATACAGTCACCAATGCCCATCCGATTTACCTGCGTTCCACCTACCCAAACCCCGTGGGTTTAGTGGCAAAGGAAATATACTAATGCAGCAATTAACGGAATGTGACATTTTCTCCCTTTTTTGATGGCTACTTGAATAAATGATTCCCTACAAGAAGTTTTGGCGAAAAAAAAAACAGAATCAGCATTTTGAGATGCATGTCCATTATACTGTTTTTTAAATATACCGCTTTCACGTTATGGTATCATACGGGCAACTAAGATGCCATTTCTATGAGTAATTTACTCTATTTTTTTTCCAAAAAAAAAGTAATCTTCTAATGGCTAAAACCAGTCTGTTCAGGAGTTTTTGGATCTGTGAACTTGTTAATTAAACATAAAAAAGCCAGAAATGAGCCTGAATGAAACAAACCACTAACACGAAGCTTTGTAATATCGACGACGACGTCGCTGACAATACACCATCGATTAGTCTTTTATCTGAGGAGAAAACGTCCGGATTAAATTAAAAGATAATCGAAGTAAAAATCCTTTTGTGTTTTGTTAAGCATCTGGTTACCTGTTGTTCAATTTTTCAACCACGACACTAAAATATGAGAATAAAACACTAAACATTAACATTTCTTTTCTATTGTTATTCATAAAATAGGTATGGCACAAAATCTTGGAATGAAGCTTTGGGATAGTAAGGATTTTTACGATTCTAGCTCTGATAATTCTAATTCTTATCACACTTAAGGCATCCATTTTTTTCTACATATGTGTTTGTTCGTACAAAATCTCTACTCCACTAATGTCTTCTCCTTAAAACAATGTACATACAAATAATTATTCAAGTGTCCCACTTACCCCAGTGTCCCACTTATACCCCATTTTACCAGTATTAAATGTGACACTGCACCTCAAAACAAACAATAAGTCGCCAGACATGAATTTTTAGTTAAGACCATATTCTGAAAGAGCAGACATTAAGCTTTGAAATGATGTATAAGTCAAATCAAATGGACATTCCTAACCTATCTAAATATTGGAAAGAAAGCACAAACTCAGGAAAAGTGTGAACTCAGAAAAGAGGCTCTGAAGTACAGTGTCTATTCAAGCGCTTAATCTTTACCAAACCGTGCTGGCTGTGCGATGAATGGGACAAAAAACAGGAAGTAAACCACCAGAGTAACAGCAATGAAGAGATTATCAGATTAAACTGAAATTAAGCATGCCTCATTAACACACTCTGTTCATAATCAATGCCAACTTTCAAAGCAGTAGCACTATCTTTTCAAAAGTTATTAGAGTTGAAAGTGAAGAGTGTGGACAAGGTTTTTCAGAAATGAAAAAGGGATTCTAAAGACACACCTAATAACACTATTCTACCAAAAATCGAGATAATCTGCTAAAAAAACACTTTCCTGCCCGTTTAATGATACCAAATTTTAGCATAATGTGAAAGAAGACCCGCTCTTTCAGAAAATATGAAAAAGTCGAGTTCGGCTAGGTTGACCCATTACACTTATTTTCAGTCCTAACGCAAAATCAGTGTGTGCAATTTTATGTTCGTTTTGAGGTGCACGGTCACAAATGACTTTCCATATCAAGAGAGTTACCTATTAACCGACCGACACATATGATCATGTATGGACTTTCCAATGTGCTGATTGCTACTGTGAAAACACGTAGAAGTAACGAAGTTTGTTATGAAAAAGAAATAAAGTTAAAAAAAAAGAAGTTTGGATCAGAACATAATGCCTGTGAATGTTTTCTATTTTCTTATTTCTTTTCATCACCAATGTTGGGATGGGGCTTAACTAGCGCACTGCGGCCTTGTTGCCGGCAAATGTGTGACCCTGCACCTCTAAACAAACAAAAAGTCGCCAGACTTGAATTTTTAGCTAAGAAGATATTCTGAAAGAGCAGACTTTAAGCTTTAAAATGATGTATAACTAAAATCAAATGGACTCTCCTAACTTAAATCAAATGGACTCTCCCAACCTATCTAAATATTGGAATGAAAGCACAAACTCAGGAAAAGTGTGAACTGAGAAAAGAGGCTCTGAAGTACAGTGTCTATTCAAGCGCTTAATCTTTACCAAACCGTGCAGGCTGTGCGATGAATGGGACAAAAAACAGGAAGTAAACCACTAGAGTAACAACAATGAAGGGATTATCAGATTAAACTGAAATTAAGCCTGCCTCATTAACTCATTCTTTCCATAATCAATGCCAACTTTCAAAGCAGTAACACTATCCCTTCAAAAGTTATTAGAGTTGAAAGTGAAAAGTGTGGACAAGGTTTTTCAGAAATGAAAAAGGGATTCTAAAGACACACCTAATCACACTATTCTACTAAAAATGTTCGAGATAAACAGCTAAAAAAACGACACTTTCCTGCCCGTTTTATGATACCAAATTTTATCATAATGTCAAAGAAGACCCGCTCTTTCATAAAATATGAAAAAGTCAAGTTCGGCTAGGTTGACCCATTTCACTTATTTTCAGTCCTCACGCAAAATCAGTGCGTGCGACTTTATGTTCGTTTTGAGGTGCACGGTGACATATGATTATGGTAGTTATTTCCTTTTCTGTAGAGTGAGAAAAAAAAATCCAATCTTTGAATTCTTTTAAGCGCAAGTTGAAATGTTTTCTATCAAATCCTATCTGATATGTTTTTTTTTTTCCATTAGCTTTAGGTTTTGTCAACCTCAGGGTTCATCATCCATCAACCAATCATTCAATCACTGAATTCATTATTACGTAATGAAGTAGCCATCATAAATCTTGCACAGCTGAATGCAGTGCCAACTCTATGAATTCTCTACCATCCCCTGTTCCATTTCCCTTGTTCAGCGTGTAGGCATCCTCTCATTCTCCTTTTTCTTTCTGTCCTTGCATGCTTTTCATCTATTCTGGCAAGTTGTGTCATGTTTTTTTGTGTTTCTTCTGTTTTGTCCCATCCTGTCGCATATCATAATACTTTGTAACAGGTGTTTGTAAACAAGTTAGTCTTAAGTTTTATGAGTGGTTCACAATCTACAAGCTTTGCTTTTTAGTGGACCTCTCTACTCTTTTTGTTTATTACTGAAGCATGATGTTGTATTTTTTTGTTGTTGCCAGTATACGCTCTTATGTTTGTCGATATCATTTATATATTACAAAGGCAAATGTTTTGTTTATGATGTAATACCTGATTTTTCTTGTGTTATATTTTGTTGGAAAAAAAGAAGAATGGAAATAAATGAATTGAATTGAATTAATGTCGAGTTTTTCAACTGGTTAGGAGGGATTAATTGCTGGGAAGCAGAGGGGGCGGGGGTGTAGGAGCTCCCAATAGGAAGCTTTCATTTTTATCAATTCATTTATTTTTCTTTTTATTTTGTGTGTCAGGCAATGGGTGATTTGGCGTATACATGTAATACAACTTTTGGAAGATCATCCTTAAGAACAACATTTGTTTTTCTTTTTTCAAAGATGAATAAGTCAAATCTGTTGCAAACATGACCAAATATTTTGCTGACCAAATTCTAAAAGACTCTTTTCGACTAGCTATCAAAAAAAAATAGTTGTCCTTTGTAAGCCGTGTTGAGATGAAGATATCATCTCATGGTGCCCAGCGAAAAGAGAATAAGGAAAACGTTTATATTAGCGGGTTTCTCACTCGAAGTTTAGGAGTGACCATTACGCTATTGTATCATGTCAATAGAGAGATCACCCCGTAAAGTTTCACGATTTCTGCTGCAAAGTAGCAGTTACTACAGAATTACAGCTTGAACGGAGAAAGCAGCCAATGCGTAAACACAAAGGAGCTGAACACGCAAGTCACAGGCAGAATCAGACGAGTCATTTGGGGTCGTTTGTGGATCCCTCCCGGAGTCAGTATCCCGACTTCCTGTGGTGGTAGACTCTTGAAGGGGCCAAACAAAATCAAGACATGTGGTCTGACCGACCTGTGTAGCTCGATCATGAGAACAGCAGTGAACAGAACTACCCATTGTTTTCATCCAGAATCTGCCGTGAACGTGTTTGCCGTTATTATGAATTCCTCCCGCATATGGGATCTTGTCGCCATCTTGATAGCAAGTAAGCGTGGCGTTTCTTCTTCCTGCAGATGCCCGGCAGGAAACTTCTGCGTAGAGGTTAGAATAACCTTCGGGAGCCTTGAGAATTCGGCACCGGGCCTCGCCAAGAGGTTCAGTTACCTTAACATCTTTCACGATTGTAATGGTTCTGTCACCTTCACCATCAAGCGAGGTCAGCGTCATGATATAGACCCCAGCATCTTCGGGAGACACGTCTGATATCTCGACTGTGACCTGCATGTCGCGCTCTGTTAGAGTATAGCTAATACTGAATCGATCATGCTGGCGTTGAGTCTTAAATCCTGCAGGGTGAAGCTCGGTCAGAGTAGAAAACGGATTGTTCTTAGACTCGAACCTGACAGTGAAGTATGGAAAGAGCCCTTCTCCAGAATTCCACGGAGCGTCAAAGATAATGCTGCCCGGTGCTCCTTGGGTCAACTGATGCTCATTGCTCGCTGAAGCCGAAGAGCCATAGGCGAAGAAAACCAAAAGAAGCATTGCCATCCAGCCGTCAAACAGCTTGCGTCCTTTCTGCAATAATTTTAAATTAGTTTGCATTACAGTTAAAATGTCTTTCGTCACCGTGTCAGCTTTAACTAAAAAAAAAACAACAACAACAAAAATCTCACGGGTAAAATCTCAAATTAAGTATGCCTACACTCTGCATCCTAATGAGGTGGTGATTTTGGACAAGCTTTCAGCTTAGATCCGTTCAAAACCGTGAAAAAGTGCTTAAAAGATTCTAGAATTTGAGTTAGGGATACTAAACTTCACACGTCTCTCACGTCTTCGTTTTGACAAGCGAATTGTCTACAAGATCTTGATCCTGGTTTTCCGTTCTTAACATGGTACAGCACCCAGTTACCTTCAGCAACTATTCCATAAGTACAAACCAACTAGATGTATTCGTTCACCCACTGCTCACACCCTTCGAGTTCCCCGTACTCATCATTGTTTTCGTGGGGCAACAAACTTCTCACCCAGTCTGGCTGTTCTCTCTGGAACTCCTTGGCTTTGAAACTGGGAATGGAGACCCCTTTCCCTCTGTTTAAGAGGGAACTCAAGACCTTTTTATTTTTGTAATCTGTGCTTTCTTTTAATTTCCTGAATGAAACAATGTTAGAGGACTTCTTACCATTCTGCGTCAGGAGTGCCACTGTGTGACATACATGGCGCATTACAGGACTACATTATTAATCAATTAATTGATTAATTAGAAACAACCAATGCAAAAATGTTAATCAGTATAAAAAATATTAAGTATATTATTGTTAAAAATAATAAACAGAATGTGAATACTAAAATTGCTTCCAGAATCATCCGTCCACACCTGAGGTTCATTTGGAAGGATGTTGATTTGTATCTCCTTATATTTAAGTCTTTATTGCGATGTTTTAAGATATATATCATATAGGATGTTTTGTGATACAATTGATTTACGAATACGTCAAATGTGAGATTGAATTACATTTTAAATCACTGCTCCTAACAACAAACATTAAACAACAATTTATAGAATACCATCATCGTGACGGTTTATCGAGGAATTGGTATCTCCTTAAAATTCTCCGTGGCTTACTTACAAAATTGTTTGTACAGTAGGGTGTTTTGTGACAAAACTAATCTATAAGTATGCATCAACCTAAAGTGATGAATCGAACATGCCACTTAATCACTGCTAAATTTTGATAGAGCTCAAATTGCCTGTTTGTTATTGTCGAGATTTTAGTTTCATCTGTATGAACTATGAACTCCACTGACCCTTCTCAAAACAGAAACTTGATAAAAGTTTTGATAACGTCACAAGGCATTTACTTAATTCTATTTAACAATTATTATGACCAAAATTGTGGACCGCCTGCAACATTTTATTTTTTCCCATAGTGTGTTGAACGACCAATCACTTTGCGCGTACTTGCAATCGATGCAGTTAAATGACATTTGAAATACAGAAAAGATTTACGTCATTTGTTCTATTTTTCTGTGTTCTATTTCTTAAGCTAAAAGAAAAAAAAAATGTTACAAGACATAATTTTTAGAGGCTGTTGTCCAAGTCTAACGATTGATGATTGATAATGGTCTCCCCCACTTGTACACTTAAAAATCTACAATGAAATTAATGTATTATTTCACATGATTTTCACATTTCTCACAAAGTGCATTGAAATTGCACACGTTCCTCCCTTGTGAGAGATTTTAGAATGATTTTTTTTAAGGTCATTGGAGATATTGATAAGAACTTTATGGTAACTTGGAGCTTATTTTTTATTTGATAGCAATAAAAAAAGCAAACATTCGTTCCAAATGTTAAGACAGGATGACACATCTCAATTATAATCGTATCTCTTCTCTTAAAACGGCTACATTTATTTATTTTGTTTTTGCATAATATGGCTTCCATATGTCAGGGCATGCAAAACATCACTTTGTAAAAATTGTACACCACTTCGCTTGCACTATAACGCATTGATTGGAATATTCACATTATCAGAAATACTTGTGTTGTGTTTATTGTTAATATTTACGGACAAACTTCTTGTGTACACATTCAGCTTACGTAGAATTCCTGAGCAAGGTTTTGTTTAATCACGTGCTGCATTGAGCCCGGACCAATCTTTACTGATGTTGTTGCCCGAAGGTCAGGACGCTCTGCATGGCTGAACGTAGTCGGCTCTGTTTTTCGCCTGATGCCCCCTCCAGTGTTCTTGCTGCTCCCTGTCTCTTTGTTGTCTACCTGCGAACTCTGCTAGGGTAGAAGGGTAAAAATAAACGTTAAAGTTTGATTTTGCCACGGTCACAAAATAGCAGGAGTTAAGAAATGCACAGTGTTCTCTATTCAAGAGTCATTCCTTTGATTAGAAGTAGTTACATATTCTAAGCATACACGTTACATTTTGCTTTCACGATCCAGCCTGCAGTAACAGAATTGTATTCAGTGTTGTCGGCTTCAATAGGGAAATTAACAAACTTAAAGCCATTCGTCTACTAAGACTTAATTAACTTACAAACATCGGTTATATAAATTAGTTATCTATACACGTCATATTATATTACATTATATAATATTTATTATATAATATTATATGTGACCCTGAATCACAAAACAAACAGAATGTCGCCAGACATGAAATTTGAGTTAAGAGCATATTCTTAAAGAGCAGACTTTAAGCTTTAAAATTAGGTAAACTCAAACCTAACGTGACCCGCTACAACAAAAGGATCCTAAAGTCGCTGACGGCTGAGCCGAGAAAATCGAGTTTGAAGTCAGATCATCAAAATCTGACAAAACTATCGGTTTTCTATTTTTTTGCATAATCTTGTAGTCTAATGTATCATCTATCATCTGCGGAAATTTCGAAGCTAAATGTGACCGTGCACCACAAAACTAACATAAAGTCGCACACACTGATTTTAGGTAAGGACTGAAAATAAGTGAAATAGGTCAACCTAGCCGATCCTGACTTTTTCATTTTTTCTGAAAGAGCAAGTCTTCTTTTACATTATGTTATAATTTGGTATCATAAAACGGGCGGGAAAGAGTGTTTTGAGCAGTTTATCTCGAACATTTTTGGTAGAATAGTGTGATTAGGTGTGTCTTTAGAGTCCCTTTTTCATTTCTGAAAAACCTTGTACACACTCTTCAATTTCAACTCTAATAACTCTTGAAAGGATAGTGCTACTGCTTTGATTATGGAGAGAATGTGTTAATGAGGCATGCTTAATCTCATTTTAATCTGATAATCTCTACATTGTTGTTACTCTTGTGGTTTACTTCCTGTTTTTTTGTCCCATTCATCGCACAGCCAGCACGGTTTGGTAAAGATTAAGCGTTTGAATAGACACTGTACTTCAGAGCCTCTTTTCTCAGTTCACATTATTCCTGAGTTTGTGCTTTCTTTCCAATATTTAGAGGAGAGTCCATTTGATTTGACTTATACATCGTTTTAAAGCTTAAAGTCTGCTCTTTCAGAATATGGTCTTAACTAAAAATTCATGTCTGGCGACTCTTTGTTTGTTTTGTGGTGCAGGGTCACAAATGGTCAAAGGAAAGGCAAGAAAATGACGTTTTTCTGGGCCATGATTTTCTGACTTTCAACATGTTCAACGGAACAGAAACGTGTCCGAAGATTTGGATTTAGCGCCGCAGCTAGACTCCGCCCCTAGCAACGAGGGAGTGATCTTATTGGTCAGTGCGTGGCATCTTTGTTACTGACTGGTTGTACGTAGACCGCTGGCACTAAGCCTGAATGAACATTGTGGAGGTTGCTAAGAGCATACCCTCTATTGTCAAGCGGTGAAGACTGTCTTGCCTCGGGTCATGATAGTGTGGGAAGTAAAACTTTAAAGGCGGTTTCCTCGAAACGCTCATTTCCTAAGCCACTCGACATGCGCAAATAAAATTTTCGATATCTCCGTAGCGGAGTACTTTCATGAGTCATGTTATATATGAAATTAAAGTGGAAAAGCAAGGGAATAATGTAATGTCGTTTTCAGAAAATTTTCCTCCACCGACTTTCGGATCCTTTTGTTGTAGAGGGTCACAAATGGACTCTCCTAACCTATCTAAATGTTGGAAAGAAGGCGTACACTCAGGAAAAGTGTGAACTGAGAAAAGAGGCTCTGAAGTGGTGTCTATTCAAGAGCTTAATCTTTACCAAGCCGTGCTTGCTGTGCGATGAATTGGACAAAAATCAGGATGTAGACCACTAGAGTAACAACGATGAAGGGATTATCAGATTAAACTGAAATTAAAGATGCGTTATTATCATATTCTATTCTTAATTAATGCCAACTTTCAAAGCAGTAACATCACCCTTTCAAAAGTTATACGAGTTGAAAATGAAGAGTATGTACAAGGTTTTTAAGATATGAAAAGGGGACTCTGGAGACACACTTAATCACACTATTCTGCCGTAAATGTTCGAGATAAACTGCTAAAAAAACGCGCTTTCCTGCCCGCTTTATGATCCCAAATTTTGGCATAATGTAGAAGAACACTTGAAGAGTTTGTTTGCAAAAACCGATAAGTCCATATTTGCCAAATGGAGATATTTGCGATTAAAGGTCAAGAAAAATAAAGAGAGTGATAAGAAAATTTTTGCTTGTTTTGACCATAACTTCAAAAATATACCTTTATATGTAGTGACCAATATATCATCTAAAAGTTATTATTTTGTACTTTATGACAGAGATCGTACTTCAAAATCTTCAAAAATGGACTTATCGGTTTTTGCAAACAAACCCTTCACTTGCTCTTTCAGATAATATGAAAAAGTCAAGATCGGCTCGCCCAGTGGTTGACCCATTTCACTATTTTCAGTCCTGACACAAAATCAGTGTGTTCGACTTTTTGTTCGTTTTGTGATGCACGGTCACATATATAGACACACATACAGTGTAAATGTGATATGAAAATAAAAATGAATTACCTACACAGCGTTAGAAAATGGCAAAAATGTGATTACAAAAAAGAATAAGGAAGACATGATATTTTGATATTTACTTTTTTGCGAAAAAAAAAAATACTTGACCAGTTCTTATAATATTTCAAATGAGGGAGTTAATGATGTCTTGTTGTGACTATGTTTCATGTGCACTATATATTGTTGGCTGAAAAGGGCGGTATCATGTTTGTTTGTTTGTTTGTGTGTGTGTGTGTGTGTGTGTGTTTGTTTGTTTGTTTCTTAGGGGGGCTATTGAATGATTGGTTTGACGTAGAGTTCGATGTCCCCTATATTGAACTGTTTATTTTAAATTGTTTTTATGTTCTGTGAAATGTAAAAAGAAACACGAGGATGCTTTTTATCAGACACTTCAAACGATGCTGATGAATCTACAGCTTTTCATTGTTTTTTTTTTCATTTCATGAAATTGATTTGTGTGTGTGTGTGTGTGTGTGTGCTTGTGTGTTATTTACATTCAAATATCAGAAGATGGTAATGTTCTTCTGGTGTGCAGCTAAAGATATGAAATTCAAAATACAGTTATTCCAACAATACAATAGATTTGCACTCCCATACCAAGATATTTCAAAGTTAACCCGTTTTTTTTCCTTTTCCCGACATGTTTGTTAATTTACAGATCAGCAGTTGCGATCTTAACAAATTTAATTTGTAGAGTGAGACAAAGTGAAGAAACTCGTATCTGAAATTTTATTTCATGCAACAGATGACATTTTGCCGTTTCTGTATAATGTAACTATCAGGCAAAAAAACAAAAAAAAAGTCTCACGTTCTGATTTTTTCGTGAGGACTCAACATAGGTAAAACAGGTCAACGTTGGCTATTTTATCGTTTTCATATTTTCTCAAAAGACGATTCTTCTTCCACATTATATTGCTTGTTTTGAATTGTAAAAAAGGGACATTTCGTTTTGTGTTACTGAGATATGATTTGGGGGCCTTTTTCACTGCTTAAAGAGTCCTGTAAACATTTGTCACTTTTATTTTGAATAACCACTGAAAGAGTAATGGAACTGCTTTGAATGTTTGGATTAATTATGTATAAAATGTGATTGTAAAACATGCCTTATTTCTGCTAAATCTGGTTATTCATTTTTTGTTTGTTGTAAGGCATACAAATCAGTACACAGCTAGAACGGCTTGGTGGGATCAAACTCTTGAACGCGATTAAACGCTACATCATATTAAAGCTTCACGTCTGTTTGTTCATAATCAGAGCTAAAATTCCATATTTGGCGAGTTTTTGTTGTTTTTGTGATGCATTGTCACAATTGGAATAAATAATTTATTGTTAGAATATCAAATCAACATCTCAGTGAAATGGATATGCATGTCGACTGCATTATGGTCAAAATTATCTGATCAATTTTGATATTTCAGAATCTCATAACTTTCTTACTTCTCATCCAATTCGATCATTATTACACTGTCAAGTGGGGAATTAACTTTGTTTTCTTATTTTCAAACTGATGCAAATACCTTAACCCTATAAAGCCCAAGGGGGGGGGCACATTATGCCCCCCCTACCACATTTTCGTTTGCCACTCCTACACCCTTTACTCGATTTCAACCAAATTTGGTGACTTTTCCTAAAATCTTATTGCAAACATTTTGATATATAATTTAACTATGTACGATATTGCTGGTTGCCATGGCAACCGTAAACTGACAACCATGTCAGTCAGATTTTGAATGATTTTCTGTTCCAATTTCACTTAACAATATAATAATGGATGAAATGGGGGTTTTCTTGGCTGTAATTTGCTGAAGGACAAAAATGTGAAGTAATTATGGTTGTGAATTACCCTGAAATGGTCTTCTTATTATTTCCTTTATATTTATATGACATAGGCATAAAACAATAGATATAATAGAAATAATTGAAAATACAGCATTTTCCAAAGACTACCCTTTTATTTTGTGTTATCTTCACACAAGCTTTGCCTGTAATATCATTTTTTATCATATTATCAATCTGCAAACTCAAAATTTCAATATTTTGGAAATATGAAATGTGATACCAATATATGTACCCATTCCAAGCAATACATCATAGGTTTCATATATTTCTTTATATTGTAACGAGTAGCGCCCCCACATGTTGACCTTGAGAAATTTCAACCATAACAAATAGTGAAGGTTGACTTGCTTTTCCTTTTTGGTAAATATGAAAATGATTGATATGAAATAAAAACATATATACTGGGGATAAAAAATAAAAATAAAAATACATTATTTTAGTGTATTTCCTATGTATTTCTGTATATTTTGGTAAATAGCGCCCTCAGTGGATGACCTTGAGAAATTTTAAATGTTGGGTCATGTAGAGTATGAGTTGCTCTACCCATGTGCCAAATATGACGGTCATACATCATATAATAAAGAAGTTATATAGGGGGCACAATGTGCCCCCCCTTGGGCCTGGAAGGGGTCAAAATAGCTTGGGCTTTATAGGGTTAACATACACCGATCCTAGGTTTTAGAATGATTCATTAAGCTGGGAAATGAAAAAAGAAGAAGAAAAATCTCCATCTTTTAATTCTTTGAGGAACAAACTGAATTTGTTCTGTTATTTTTTTTTTCTGGTATCTTCTGTGTCATGAGCTAGTTCTCATCAACCTCAAGGGTCATCATCCATTTATCAATCAATTAATCAATCAATAACTGGAATCATTATTGCGCAATGAAGTACTTATCAATATCCTTGTACAACTGCCATTTACCTTGTCCAGCTTGTAGACATTCTCCTTTTTCTTTCTTTCTTTCCTTCCACTCTTTCCATCTATTCTATTAAGTCGTGCTCTGTTTTAGTGTTTCTCCCGTTTTGTTCCTTTCTGTCCTAAATTATATTTTGATGAGTATAATTATATGCAAATAAGTATTTCATTTTCTTTTTGGTGGTTCGTAATATACAAACTTGCTTTCTAGTGGATCTCTCACTTCTTTGTTTTTTCTTTTTCTGGACTGAATCACAACTTAATATTTTTTTCACCTATTTTATTCAACTCTGGGGACTCGCAAATGTTAAACACTTCACTAATTTTCATTTAGATATGATTAAGATTGCTCATTCTTCGTTCATCGGAAATGTCGCATCTGTCTTATCCAAATCCAAGTTTTCTATAAACCTTTCGATATACTTAGCTGAAGGGTAGTGAACATTATGAAATAGCTATCAGAGATTATAGGTAAACTAAGGTAAAAGTTCATTGGTCACAACGTATACTTTATCAAAACGTTTTAGATGCAGGTGTTTTTTTTTTCATTCAAATGAAGGACGGACTGTTGCATATGAATATTATCTCAAGAAAATGAATGTTTTGTTTACTCTAGAAATTAACTTGAAACAAGTAGGTCATCTATTAAAGAAGGCTTGTATTCTCAATTTGAATGATTCCAAAGCAGTTGTGTGGTAATAATCTCACAATATCTAACGGCTTGTGCCGAAAGGGTGGGTTGGGTGGTGGCGCGTCGCGTAAATGGGAACACCACCCTTCGTCCAAAGCCCCCCGGTTTTGCCGAAAGGGTGCGTTGGGAGCGTTGGGTTGCGTCGCGTTGACTGGAACCCCACCCTTCGTCCAAAGCCCCCCCCCCCCGGTTTTTGCCGAAAGGGTGCGTTGGTACTTTTACTCATGTAATATTAAAAGACGGGTTTTGAATTTATATTTAACCTTCAAAAACCAAATCAAAGAGGCTATCGTCCGGATCGGTTAACACTCTATTACCACTTGGTCTACATCCAGTTGGTCTAATAGACTGTTTAATATCAGTTGGTCTAATAACCAGTTGGTCATCATTTCGTCCAATTACTGTTTGGTCTAATTGTTATTTGGTTTAATTACTATTTGGTCTACAGTCAATTCGTCTAATAATAGCCATTTGGTCTATTTCTGGTCTAACACCAATTTATATCATCAAATAACGATTTGGTCTATTATGAGTTGGTCTAATTCCATCTAATCATCAAATGTTCTAAAATAAAACCAACTTTGTCCAATATAAATTTGGTGTACACATCATTAATATTGGTCCATTGCCCAATTGGTCTAGCCTCTGTTTATCATCATTTGTGATCCTGCACCTCAAAACACTCAAAAAGTCGCCGGACACGAATTTTTAGTTAAGACCATATTCTGAAAGAAGAGACTTTAAGCTTTAAAATGATTTATAACTCAAATCAAATGGACTCTCCTAACCTATCTAAATATTGGAAAGAAAGCACAAACTCAGGAAAAGTGTGAACTGAGAAAAGAGGCTCTGAAGTACAGTGTCTATTCAAGCGCTTAATCTTCACCAAACCGTGCTGGCTGAGCGATGAATGGGACAAAAAAACAGGAAGCAAACCACCAGAGTAACAACAATGAAGAGATTATCAGATTAAACTGAAATTAAGCATGCCTCATTAACACATTCTGTCCATAATTAATGCCAACTTTCAAAGCAGTAGCACTATCCTTTTAAAAGTTATTAGAGTTGAAAGTGAAGAATGTGGACAAGGTTTTTCTGAAATGTTTTTTCTGAAATGAAAAAGGGATTCTAAAGACACACCTAATCACACTATTCTACCAAAAATGTTCGAGATAAACTGCTAAAAAAAAGCACACTTTCCTGCCCGTTTTATGATACCAAATTTTAGCATAATGTAAAAGAAGACCCGCTCTTTCAGAAAATATGAAAAAGTCAAGTTCGGCTAGGTTGACCCATTTCACTTATTTTCAGTCCTCACGCAAAATCAGTGTGTGCGACTTTATGTTCGTTTTGAGGTGCACGGTCACATTTATTCTACACCCATTTAGTCTAATAACCATTGATCTTATTGTCATTTGGTCTAATAGCCAGCATCCTGGTCTAATCAGGTACCATTTGGTCCAATCATCGTTTCGACTATATGACCAACTGGGCTATTTGTTTTTTGTTTTTTGTTTTTTTTTTGTTTTTTTTTTGTTTGTTTTTTTTGGGGGGTACCCTTTTTCTACGACTACGGACTACCCTCTGACCCTGCATTGAGGGAGAAAACAGATGTTCATACACATGAAATAAGATTAGGGTAAGGTTTAGGGTCCCTCGCCCCTCGATCCCCCATGGTGCCAGGCCAGCACCCCCAGCAGCTGGACTATATACAGATAAAGCCACTGATTATCCACATGATCCATGCCCTGTAATGTAGTAATTAAACCAAATAACAATTAGACCAAACAGTAATTGGACGAAATGATGACTAGACCAACTGGTTATTAGACCAACTGATATTAAACAGTCTATTAGACCAACTGGTTGTAGACCAAGTGGTAATAGAGTGTAAACCGATCCGGACCATAGCCTCTTTGAAATGGTTGTTTGAAGGTTAAATATAAATTCAAAACCCGTCTTTTAATATTACATGAGAAAAAGTACAAACGCACCCTTTCGGCAAAACCGGGGGGGGGGGGGTGGACAAAGGGTGGGGTTCCAGTCAACGCGACGCGACCCAACGCTCCCAACGCACCCTTTCGGCAAAACCGGGAGGGGGGGGGGGTGTTGCGACACGGATTGTCGCCCCTACACGGATTGTCGCCTCCTGCTCGGGGCGACAATCCGTGACGGGCGCTGGCGGCACGGATTGTCGGCCCCGTCACGGATTGTCGCCTGGTGACAATCCGTGACGCTTGTGCAGTTCCCAGTTTTTGACCTCGAAGGCGACAATCCGTGTTGGCAAAACATTTGTTGCGACACGGATTGTCGCCCCGTCACAGATTGTCGCCCCGGTATCGGAGTGGTTCCTCCGGTGTTAAGCTTTGGTGGGATGGGTATGACTGGTAAGTTATGCGTATGTGTGTGTGTGTGTGTGTGTGTGTGTGTGTGTGTTTGGAGTACAATAATACAATATGTAGAAACTGTGCATGTGTGGTGGTTGTATAGTGGTAGTGGTTTGTTTGTCTGTGTGTATACTATGGCGGGCGAGGGGAGTCAAAATTAGTACAACTATGCAACTATACAGCCATGGAATGGATGTCAGGTTTTAGCCAATCAGAACGCAAGAAACCGTACAACTATGCAACTGTGCAACCTATGCAACTGTGCAACTGTACAGCCCTAGAATGCCTGTATGGATGTCACTCGCGCGGGCCGAAGTGCCATTAACCGAACAACCATACATCCCTACATGCATTACGGAACGCTTGTCGGGTTTTAGCCAATCAGGACGCGAAAAACCCGACAGACATACATAAATACATGAGAATAGGAACGGTTGTAGAGTTTTAGCCAATCAGGACGCGAAAAACCCGACAGACGTACATAAATACATGAGTGTAGGAACGGCTGCCGGGTTTTAGGCAATCAGGACGTGAAAAACCCGACAGACATACATAAATACATGAGTGTAGGAACGGCTGTAGTGTTTTAGCCAATCTGGACGCGAAAAACCCAACAGACATACATGCATGGATGTGGGAACGGCTGTAGGGTTTTAGGACACCAGAATGCAATAAACTCGACAGATATACACACATATATAGTTTCATTCTCTCGAAGCACCTCCCTAAGTATACGTCCACAGCTGCCTTAGGGGGCAGGTCATGAACCCTTGATGTGGAAAGGAATGGAGACCATTGCACCAACGGTACAATAAATCTGTCAGGGGATTTCAGTGGTTAGCAGAGCCCCAAGGCTAATTACGTGCAGAGGGAAAGGCTGAATGGTTAAAACCCCAACAGCTGTCCCTCACTAATGCATGTATGTATGTCTGTCGAATTTATTGTATTCTGGTGTGCTAAAACCCTACAGTCTTTCCCACAACCATGCATGTATGTCCGTAGGGTTTTTTCGCGTCCTGATTGGCTAAAACACTACAGCCGTTCCTACACTCATGTATTTATGTATGTCTGTCGAGTTTTTCACGTCCTGATTGGCTAAAAACCGACAGGCGTTCCGTAATGCATGTAGGGATGCATGGTTGTTCGGTTAATGGCACTTCGGCCCGTGCGAGTGACAACCATACAGGCATTCTAGGGCTGTACAGTTACACAGTTGCATAGTTGCATAGTTGCATAGTTGTACGGTTTCTTGCGTTCTGATTGGTTAAAACCTGATATCCATTCCATGGCTGTATAGTTGTATGGTTGTGTTGAATTTCGTCACTCCACGCCCGTCATAGTATACGTGTTCCTGTATGCTTACGTGTGTATGTTGAATATAGTGGCGCTACTGTGGCAATACAAACGCCTTCAGAGTGTATGAGCACGTGTTTAAAGAATCCACACCAGCGTTGATCTAAAAATAGTATGGGTGTGTCAACCAATATCAGCGTTGAGGCGGGCTAGGCGAGAGAGTGACCGAAAGAAAATACATACGAGGGAGGTACCCTCCCCAAATGTTATTTGTCTTTGTTCATTTTTCACTGCAGTCATTTTCTTCCATCAGTCTTATAAACTAGAACGTCCATACCACTATTCTTTGTCCCAGAATAGGTTTGGCATGCTTTATGCATGAGCGAATAATTTCCACACGCCCTAAAAAATGTGTCAATCGTTAGTTGATTTTAGCACAAACGAACTGCCATTGCACACCGCTAATACATACGTAATACAAACAAACACCAACAAACACTCAAACAAATCCTCATAATGCAAATAAACCAACTCAACACTTTTTTCCTTGATATTTATTGATTTCATTCAAATCATTCATAAGTCGACCGATTCTGGGTGTAACATGAACAAAAAAAGTTTCAAATGGCAATTCGAAACACAAACAAATCCATTTGTCAATTTATACCACAAACAATCTCACTTCAACATAGATAACTCGATTATAGACCAACCCTATTAATAATTTCTTCACGAGAAAGTTTTGACATGTAGGGCCCTACCAAACCTATATTCCTTGAATATATTGGTTTGGATCATGTAACACCTTCTTACTTACAAGGGCATATACATAAAAAACACAAATACATTACACAAATCTAGAATGAAATCAGTCATAAAAAAACCCGAACACCCCCTCCCCTCCCCAACCGAAACAAATCTAGGGCCTACATCTATCCAAAATATTAAATCCTACCAACATCTGTCATACCATTTATAACTATCCTTCTTCAAATCCAATCCCCAACCCACCAACCCCTGATTAAAGAAAACCTAAGTCATCCCACACCCACATTCACCAACCCAAATACATACACACACACACACACACACACACACACACACACGAAGGTTCGTTATTCCGAAGTTTCGTTTTTTCCGAGGCTTCATTTATCCGAAACACACAATTCCCTATACCTAAAGGTTCGTTGATCCAAAAATGAAATTTGGAATAACGAACCTTTGGAATAATGAGCCTTCGGAATAATGAGCCTTCGGACGAATGAGCCTTCAGAATAACAAACTTTTGCAATAACGAAATGTAACCCCCTTCCCACATACCGACGCACACCCGGACCGATACCACATTCCTTCCTGATGAAACGATTTCCCAATGTTGATAAATAAGACATAATGGACCGTATGCAGAAAAGCAGCATCCGCCCGCACGCAAGCTCCACTCCGAATTCATATACAAATCTGCCAAACAAACTCATCAAATTCAAAGCTGCTGATAAAATCAATATCAACGTTTATGCCAGCAACAGCTTACTAGGTATCCCTCCCCACGCGCAGCTAAAAAACACATACGCAAAAAACTGACATAATAAACACATTCTTCCAACACACACACACACACACACACACACACACACACACACTTACACACACGCACAAACAGACACTAAATTATCATGTGCACGCGCACACACACACTTCCTTGAAACCTCACCATGACTTTTTACATGGCATGCTTGCATGGATGTAGCCATGTAAGTTATGTGTTAGTATTTCAATGACTATGTCCAGAACGATATTACCCAGCAAAATGTGCTTCGAGGGCGGGCGACAATCCGTGCCGCCAGCCCTCGTCACCCAGGCGACCATCCGTGACGGGGGCGACCATCCGTGCCGCCAACGCCCGTCACGGATTGTCGCCCCGAGCAGGAGGCGACAATCCGTGTAGGGGCGACAATCCATGTCGCAACAGGGGGGCTTTGGACGAAGGGTGGTGTTCCCATTAACGCGACGCGCCACCACCCAACCCACCCTTTCGGCACAAGCCCTATCTAACATGAAGTGACACATTGATGTTGGTCGCAAGTCATCAGTCTGAAAATAACATGTGCTTAAGTCAATTACCATCACTTGTACAATTGCAAGTTATGCCTTTATACCTAAAGAGTAATGTACAAAGAAATACACACTTAAACACACACACACACATACATACACACATGCACACACATTGTTTTTAGGGGAAAAGTTGTATAGCTTCTCGTGGTGAATAGGAGCTTCACCAGTTAACTTATAGATCGATTAGCTCATATTATATCCCTCATGTAAAGCTTCTTGCCATAGGATTGTACAGAGCACGAACATGGTGTAGTTTTACTAGCTAGCTACGAGCAGCTGGATGCGGTGCAATTGGTTACTAGCCAGCGTGATATAGTACTTTTGGGAATCCACGATTTGCACCCATCGTGATCGTGTGATCGATATCTACATTTCTCACTTAAGAATGTACGCAGTGCGCGTAGTAGTGATACTTTTGAGCGACAGTCCTGTGGCTTGTAGCTAGCTAGCTAGCGCTAAGAGAGCGCGCGGTGTGATGTGCGACAGCATTACAGAAATCTGTGTGGTGCGATGGCGTGGCCGGTCGGTGTGTAACGTGTGGACGTGTGATACGTGATCAATGCATTTAGCTCAATTGACAAAGTGACTGCTTCCAGTAACGGAAGAATGATCGCAGGAGGACACCATATCAGGTACGAATTAGGAATAAACTAAAACCGATTTTGAAGATGATCTGGGTAACGAAGCCGCTTTAGGCCTACTTCTAACGTAGTCCTGGACCTCGATCTTTCGGAGTTTTGCACGCTGTAGTGTAGCTCGTGTGTAGGAATCAACAACAGCGCAGCGGTGTCGTTCGCTACGCGCTGCACGCACTGCTGCTGCACTGCTACAGCCTAACGTTAGATTTATCGTTCACGAAACCTGCACACTTTTCCAAAAGGGAACCGTCATTACTCTAGTAAAATGCTCGAGAGGGATATAAAACAAATATCGACTGCTTTCTTTCGGGCCATGGTAAAACTATTTGACCTCGGTGATGTCTCAACAGTGCCATGTCCCTCGACTTCGTCTCGGGACATATCACTGTTGAGACATCACCTCGGTGCAAATAGTTTTACCATCTCCCTCTGCAGCAGTCGATATTTGTATACTAGCTCATTGATTGAAGGGTGTCTTTACAACATGGGGATAACACACACACACACACACACACACACACACTTGCGTGTTGGTGTGAATATTGCTTCAGCTAAACTGAAGCAATATTCACACCAAATTGAGGATGTGCACATCCTCAACTTACCTGACGTTTTTGCTTGAAGATGTCCTTCCATAGGGCTAGAACCGTTTTTCCTGGCGTTGTTGCTAGTAGGTCAAGACGGCATGGGCGACTCACAGTGATTTTCCCCGTTCGATGCCTGTTACCCCACCCTCCCGCGTTGGTGCTCCCAGGGCCTTTATAGTGTCGCAGAGGCTGCAAGCTCTGGATATAGTAAGAGATTAATAGTAAGAACTTGATCACCGCTTTCACCATACAACGAGAATTACCAAAAACAATGCGCTCTCTCTTCCCTTTTGAGAGTTGTTTACTTAAAGTCATAAATGTTAGACATAAACATGAAGCTCATGTATGCTTGGAGCTTCCTGTTTTCTTTTTTTTTTCGTGAATTGGTGGCAGCAAGAAAATACATTCCTTCCAAATATTTTGACATGACACGATGGCAAAATTTAACTATAACCTTACCTGTTCCTTTTTAAACTTATTTACTTTTATATTGCTTTTATATATCCTTATTCATATTTTTATATGGCTCCAAGATATCATGCTATGTATGACATCACTTTGCAAAACACGCACACCACTTTGCTTGCACCATAGCCCATTTATTAGAAACTTCACCACCTCAACAAGGAAACAACTGTGTTGTGATTGTTGTCAATAGATACAGACAACCTTCTAGGGTACACATTCAGCTTACGCGGAATTCCTGAGCAGATCCTTGTTTCATCATGTGCTGCAGTGAGCCAAGACGAATCTTTCCCGATGTTGTTTCCCAGCGGTCAGGATGCCCTACATGACTGAACGTAGTCGGCTCTGTTTTTCGCCTGATATTCCCTCCAGTGTTCCTGCTGCTCCCGAACTCTTCGCAGTCTGACTGCAAACCCTGTTACGATGGGAGGGGAACGATCGACTGTAAAGGTTTGTTTTGCAACAGTCATAAATTAGAAGGAATGTGTAAATACCTTATGTTTTCCTTTCAAGAGTTACTTTTTTGATGTAATGAAATAAATTAAGCATGAGAAGACAAATTTTGCTCGTATGTATCAGGGATAGTAATTGGTATTGTTCACAATATATTACTCCATAGCCATGATACTGAGCAACCAAGCCATAAATACGGGGATTTTCTTGAATTTTATTCAACCGGCCATTAAATGTTTCTATGGTCAAGAAACACTTCGTCATCTTTTTTTACTTGCACACTATTTCACATGTTCCATATTTTGAAGGATACACTCGTATGATCAACAAATAAAAATAGTTTTGCGTTGGTGTAATTTTACCCAGCTACACTGAATATGCACATATTTAGCTTCCTGAAGCTCTTCCTTGAATATGCGCTGCAATTACCATGGACCCGTTTTTCTTGGTGAGGTTAAGCTTGCATCAAAACTCACCCAAATGTCGAAATGAGCATACACTGTTTGGCGCATGTTGCTCCCTCTTGCGTTCGTGCTGCAGCTACCACTAAATTCGTAGTCTCGCTGCACACTGTGTGACAGTAGAAAAGTGATGGGGTAGCAGTAAAAACTTGACTTAGCACCATCATAAATTAAAAGAGATTTATCACTCTTCAGACCCTTCAATTATTACGGTTGGTTGATAATATTTGAATGTAATGGAATAAAAAAAGGACTGCCTTAATAAGATGCTGATTTTCTTCACGGAAGTGTTGTGGGATATTAAAACAGAAAAGATATAGCCTCTCAAGAAGGCTTATAGAGAATCCAATAAACAATTATCAGAGACATTTACAGGTAATGTGTTTTCAAAAAAGGAGAAACATGACAATGTATTGTTTTATTTCTTCCTGATCTATGTTAAAAGCAGGAATTATGAGGTTCTCATCTAGGGAGCAAATGCCATGGCACTAATGACAAATATATGCACGATTTTATTTGTTCCCTTTTGTTTCGAAAGTTGACCGATGCGAATTACCTCGTGGCAAATGACGCAACAATGCTTCTGTTCTGTTTTCTCCGAATACGTGTTTATTTTAATTTTTTTTTGGTTTAATCGATAGAAAGAAGAAAGCAGCATAATGGGGGGGGGGGGTGCTCTGTTCTCCTTTATAAAGACGTGTACTTCTACGATGCACTGTTTTAATTTCCACGAGGACACCTCGGACCGATATATGAGATATAAAGAAAAAGTGAAATTTTAGCACTTTCGCATGAACTTTGAGTTTGAACTTTGACCTTACTTCTCGAAACTTTTTTAAAGAACCCCTTTCGGGTAATACATGTATATATCACTAAGTTTCATTACCTTCAGGCACGGCATTAATATTGGGGGGGGGGGGGGGTAGTGAAATTTTGAACTTTTGTCCTCGCGCGTCTTCATCCAAAAGATGAAAGGCACAACTTCGTCCACTCATGTAATACCCAGTTTCATTAGGATACCTAAAACGGTTTTTCCAGTTATTGGTCCACTAAGTGGTCCACAAAGTGTATTACGGACGAACGGAAAGACGGAAGAAAGGAAGGAAGAACGGACGGACGATCCGAAACGGATTGAACGGATGCTTCTACTCCTTTGAAAGTTGGCTTTGGTAATGAATAGAATGTGTTAATAGAGCATGACCACTTCCAGTTTAATCAAATATTAGCGTCATTGTTGTCGCTGGGAAGTTTTGCCCCCCCCCCCCTTTTTTTTTTCTTGTGCTCGATCCTTTTCACACAGCATGGTTCACGGTCAGATTAAGCATTTAAAAAACTTAGAATCAAAAGGTCCTTTTTCTCAGTACTCACTTTTCGACAGTGTGTGCCTACATCCCAGTATTAACGCAGGATAAGGGAGTACATTTGTAACGAGTTATTAATTTATTCATCAAATCATTTATGTCTTGTTGTTTTTAATACAGGTTGGGCACATTCAGCTCGTTAACTGTTCTACAATGGCTCCCTGTATATTTACACAAAAATAAAATGACAAATACACTAATAGCAACACGATTCTAATATACACAAACAGTGCCATAAACAAAGTGAATAACTCAACTTAAGCAATGAATAAAACTGTGTAACGATAAGGCATTCGCCTCATTTTTAACTTAATGCCTACTCTCTAAGAATCTATCCTTGACTACAAATCTAGGTGTGCCTTTTTTTTTGGGGGGGGGGTGGTTTTCTGATGGCGTAGAACGCGAATGATGTAGAGATCATAGTAGGTTACCTACGTAGTAGAAGGTCTGATATTTAGAAATGTACATAAAGGTGAAATTTGGAAATTTTGCACTCTTTAATGTGTTTTGTGGTAAAAACCGATAAGTCCACACTTCTCGTTTTGTTTCAAAAACCCGATAAGTATATCACTCGCAGTATAAAACAGGAGTGTTGCAAATCGTCTCAAGTTTTTATCAATGCTCATGAAGTTTAGCACATACACATTGATATCTTATTTTTGTCGAATGTAATTCAAACTGCGTTACCATGCTGACTGCATATTATGGTCATAAGTTACTGAATGGCTTTCGGTTATCGAGGTGCTTCCACATTTTTCGGGAAATGATCATGAAATTTGGCGGGCACATTGTCCTCAACTCGGTAAATGTACAAGTCATATTCTTTCATGCCTTAAAAACTGCGTTGCCATGGGGAAAAAACACATATTACTGCGATTGATCTGGAAAATATTGGGGATCGGAAAAGTTTCTCATTTTTCAAGCAAAATGCTTATGAAGCGTGGTACACAAATATTATTGTCGTGATGAAGATGTGCAAGGTATTCTTTTCGATACGTTGGAAACTATGTAGTCGTGATAAGAACACATCATGGTAATAACATGTAAACGGCATTTTATGACATTAAATCGAGAAAATATTGTGGATCTCGGAGTTTCCTCATTTTCTCAAGCAAAATACACACGAACTTTGGTACACACATTGTTGTGATCAACGGTGGATGTGTAGGAAACTGTGTTGCTATGGCATCCAATTATCATGAAAATAAATCAGAAAAAACACGTTTGGATCAAAGTACTTCCTCATGTTTTGTAGCAATGCTCATGCAATTCGGCACACATGCTGTTCTTTGGAACGAGGGAAGCAGGACACCATGTTTCGAATGCGTGCAAACTGCGTTACCATAGCAACGGTATATTTCATTTCCTGCGCTCCCACTTTCCCGTTTTCGTCCCGGTTTGGACAAAAGTTGGGTAGCCTCCTGAAGCTTAATGTCGTACACGAGTACATGTAGCCGCGACGCTGGCTCTCCAGCCTGCATGCTTATGATGGAGTCCTTATCTTGCGTGTATGCAGTCCCACATAGTTACTGCATATCATTAATTACACAGCATGTTGAGAAGTAGATAAGAAATCATAAACTTCAGAAATCGATATATATATATGTATATATATATATATATATATATATATATATACTATATATATATATATATATATATATATATATATACTATATATAGCGAAAACTTTGAGCAAAGAAAATGGGTTTTCATCGGGATTCCAACCCGAGACCTCCGGATTACTAGACCGGTGCTCTATCGACTGAGCTATTGAAAGCCCTAGATCGGTGTTCGTCCCAAACCCTTAACTCTCTTTGCTCGTGTGGTCAGAAGCTATAGTGTGTGTATGTGTGCCACATACACACACATTAACCTGACATAAATCCAAATGATGTAAATCAACTTTGGAATAAATGTGAGGGATCGCCGAAGCGATGCAGCTTTTTGTAATATATTTTGAAACAAGGAAGGAAAAACTGACCAGAAACAATTGTAATAATAGATAGCGAAAACTTTGAGCAAAGAAAATGGGTTTTCATCGGGATTCGATATCGGGTTGGTGGAGGGGGGAGGGGGTTGAGGGACGCCCAAGCTCAAAGTGTTGGCAATTGGATCTTATACACTAGACCGCAATATGTAATGGAAAGGAAATTTTGCAAAAATGCCCCCCCCCCCCCCCGATTGAACATGAAATCGACTAAATGTTCAGTCGGAAATGATTGTGCATTATGTTGTCTTAAAAAAAAAATGATTGAACCATAGTATGATACCAGACCTCTTGATAAGAAACAATTATTTTCTTAATAGATAAATCAATGGCCTTTAATACTTGCAATTGCAATAATTGCAAGTTCTAATGTTTTCATTGTCATAAGAGCAAACATGCTTACAAACGATGCTCGCCAGCTGCCTTTAGCATTCTTTCATAATGTGTCCGTAATTTTTCAGTCACTTCTTCCACCAGTTTTTGAATGGCATCGTCCATGTAAGTGGAAAAGGTGACATCACTGGAAAATAAAACACAACGTAAAGTTTAACTGCACATTAGGTTAGCTGTGACATATCATAAAGGTATCGCCAATAAGGAATTATGAACGTCATCATTTCTGCTATACTCGGTACAATCAGTAACTTATTGATTTCACGCTAATTACTAATTTTGGTATCTTTTTTTTCTACTTATTCACCAAAATAAGCCTAGATACATTCTTGCGTGTCTTTTTTTAATTTTTATTTTCATTTCTTTTTCTCTTTTTTTTTGGGGGGGGGGGGAGGAGTAGAATTCAGTAAATCATTAAACATTTTTCGAACTGGCAACTTTTAATTTAATGTCATTGACTGAAATGTCAAAACGCGTGTAAAGGGATTTCCATTCTATTACGTAACAGTGGAAAGTTTACAACCATTATCAATGTGATTTCATTGTCCATTGGACAAAGTTTTGTGTAACCATTAGCAGAACAGCAATTTCTTCATGAAACATACTCTCTAAAAATAATATAGGGAAAATATTCACTCTTGAAGGAGTAAATGCATGAAAAGGGGTGAATTTAGAGTGAAAATGTTGCTTTTCACTCGGTTTACAGTGACGTCAGGGATAACTCCCAAAATCTTCGAGTGCTCCCTGATGTCTCTCCAAAATGAGTGAAAATGAAACTTTTTTTCACTCAGAATTCACCCCAATTTCACTTTAAATTCGCTCGATTTCTTTTAGAGAGTAGATGAGAAAATGAAATTGAACTTGCTGTGTATTAAGATTAGACATCCAATAAATGATATACTTTATTGAAGTTTGTGAAATGAAATGTTTAATATTGCATTTGACAAGAAAAGCGGACGCATTTCATTTTTGTTTCATAAAAGAAATAACATGTTCAAGTCCTTCAATTGATTGACAAAGTGCCCTTCATCGACGGAGACGGAACACACTGCTTTTGCCCACATTTATAGCTGGTTCATATGCTTAAAACATACAGTGGTAACTGCGTATTCATTTTAATCCATGTGGGCGTTCCGTCCAGATATTGGCAGCACCATTACTTCGGATTAACACGGAATATTTCGACACTAAGGTTTGAATCATCCATGATTTCCATAAAATAACAAACTATAATGCATGCGAACCATTTCTACGATTAATTCACTATTCATTGTCAACATTCCATCACTTTCGACTATTTTTTTTTTTACTCCTAATGTGACCGTGCATCACAAAACGAACAAAAAGTCGCACACAGTGATTTTGTGTGAAGACTGGAAATAGCTGAAATGTGTCAATCTAACCAATCTTTAGTTTTCCATATTTTCTGAAAGAGCAAGTATTTTTCTATATTATATTAGAGTTTGGGATCATAAAACAAACAGGTACCTGTGTTTTCAGCAGTTTTTCTCGAACCTCTCTTGGTGGAATAGTGTGATAAGTTGTTTGTCATAGAACCTTATTCCCATTTCTCAAAAACACTGTCCATACACTTCGCTTTCAACTCCAATAACTTTAGAAAGAATGATGCCATTGCATTGAAAGATGAGATTAATTATGTACAGAATGTGCTAGTGAAGCATATTAAAGTAAGGCCTAATCTGATAACCTCTTCATTGTTGTTGCTCTGGTGGTCAACATCCCGTTTTTTTATTCCATTCATCCCACAGCCAGCATAGCTTGGTAAAGACTAAGCGCTTGAATACACCCTGTGCTTCAGAGCCTCTTTTCTCAGTTTACACTTGCCAGAGTGTGTCCTTTCTTTCCAATATTTAGATAGGTTACGAGAGTCCATTTGGATTGAGTTATACATCATTTTAAAGCTTAGAGTGTTTGCTCTTTCAGAAATCTGCTCTTTACCAAAAATCCATTCTGGCGACTTTTAGTTTGGTGCAGAGTCAGAAATAGTTGGAAGAATATCATTTTCATCGAAAAATATTATGTGACCGCGCACCTCAAAACGAACATAAAGTCGCACACACTGATTTTGTGTGAGGACTGAAAATAAATGAAATGGGTCAACCTAGCCGAACTTGACTTTTTCATATTTTCTGATAGAACGGGTCTTCTTTTACATTATGCTAAAATTTGGTATCATAAAACTGGCAGGAAAGTGTGTTTTTTTAGCAGTTTATCTCGAACATTTTTGGTAGAATAATGTGATTAGGTGTGTCTTTAGAATCCCTCTTTCATTTCTGAAAAACCTTGCCACACTCTTCACTTTCAACTCTAATAACTTTTAAAAGGATAGTGCTACTGCTTTGAAAGTTGGCATTAATTATGGTCGGATTGTGTTAATGAGGCATGCTTAATTTCAGTTTAATCTAATAATCCCTTCATTGTTTTTACTCTGGTGGTTTACTTCCTGTTTTTTGTCCCATTCATCGCACAGCCAGCACGGTTTGATGTAGATTAAGCGCTTGAATAGACACTGTGCTTCAGAGCCTCTTGTCTCAGTTCACACTTTTCCTGAGTTTGTACTTTCTTTCCAATATTTAGATAGGTTAGGAGAGTCCATTTGATTTGAATTATACATAATTTTAAAGCTTAAAGTCTGCTCTTTCAGAATATGATCTTAATTTAAAATTCATGTCTGGCGACTTTTTGTTTGTTTTGAGGTGCAGGGCCACATATAAGAAGTGTTTTTAAGTAAAGGAAAACTAATAGACTAAGAGTACAAAGAGTACATGTCTTCATGCAACATATCGAAAACAAATTTAATGAAAGTACCAAATGGTTTTCAATGACAACTTACAGATGGGCCATCTCTTTTGCGTTCCTTCCTAAATAGCACAGAACATGATATATCCCACCAGGATCACAAGACATTTCTAAAGCTTTAGCATTGTTTGATATTTAAAGGTCGTTAGCCGTTAAAACTCAAATATTGCACAAAATGCTCACCGCAACGTGTATACTAATCCCCCTGTAGCTGTAATATCATACTTATATTTCGAACAAAAGATATGCATGTTAAAGCTGTCATTAAGGAATAATTCACTAGCTTCTGTTAATTTGTTACCTATGGCAAATAACGACACATCACTAATATGACTAATATTACATGAGTGCATCACACATATCTGAAAAACAAGACTAGTAGTTTTGATTTGTATTTTTTTTTGTACGCAAGAATTATTCGGAACTTAACGGTCAACTGAACTCAATAATTAAGACCCTCTTGAGTTCAACATTAACAGGAAGTTTCCAAATAATATGAAGAGTTTGTTCGCAAAAACCGATAAGTCCATTTTGTCAAATGGACATATTTGCGAAAAAAAAGTCAAGGAAAATATAAACAGTAATAAGACAAATTGTGCTTCTTTTGATCTTATCTTCAGAAAGGTACATTTGAAGGGGTCGATGCAATATAATGCTAACCCACACAATGTTCATTTTGAGAAAATTGCTTTTGAAAGTTTGAAAAAAATCCATAAATCAGGTTAATGACTCGAGAAGGCCATTTTTTTTTTTTTTTACATATGAACCTTTACATACTCAAGTTTGAACAGTGTCTTGGGGAAATTTACTACACTGATATTTTGGTGGATTCAAGAGGATTTTTCAAGTCACATTTTGAATTTGTGGCTTAGCACTTTATTGCAGCCAAATCCGTCATGTATACAAATACTCTTTATTCTTTGAAAACTCACAAAATATCAATATCTCTTCACTCAAAATGGAAAATTAACGTAATATTTGAGTTTCCCTCCTTTGTGACGTGAAAGTAAATCAAGATATACTTGTTCTTAACTGTCTGTATTGTATAATCTGTGTGAATTATGAAGACAAACTTTGCATATATTTCAGACGCGCACACGCGCACAGAACCAATCATATAGGCATAAAGACATCTTGAAATGTGGATGTTAAACAATATTTCAACAATTCAATGTTCAAAGCCAAAACATACAGCGTCATACGAATAATATGATTTGTCGGGAGGGGGGGGGGGGAAGTTATATCTCATTGAGGATTTTACATCTTCCGTGTACCTAAAAGCAGGAAAAGGGTCCCTTCCTCAGCATTATGCATATAATGCATTTTAAATGTACATTATCTAGATCAGAGAAAAAAAAATCTTAAGTAAAATGGTACATATCAACATTATTCCAGAGATTATCATGTCTTTTATTAAAGGGAATAAAATACCATAAAGTAGACATTAAGGCCTTGTTTAGCTTGATTGGTTTTGTTGCTTAGGGTATCAAAATCACCAATAGTACTCTAAAATCCTTCTTTGTATGACAACGAATTTACAAAAAAAAATAGTGTTGTATGAGAATTATGTACACGCCTCAATGAATCCCCCTCCTCCATGTTCGTTGGTAAATGCAGTCTGTGTGAAACTATGCAGGAAAGTTCTTATGACAAAATGAATGACTAACTCTTAATGGCAAAAAAAAAAAAAATCCATGAAAAGAACATTTTTTAAAATGGGGAAAAAATCTCTTTTGAAGTCTGAACACTTATAAATTTATATTCGGATAGACCATACATGCTGAAATACAATGTGCCGATTAAGACCAAATAGACGGTAACTGCCAATGTATACGTATTATACCAAGATGGTGTGTTTATACACCATACATTTTACCCCATATGCACTTTTTCAGACTACATTTTGGATCATGAAGATCATTTAGGAACAAGAAAAAAATGTTCTCATGTCAAAGCTGTTAAGATGACAAAAACATACACGAAAAAGTGAAAAATGTATGCTTTAAATAGTTTTATCAATCACAAATCTCCATTTTTTTTTTGTAAATAGTGACCGGCGACAACGGTTTCAGGCAAAAGTCGTCAATTTTGAACATTTATTTTTTTTTTCACTGAATCACATTGCCCATTTCCTAAGCTTTGCATTGATATAAAACACTTGTATTCTTCGGCACCATAAGTGGGCGTAGAAAAAGAAATAAAATGCACTTTTTGAGTTGTTAGCCTGACAAAATTGCGAGAAAACAGGCTTTGAAGATTCACCTCTTTCTCAAAGACAATGTCCGAGCGGCGATGCGAGGGGAGAATCACCCATCCGTCCGATGGTGCCAATCGATGTTAAGCCCCGCCTCTAGCAACCACATCGCCTTCTGATTGGCTCACTGAGAGAGTCAAATTTCCCGGGCACCTTCCTCGGAGCTCAGCGTATGGAGCCGAAAAACAATGCGTTTCGCTCGGGTTTGTTTACCAGTACGTCTTTCAAGATGGCGAATACGATAATTGCACGTATGGTGTACATGTACATGTGTATGGTGCACACATTACGCAATGACATCCACACGCCATGACTGCGTGCATGTAACAGGAGCGGTGGCGAATCCACACATTTACACATCGCGTTTTCATTGTGGTTGATTTGTCTTTATCATTGGCGACCCTTTCGAAGGCAGAAAATTGCTAGTGCTAGCAAGGGTCACGCTTCCTGTTTGTTTTGCTTTTACAAGCCATGCATATAATTGCTTTGTTCGTTGGTGCTAATTAGATTAAAACAAACAAACAAACACGACTCGTTAGTTTGGTGCGATCTTGACTTGTAGTATTTGAATATAATTGGTCACATGTGACCGCTCCTTTCCTCTTATTTACCTTCCATTGAGTCAGTCTGCTGTCATAATTTTTACTACATGTACAAGTAGACAAATTTGAGAATATTTACTTTTCTTTTCACACGATTATGTCATGTTACATGATTTTTCTTTCACTTCCGTTGTTGAACATTGCGTTCAAATAGTTTAGATAGAAAGCCAAACGAAGAGCACGCACTACAGAGGGAGCGTATATAAACCACTATAGCAATAACAATGGAAGATGTAATCGTGCACGCGTGGACAAAGCATTCCCCAAACACTGCAACTGGTGTCTCCGAAAGTCGAATTATGTAAATGTATGCGACGCACCAGCCAATCGCATGCGAGACCCTGCGCCGTAGCAACACCGAGATATTGGCGCGGCGTTCGAAAGAAGCTCGAAACTGACGAGTGCGATCCAACATAGGGTGCTTAAAATTCCATTTTCGATAGGAAAAACTTAGTCTTATGCTATGAAATTTAGTGTAGATGAAGAAAACATATCAAAGATTCGATTTCTGCAAAAAAAAAAACCCTAAAACGACAAAAATAATGGTCAAAATCTTTGTAACCCGCCTAGGAGGGAATTGGCTCTTGCGACTTTTGCCTGAAACCGTTGTCGCGGGTCACAACATCTTGAAAACAACCCTGTGAAAAAAAAAATAACTCTGAAATTTGTAACAGAATACAGCAAATACATTTTCTTTCCAACATGGAGACTTCTTCAAAAAATGCATGATAAATCCGAGTTTAAAGGGTAAATTCAGTACTGGAAAAAAGGGAGCTATTGAGTCACAATTTAATTACGTTTAACCCTATAAAGCCCAAGGGGGGGGGGGGGCACATTGTGCCCCCTACCATATTTTCGTTTGCCACTCCCACACCCTATACTCGATTTCAACCAAATTTGGTGACTTTTCCTAGAATCTTATTTCAAATGTTTTGATATATGATTTAGCTATGTCCGATATTACTGGTTGCCATGGCAACCACAAACGGACAACCATGTTCCACAGATTTTGCATGATTTTCTGTTACAATTTCATTTAACAGTATTATGATAGATAAAAGGGGGGTTTCTTGGCTGTAATTTGCTGAAGGACCAAAATGTGAAGTAATAATGGTTGTTAATTACCCTGAATGGCTCTTCTTATTATTTACCTTCTTCTTAAACGACATAGGCATCAAACAATAGATATAATATAAATAATCGAAAAATACAGCATGTTTCAAAGACTACCCTTTTATTTTTGGTTATTTTCACAGAAACTTTGCCTGAAATATCTTTTGTTTATCATATTATCAATTTGCAAACTCAAAATTTCAATATTTTGGAAATATGAAATGTGATACCAATATATGTACCCATTCCAAGCAATACATCATAGTTTTCATATATTATTTCTTTATATTGTAATGAATAGCGCCCCTACATGTTGACCTAGAGAAATGTCAACCATTACAAATAGTTAAGGTTGACTTGTTTTCCTTTATGGTAAATAACAAAATGATTGATATAAGATAGAAAGATATATACTTGGGATAAAGACATAAAGAAAAAAAAATGATTTTAGAATATTTCCTATGTGTTTCTTTATATATTGGTAAATGGCACCCTCAGTGGATGACCTTGAGAAATTTCAAATGTCGGGTCACGTAGCGTATTAGTTGTTCTACCCATGTGCCAAATATTACGGTCATACATCATTTAATAAAGAAGTTATATATGGAAGGGGGCACAATGTGCCCCCCCCCCCCCCCTTGGGCCTGGAAGGGGTCAGAATAGCTTGGGCTTTATAGGGTTAAAAAACACTACATTATCAGCATTGATACTTTAAGTTCCGCTTTGATTGATTTCAACGTTTATTGATTAAATTGAGAAACCGTCGAGGTATCAACAACGTGGAACTATGAATTTTATACGACAGCGTTAGATTTGAAAAATAATGTTTGCAGTTATATCACAAATGTAACATGCTTTCATAACTGGCAGAATAGGAAAAGTTATGTGATGAATCAGAATCACTCATTTTTGTAGATGAACAAGTTTCCTCAAGGTTCAGGTTTAGATATTTTGATGACAACCTTCTGTCTGCTACCATGGAGGTCGCCATCTTGAAAAGTTTGGCTTAGCATTATATTCCTGCTTATAAGATGTGATTAATTTTCTGGGCAAAAAGATGCCTGCATTAAAAACCCACTTATTGCTTAAATTTCAAGATGACATTTTTAGGGATTATAGAGCAGTGATTCAGGATGATGTAAATGCATGCAACTTATTTTTCACCAAAGTGTTGGTTAACACTATATTGCACCGACCCCTTCATTTATTTTTTTTGTAGTGACCAATATATCATTTAAAATTTATTATTTTGGAATTTATGACAGAGACAGTATTTCAAAATTGTCAAAAATGGACTTGAGGGTTTTTGCGAACAAACTCGTCATAATAATATGTTCCTCAATACCTAAGTGTTCTCATCGAATTTTCAAGAAAATATTGCATGCATCTTTATATTCGCAACGAAACAATAACAAAATAAATTTATCAAAGCAAAACTAAGCAAAAAAAAAAAAAAACACGTTATACATGTATAACCAGGGTCGAAAATAAAGGATGCATCATATACTTTTGCAAACATAGACAAAATGGCAGTCAATCTATGAAAATGTGAATGTAAGCACGTGGTAATATGCTAAAGAAATTGAAGGGTTTGTTTGCAAAAACCGGTAAGTTCATTTTTGAAGATTTTGAGGTACGATCTCTGTCATAAAGTACAAAATAATGCCTTTTAAGTGATATATTGGTCACTACATTATAAAGGTAATTCTTGTTTTAAGTTATAGTCAAAAGAAGCAAACATTTTCTTATTTTCTCTTTATTTTTCTTGACCTTTAAACGCAAATATCTCCATTTGGCAAACATGGACTTATCGGTTTTTGCGAACAAACTTTAAGATATAAAATAATAAGGAAGCTTAAAGTACTGTAGGGAATACTGCATAATTACTCTTCACAGATAATTATTATGGCCAACTGATCCAGCGCATGACGCAAATCTCTCGTTTGAAGAGGCTACACCCCAGTAAATAATGCCAGTGCATATCTTGGCAATCAATGACTTAAAGTCAAAGATATAAAACACCTGTTTCTTGACCCTGGCCTAATCTAAGCATCAGTCATCGCCACAGCGCCACAGGAGGGGGGGGGGGGGCACCGCGAGAGGAGGAGATTGTTTTGGTTTTGGCATGGGCCATGTAGCTCCATGGTGCGTGTGTGTGTGTG
Organism: Diadema antillarum; assembly: GCF_040938485.1. Lineage (NCBI taxonomy): Eukaryota > Metazoa > Echinodermata > Echinoidea > Diadematoida > Diadematidae > Diadema > Diadema antillarum. The sequence continues at coordinate 217,163 of NW_027271904.1, forward strand.
TACGTGTGTGTGTGTGAGTGTAGACATTCAGCGTATGCAGACAGAGCATGCCTGTACTGTAGTGACCGGAACTATTGTCATTCCATTTTGCTCTCCCCTTCTCCCTCCCCCATCTCTCCCCCCTCTCCCTCCCTCTCTCCCCCTCGCTCTCCCCCCCCCCCCCCCCCCCCTCTCTCTCTCTCTCTCTCTCTCTCCCTCTCTCTCTCTTTCTCAATGATCCAGTCAGCAGGCTGATTGTAACCAGGGAGGTAGTCTCACCTCCCCGTTGTAACTCACTGCCAAATAGCACATTGTCAGCACCGGCAAACTGGCAATGCTCTCCTTCTTATTCCTGTATTTTCGTTATTTACGGGTCGATTTTTTTCGTTCGAAATGTAAAATGGATGACCATAGAATTTCTCAATAGAATATAAAATTGAAAACTTTAGAAAGGATAGAGAAAATTGAGTTCACTTTGAATGGTCTTCCACAGGCAGATATCCTTATCATGCTCTTACGTAATACGACAGCTGCTTTCTCAATGATCCAGTCAGCAGGCTGACCAGGGAGGTAGTCTCACCTCCCCGTTGTAACTCACTGCCAAATAGCACATTGTCAGCACCGGCAAACTGGCAATGCTCTCCTTCTTATTCCTGTATTTTCGTTATTTACGGGTCAATTTTTTTCGTTCGAAATGTAAAATGGATGACCATAGAATTTCTCAATAGAATATAAAATTGAAAACTTTAGAAAGGATAGAGAAAATTGAGTTCACTTTGAATGGTCTGCCACAGGCAGATATCCTTATCATGCTCTTACGTAATACGACAGCTGCTGGAGTCATCAAACCCTGGCTTGGCCTCCAGGTTTGTCACGCCTGAGTTATTTGCAATGGACAAGTACTTCGACTCCCAACTCCCAAACGACAAATATACGCACCCCACTTTGGGTATGCCCCAGTTGGGGACTCGCCTCAAACGAGGGATTGACGGCATGGTAATACTTAAAACTTTAGATTTTTAGTTAGACACTGAGTATAAGTTCCCCCTCTGTGGGTCAAATGACGCAATAGATGGCAACGGTAATATGATCAGTCTTATATTCCCCACGTTTGATCTCTAACTGTTGCATTCTCAAGAATTGCATGAAGTTTCTCCATCTTCTCCGTCTTCTTTCCAGGTTTCACAGTGTCAATGATACTTATTAATCCGCAACATCTCTCTACCGCAAATAAAGAACCAGCAATTGAGATGGTATGACATGTTATCAGTTGATTAAAGGGATAGTACAGTATTGGTGGAGATGAGAATAGACCTTTTAACTTTTTGCGAGATACCAAGAAAACACTTAGAATATAGTACAGGGCATACAATCTTAAGATGAATTAAAAGTTTGTTTGATTAAAATCAGGTTTGGAAAGACTGAAACACATCCAAAAGCAAAGTAAAGCAAAGCGATCGTTATATAAAGTTTCGTTCCCAGACGTTATTAGAATTATTATTTTTTGGATATCTCGTCCATTTCAAAACCAATATCCATCAAATAAACGTTGAATTCCTCATAAACTTACATTCTCTTTCATACTTTCTAAGAGGTTTCTCTTTATCTCACAAAAAAATGTATGAAACATAACATTTAGTCTCAACCAAAACTATACGATCCATTTAATATAAGAGAGAGTGTAAAAACAATGTTGAAGGGTTGTTGATATTATCGATATTACCCTTAACTCTTTATGTGGCATAGTGGAAACCGACTTTGTGCCACGTTATTCCGCGACACGTAGTTACTCGTACTTTAAGAAAGAATTTTGTTTTTCCAATTTGTATAACTTCTAAACATTTCTGCTAAGCTGAACAAAATAGTGAGTAAAGTTCAAGAGGAATGTCAAACTTCGCTTCGATATAAATTATATGACAAATCATTTTTTTTTTCCACATACAACCGTGACAGAAACTTAGAATTTGCACGCAAATTTAGCCGGGAACACCGCTTGATTGTCAATCACCACATAGAATGCAAGCCGTATGTGTGAGAAGAACAAAGGCGCGATAAACGCTTCCATTGTACCACGGGATTAGCGTTATATCGATCGGTTTGGGCAGCTTTGTATGTTTGAGCAGAATATGCGAAGTTGGCACACCGTCGACTGAATCGGACGTGCAAATATGACACATAAACAGTTAACACAAGGATCACTTTATTATTTCCACATTAATCATTAATGTTATCATATTACGTGTTACTACAATGATATCATTAACCACAGTGATTAATGTCAGTATCACTTTTTTTAAAATCAACACTTTCAATGTTTAAAACTTATTTAGTGTTTGTTTGTTTTTTTTCTTTTGTGAGAGTAAAGGCTTTGACTACGCCTCTGGGAAAATTAAAAACGAATCAAAACAAATGTTTGGATTTAAAAGGTCTGAATGAAAACATCGTTGAAACAAACAAACAAACAAACAAACAAAAAGAAAACAAACCGCAATCAGAGAAGTGCATGCATAAATTATTTCTTAACGGATAGAATTTACAAAAGAAATATACGATTTGAAATGTACGCATCTGTTACTAAGATAATATTCCATCTGTTCAAAAACTTTAGTAAACATGACATGATCTGAAAATTTGGCACTCTCGTCGTTGCATGCGTCACATTACCCAAGGAAACATTCGCCACCAGTCGCTCGTGTCTACGAGGGTTTCACCATAGGTTTAGTATTATAAATTGATTGAGCTACATAATTGTGCTTACCTCCTATTGAAAAAGTAGGTTGACGCAGGGTCGCTAGGTTCGATATCCACCCGCATTGTCCAAGATAAGGTTTGGTACCGACCTGAGGCCACAAACAGAATGAAACGCTTGATTTGAAATTATTAAAAAAAAAAATCCGATGTCATGTACGGGTATTATTCATATGGGTTAAAGGTTTTCATTACTCTGTCTTTTTGTTACAACCATTACTTCATTCTTTTTACAACTGTCATCAGGCGCAGCAATATGAATAGGAGTACAATCATCTCACTTGGCTATCACAGAGATGGTTGTAATATAATCATTGCACTGATAATCTTATGGTTATATACTATCTCTATATTTTATTGTCTACTCTATATAGACCCTTATTGGGTTTTTTTTTTAATCCCAAACTCACATTCTAGAGCTATCCTAAAGTACTAAAGCTGGGTTTTTGTTTCATTTCCAGATGATGAAAAATGCCGTAAAATATGTCCTGAATGACCTGCACGTGATAGACTTACATGTCTTGAATGTTATTACAAAGTGTGTACGTAAATAAAAACAAAAAAAAATAAATGCATTACATAGTATAGCAATGGAAAAGGTGGTTTACCCCAAACCGTTAATTTAGGCCGAATTATGTCGTGTGTGTGTGTGTGTGTGTGTGTGTGTGTGTGTGTGGTTTATTTTTTAGTTTCCTTTACAGCATTTTGCCGCCAAAATATTTTTTTTTGTGCTGCAGATTATCAACATAGAATAAATACATGTATTAAAAAGCATCCATGAAATGCAAGTAAATGGAATAAGATTTAACAAAAGAATTATTCTACGGCATAGTCATGAATCATATTGATGACAAAAGCAATGTAACCTAGGAATACATACACGTCCAGTTTATCAGTCTCCATATCCCTCCCCCCCCCCAAAAAAAAAGAATAAATAAAAACGGAAGAAAGAATTAAAGGGGAAGGCTAGTAACTGATCAGTGGGAATCAGTGGAAATGCTGGGGGATGATTGTTCCAATCCTTATGGGATTCATTCAAGAGTTCATTGTATATCCATTGTTGTGTGAAAATGATTTGCTTCAGAATGGTCTCATATTCAAGTAATGTGCAGTTTAATGCTTCCAGGTTAGCGTCCCTGGTCAGTGACGGAGCATTAATCTGCACATTACTTGAATATGAGCATATGTTTCCATTTTGGCATCATACTACTACTTATAGACCCTACGCATTACCAAAATATGCCTAAACATACCTATGCATGCCTAATATGGACGAAATAGGAAGAAAATGGCCAACCTGTAGTTTATGGAAGATGTTAAATCTAAAAACATAAAAAAAATTTGAAATGAGATTGTAGTTAGAGTCACGTCAGCATATTAAACAAATGTAATGTTTGGTTAACACTTGCATTATCTGTTGACATTCTAACATTTTTAAGGTAAACAAAATAGGAAATTCGCTAATGTATTTGCATTTGTATTTCCTTTATGGTTGTATTTTCCAAGCTGAATGCAACATAGGAGAGGATGAAATTATTATACAATATTTTTGTAGGCCAAAAAGTGTGACCTGTACGCATTAGGTAAACATGACAGCAGAGATGGTAACTAGAGATGGTAACTAGAAAGGTGAAAAGTCGATCGCAAATGTGGGGTGAACTTCATCCCTTAAAAGACTCAGCTATTTTGGAGTTATGAGGACGAGGGGGGGGGGGGGCATCATATCCCCTCCCCTAAGATATTGGCCATGAAATGTCCGATTATCGCCAAATTCTGAACGCATCTAGTTTAAGACGATGGTATTTTTTTATTTATTTTCAATATAATTGTCGGTGATCTCTTATCTAATCAATTTAACAATTGTACTCTTTATATATTAAGAGCTTGTTTGCAAAAACCGATAAGTCCATATGTGACCCTGCACAACAAAACAAACAAAAAGTCGCCAGACATGGATTTTTAGTTAACCCGTTCAATACTGAATTCTGAAATACCCATAGACCTAGTATACAGGCCACCAGGTTCCCGTATGGAATGGGTTAAGAACATATTATGAAAGAACAGACTTCAAGCGTTAAAATGATGTATAACTCAAATCAAATGGACTCTCCTAACCTATCTAAGTATTGGAAAGCACACACTTCAGAAAAGAGTGAACTGAGAAAAGAGGCTCTGAAGCACATGGTCTATTCAAGCGTTTAATCTTCACCAAGCCGTGCTACCTGTACAATGAACGGGCGAAAAACAAAAACAAAAAACAAATTGAAAACCACCACTTTAACCACAATGAAGGGATTATCACATTAAGCGGAAATTGGGCGTGTTCTATTAACACATTCGGTCCATTATAAATACCAACTTTCAAAGCAGTAGTATCATCCTTTCTAAAGTTATTAGAGTTGAAAGTGAAGAATGTGTACAGGGTTTTTGAAATGAAAGGGAAACTCTAAAGACACACCCAATCACACTACTTTAAAAAAGTGTTCAAGATTAATTGCTAAAAAACACACTTTCCTTTTCATTTTATGATCCAAATTTTGACATAATGTAGACCCTTTCACCTATTTTTAGGCCTCATACAAAATCAGTGCGTGCGACTTTTTGTTCGTTTTATGGTGCACGGTCACATATATTTGCCAAATGGAGATATTTGCGATTAAAGGTAAAGAAAATAAAGAGAATTATAAAAAATTGTTTGCTTCTTTTGACCATAACTTCAAAAATTTAAATTTATATGTAGTGACCAATATATCATTTAAAAGGTATTCTTCTGTACCCTATGACAGAGACCGTGCTTCGGAATCTTCAAAAATGGACTTATCGGTTTTTGCAAACAAACTCTTCATATACCCATTACGAGTATTCTGGTACTTGTAATGCTAATCATTGATTTTTATATCTTTTGTTTTATAATGTTTTTTTTTTTTTTTTTATAAATACGCCCTGTTTGATTGACATGTGACCGTAAAATTATTTGTAACACCATAACCGCTGCAGGTATATACGCAAATTGGGTATATCAAAAGATGCGTAAGAATATTAAAAAAGCCAAACAAACAAATATGAAGTTTCGCTGTGAGATCTAATAAATTCTTGAGGTTATTAAAACATTTCCGGAGGGTGCGGAGATGATGTCTCCACCCCCCCCCCCCGAGTCTTTTAATGTTAATGTTCTGTCACAGATGATGTGTCCTTGAGGAAAGCTTAAGTGGTCATTTTTCAGGTGCTGTTCGTTATTCCGAAGGTTCATTTAATATTCCGATGGGTCGTTAATCTGAAACACACGAATTTCCTATACCTAGAGGTTTGTTAATGAGAAAATGAAAAAGAGTTCGTTAATCCGAATATTTGTGGCGTTATTTCGATGGTTCGTTATTCCGAACAATGAACCTTCGGAATAACGATTCTTCGGACTTAACCCTAAAAAGGCCGGGGAGGTGTTGAATCAACCCCCGACATTTTTCGCGACTACTCCGCCGAAATTTTTTGACCGCGCCGGGTCGAAAAAACAAAGAAATATAAGAAATTCATAAAACAATGAAATATATTATAAGAAATTGATTTTGATACATGATTTCTTTTCAAGTACATTGTTAGGAATGCTACAAAGAATGTTATCACCAAAAGTTAGGATTCTAGGAGCTTTATTTTCTGACTTAGAGCAAAAAGCATAATTCTATGCATTTCAATTTTTTTCGCAAAATTTATGACTGAACCTATTTCAAGCATAATTATGCTAAAATTGATTATTTTCAGCCTATGAAAGTAAAAATGATCATATCTTTATAAATAAGAAAAGAAAACTCCATTTGCATAGACTTTGTACACAAAATCACGTTTTTGAGCCATTTTTGGTATGACAGGCATGTATAAAAAGTCACACGAGGAAGTGTGTTTGTGAGCTCGCACATTATATTGGAATGTCCTTTTGTGTGTGTAAGTGTGTTTGCATGAATATAACATCTGTGTGGGGTGCACGTGAAGGGGAAAGGAGGAGATTGCTGGGGTGTGAGTTTTTGAGGGACGGATGTAAATGTGTGTGTGCTTGTGTGTGTGTGTGTGTGTGTGTGTGTGTGTGTGTGTGTGTGGGTGGGTGGGTGGTTGGGTGTAGTTGGTGGATGATGGGTGAGTGTAAGGGGAAGGGGTGTGTGGGAGGAGTGGGGCTTGCGCGCATGTGTGTAGGGGGATGTCTGTATGTGTATGTGTGTGAGTGTGCCTGTGACCTTTGACCTTTAGGTGAACTCCATGTCTGGAAAAGTGTGAAATTTTGTATAACCGCCTTTCCCTCCACGTTTGATCGAAATTGAAGCCCTGGGTACAGAGTTATTCAAGTTTGTGTCGGGCGGACAGAGATAGCTGCAGGTGATCCCTAATACTCTCCCCTCACCTCTGGTGGGCTCGAAACAAACAAACAAACAAACAAAAAGACGCACACACACATGCATACACGCTTATAATATGAGTTATACGAGCATGCATGCATGCATGCATACAGATACATAATCATGCATACATACACACAAACACACATATTAACACACGTACATACGCACACACACGCACACACACACACACACTCACACACACTTATGCACAAAAACCACTTCCACTCTACAACATCCACACATGCGCCAAAATTCCACACACACACACACACACACACACACACACGCACACACACATACACACACAGACCTGTTACGCGCGTCTCACCGGCAGCCGTCATATGAACTTTGTCTCCCAAAATCACTTCATATCGACATTCTTATGTCAACCTACTTGTATCAAGTATCAATGTGTTCATTCGTGACTCTTTGGAGTCGCATTCCTTTGACCATGGACCCTATTGGTCGGGTCCATGCTTTGCCTCAATGTTTCTTCCAGTTCTTGGTCTTACTGTCCCGGGGTAAACGAGTATGGCGAAGACGACATTGTATATACCAATAATAGGTTAAGAGCAGAAATGCCAAGTTCAACATGTTTTTATGAGAGAGATTTTCATGACTTGGCGTCTCGGCGCTCGTGCGCATGCGCGCGCGAACGAGGGGGATGGGATCCCCCTTCCATGGTAGGGAGTTTTATTTTATAATTACATGAATGCTTCGACCTGGTGCATACTTAAGTGACTATTTTGTACTTATTTTAAAAGGCAAAAGGGAAATATACCTCCAATTGCAACTATCGCTTTTGTCCTTTGAGCTATGCTCCTTATTGTTAGCCCAAGTTGCAGACTTCACCCGATGCGTGAGAAAAATGGGTGCCTTGCGTGAGATCGTGAGACAGACCCTAAATGCGTGAGAATGCGTGAGACTTGGTAGCTCTGTAAGAGTAGCAATAATTTGATATTCAATTGCTCCAACATGATATTCAATGAAAGGTTAAGCAGCTTGTATAAAATGGTATGCACCTCAGTACATCTTAACAAGTTCCACCACCTCTTGAACAGGGAAAGGAATGTGTAGAAAGCAAACAAAGCTGGTTGCGGCAGAGTGCCTATTTCTGGCAGGGAACTTACATTCATCAATAAAAGAGTTAATGAACATCATGTGTGCTCCGTCCTCGCTTTATAACAAATGTTAATGCAGGAGTTAACAGCGAGTGGACTGAGTCTTTTCATCAGTGAATGGAAAGGCCTATGGTATACAGGGTTTTTACTCTAGTTAAACTTTAACTAAACTGATAAAATCAAGATTGATAAGAGATTATTCTTACCTGGTGAGCCGAACTTGAGGATAGTTATGAAACAAGAATAGCGAGCCAAAATGTAGAAGTTATGTTTTCTATTCTGGGCACTCCCTAAGTCTTTGTACACATTTAAGCACTCTGCAACGTAAATGACTTTGCGTTCCACCACAGTTGAAGTCAATTCGTCCATCCGTGTCGAAAAAAAAAATGGCGCATCCAATCACACGCTGAGTCCGACCCTACGACAGTCAATCATAACGATATAATGTCGGTCAATAATACATTATTGGTGATGCGTGGCCCATACATACTTTGTTACTCATCTCTTGGAACTCATATCCCTCTGACTTTTTGCGTCTTTTAACATCTACACAACGTGACTGCCTGCTTGGTAGATCAAGTGGCGAATACGGAATAAAGAAAAGATAGAAACCACCACCATTAAAAGGGAAGGGGACACTTTCTACCAGGTTTTCTTGTTTTTCTTTGAAACAATCATTTTTCGCATATTGCTTGTTCTGGGTTCACTTTATTCACTGTAGTGTTCATCAAAATGCATATCAATTATAAGATTCACTATTATTATAAGCTCTTTTCTTTTTATATTGTTTGTTTACCTTATTCGATACATACATATATTTTTGTCAGAAAATACAAAGGACTTGTAATAAAGTGGAGAAAATTGGTAGGAATAGTGCGGAACTTGTACTTTACAATTGTTTTTGGTGTAAATGCCAGTTACACGTTAAGCCTTCTTTTTATCAACTGTCAATTTTTTTCCCCTCAGGAAGATGGGACTGAAAATTAAACCCTCCCATCTCCAATCACTTACCTGAAGATGAACGATGATAATATAGGTTATAGGTCTTGTTGTCTTAGTTTCTTTGTTTCACTCATTTTCAATGTTTATCAGTCAATCGATCATATAATGTCTTGTATTACGCGTGGGGGGGGGGATGCACCCTACAAGCTCAGCTTTTTAGCATTCCTCCCCATTTCCAACATTTTCCTATACCTACAAGTTTTCTGTAAATTTATCCTTTACTTTGTATAATGAAATTTATGCACTGTATTCAATTTTTGTAATATATTTATATGTTTTTGTTGAAAATGAAAAATGAATGAATGAATGAATGAATGAATGAATGAATGAATGAATAAATGGAACTTAAAAACTCTGCTGTCTAAGCAGACTTCTATGACTAATATACAATATCGCATGATTTTATCGCTCATCTTCATCCTTTATTTTCAGAATGAAAAGAGCAGAGCAGTGACAACTGAAGTCATTTATGTGCTTGCAAGACAAAAAGCCAAAAAGAAGAAAAATGAAGACAGAGGATAATGCATGGTACCACCCCAATCCCCCCTCCCCAAAAATGCACTGTATGTCAATAAAACATTGTGATTTGTATGTAATTATATTGGACATGGGTGTGACGATTTTGTTTTCTTTCGCTTCGTGTTTGTATTTTCATCTCAATTATTTAGTACACATTAATACCGCTTGCATAGGTTTTGCTGAAAAAAAAGAAAAAAAAAGGTTTGAACCCGTTCAGCAAACTGGTAGTCACAGGCATACGCCTATAACGTTGACTCAGCTAGAAAGGTAGATTTATGGAGAGACGTCAAGTCCCAAGGAATAAAGAAATGCCGTTGCATAGTGAATACAGTACGTTGTTAATGAAAAGGGCGCACATAGTTACTTGTGTTTTTATGAGACTAAAGTGTTATTGTCGGGATCATTCCATCGCTTTCTGTCTCAAATGTGGAAACCCGACACATACGAACAAACTTTGTTCGTGGTTGAAACCATGGACAAAGATTGTACCACCTTCGAGAATTCGGACCTTTGTATTCCTTATGCCATTGAATGTGATAAAAATAAAAATGTGGAGGTACGAGGCACATCTCTGAGGGGACTTTTGTGCATCATACATCAGGTTATCGTGAATTGTTGGTCCGTGGATGGTGCGAATATGCTGCGTGACTACACAAAGGCTCATTCCATGCCGCCCCCCCCCCCCCTCCGCGATAGAAAAAAAAATATTGTATTCCTCTCTCTCTCTCGAGAGAGAGAGAGAGATAGAGAGAGAGAGAGAGGGTGAGAGAGAGAGAGAGAGAAAGAGAAAGAAGAAGACTCCCAAACATGAGCAAAAGAATTGAGGAAATAACCCTGGTGTTTGTTTGCAGCTGAACTAAACCGAGTCTACAATGTATATTGTTCTCAGATTCTAGTTCCGACATCACAATTTAAGTGTACATCTACTTTGTGATTTCTTTTGGAAACTGTTGAAGAAAAGGGTAATGTTGTGGTATTCACAATTTCCGTATACTCCTCCCTTCCATCAGTCTGTATAGAGACAGCTAGAATTTGAAAGGTAATCAGATTTTGTGTAGGTTCACAACAAAAAAACAGTTCATGAATTCTGAATCAGATATCTGTCTTTGAAATCAAAGAATTTATTAATTAAGTTGATTTACTTGAGTACATAATGCGTAATACACTTACTTGTATTGCTCGAATTAAAAATCAGATGTAATAGATGATATTTGTTGTTGTTGTTGTTGTTCTTTTTTTTTCAAATGGGAGATATTTACTTCTGAGGCAACCACAAAAAAATCGGGCAATCTCCGAATATATCAGTTTTGTTCGCTAATATCAGTATGCTTCAGGATGACAAAGTTATAACAACAGTAATGATGATAATAATGATAGTGATGATATGATGATAATGATCATAAAAGCTAAGGATAATGATAAATAAAAATACTGATAAAATACTAAAAATAATAACAATGAAAATAATTATGATGATAATAATGGTGATAATGATAATGATAATAAGAATTAAGGATAATGATAAATGAAAATACAGATAAAATACTAAACGTAATAACATCGAAAATAATTGTGATGGTTATAATAATACTCATAACGATAGTGATAGTAATGGTAACAATTTGAACACCCAAACGGTCAACTTTGTACGGACATAGTACAACTATTTATATAAACACTTGTTTATTCATGTTTTTCTTTTGTTTGCTTTGCAGTGCAGTTAAAGAAATACGCCTTTATTATACATCACAACAATGTAGTTACATACTGATTTTTTAGGGGGCATGTAATTGTAGCGGAGTGGTTTCTGGAAGCACGTGTTGTTTCGTTTTTGTTCTTTCTTTCTTTCTTACTTGTATTGCAGCAACAGTTCAGAGGAAGGCTGTTCACATACTCCGAAACATTACAATTACAGAGATGGGAGCACTAAATTGTTCACATCATATTGATGTCATCTTATTCAGATTTTGCTTGCAGCAGTAACTGTCGGAAAGAAAAAAGGAAACTAAATGTCTATCTGAGTTATTGTACAAGTTGCTGCATTGACTTATTGCTGAAACGGAAATGTTTATTTCTATGTTTCTTTTCGTTTGTGTTTTTATTGGAATTGTGTAGAATATTAATGCATCTTTCACAGGTCGTGTTCTAATAAACACTTATGTTTAATTCATCACAACAAATTAGTAGACACAGGTCAGAACGTTGATTCAGTTATAAAAAGTGATTTATTGAAGAGACGCCCCGTCCCACGAAAACAGTAATGCCGGTACATAGTGCATACGGTACGTTGTTATCAAAAAAGGCGCACATACTAACGGAATATGTAAGCAGAGAATATACTGTGTTCTTGTATGGGGTTTTACAGTCTCTCGCCTCACTGGTCTCAGAGATGGAAGCCCGGCACATTATTCTTAAGCCGTTGATTGTAACGAAGCGTGTGAAGGGTTCGTACCTCGGCTGTCCCTTTGAGGGGAATTTGGTGCTTCACGTTAATGTCATTGTGAATTGCTAGTGCGTGGATGATGATAACATCGCATGTGAGTACACGAAGGCTTATTTCATGCCCCAAAGAAAAAAAAAATATTGTATCTTTCTCCCAGTGAAAAAAAAAGAGAACAAAGAGGGAGAGAGAGGGAGAGAGAGAGAGAAAGAGAATGAGAGAGAGAGAGAGAGAGAGGCAGAGACAGACAGACAGACACACAAAAAAATCCCTATTATGATGAAGAATGCATGGAAGAAGGAACCAAGATTGCAATATAGCATCAGATATCATGGCCATGTTTATTAATCACAATTTGCGTACTTATCAATTTTGTGAATTTATTGTGTGCAATGGTATCGGGAAACGCTCTGCTATCCATGCAGCTGTCCATGCCCCTCGCCCATCAGTTTGTAGCGATAAGTATTATCAAAATCATAGCTCCACGCAAAAATCATCAAAACATATAAATGATTGGTACGGTAGACAACCCTCATCTTCCCATCCTCCTCATACATTCACCCCAACAAAAAGAAAGAAGATAAACGTAGTTAGTTGCAGATGAACCTGAATTCCTTCACTATACCCACCTGTAGTTCGAAAGATGGATGCCCTCTAATACCATTTGAAAAGACAACCCCTACTGTTTTTATTTTTGCAGATAAACAAAACGTGTGTAACCCCACCAAAATTTGGGTTACTAAGATTTCTCCAGAAATGTCGTCAGACTAGATTCCTACTTCCGTGGAAAACCCATGGTCACTGTTATCGCCACCCCTCCATTCATCCCTCCTCTGACGTCCGTACCCCACCTGTTTTCCAACAACCCCTCGACCAGTGTACTAGTAACCCCCAAGATTAGTCTTAAGATTTCCCCTTCAGCCTTTGACCCCAGTAGCCAAAGTCCAATTGTAAGCCTATGTGTATTGAGACTGGTCAAGCCCTGTGAAACGCCCCTGCTGGTGTTAGACTATGTAGGTGTAATAAAACTCAAGGAGAGAGCAAGCTAGCCAGTAGGCCCATTTACACTTGCTTGGAAAAATCGCGATTTTTCTAAAATCGCGACATTTGGGTGTAAGTTGCTAAGCAACTACACCCAAACGCCCTCGAAACATCGCCAGAAAAATCGCCAGCCGGAGTGCGATTTTTTGAAACATCGCAAAGTTTGAGGCGAAGTTAGCGAGTGTAAACCCAAGCTGCAGAAATATCGCGATTTTTCATCACGTGACTCTCGGTATCGGATTGCACCGGGAGTTTACGCGCGCTCCCGATCCCGCTTTGGAACGTGTAGAGAGCAACGGTATAGACAGCTGTGTACACAGCCACAGGTCTAAACGGCCTATCCTCGGTCGGCTCGTGGTCTCTCACCTCCCCCTCCCTGATGAAACTAGTACACTGTACGTGAAAACTACTACTGGTAGCAAACCAGAAGTTCTCCAACCACGTATCATCACCCCATGACAACTTAACAAAATAATGTTCTCCCAGAAATGCGTTGATTCAGATTGTGGGAGTGCCCGTACTGCTCTCGATAATTATATACGTTGTTTGTGGAATACGGGACTCGGGAGTACGTCACAAGTGTAAGTTCTTGCTGTCGCCTGATAAAATACCAGTCCTAACTTCCAAGTCTTACTTCCCACTTTCGTCATATCGGCGAAATTTCATGATCCTCCTGAATGCTGCTGTAGATGAAGTTTTACACACCTACTACGTATGTGATCTAATGTAGCAAGCTATATAGTTTTACCGTAAGTAAACAGTTTCGAGAAGCACAAATTTATGTGTGCATTGTACTGATAAAAAGCCCTGGCTCAACGTTCCAACCAGCCAGCTGTGATCAAAATATACTGCACTGCAGTGAAAACAACAGAATAGCGCGCACTTCCATTCAGGTACCGTGTTGAAAACAGGTAAATTACGCATGCGCACTACCGACCAAAAAATCGCGATGTTTCGTGAAGCTCAAACTTCGCGTAGTTTTGCGCAAGTGTAAACGGTGGAACCAAAATATCGCGATTTTAAAAATCGCGATGTTAGTGAGTGTAAATGCGGCTATTCTAGGGATATTGTTTTAAGCACCCCTCCCATTTGTTGGTGTGTAGGCACATCAAGAGAAATGAAAGGACCATGTCTCAGAAGAGGAAGGTCATTCTCTCTGGGACAAAGTAGTAGTTGCTTTGGGATTTAGGGACAGTGTCCTACCATGGGCAAAGCCTATACAGAGTGGACTGGTTCTAACTGTAGACCAACATTTTCTGTGACAATGACGTAGAGTGCACGTCTAGCCCAATTTCTGTCCTCTCTTATTCCTTTCCCTTCCCATTTCTCTGCCCCCCCCCCCCCCCATTTCCAATGAACTGTTTAGGCTAGCTTTGCGTGTGCCTTAAAGTAGAGTAACTCCATACATTACTAGATTTACTTTGCTCGTGTTACATTTTATATTACAGATACTGTTGTGCTATATACAATGGCTGTAAGGGTATGACTGTTTGCAAGATTATTATTTGATATGTCATATGTTCAGAACAAAGTGTGATCCACACACTTCAGCATAAGAGATATGTATGTGCAGTGGTTATGTTTGATACATCATTAATGCAAATGAGATGTATGTCTCTATACCCTAATTGAGTGCTTTTTATGACTTATGCTGTATGATTTGCCTAGTATGTTAACTAGGTCAGTGTTTGCATGAGTATAAACAATGTGTTACATAGCTATGCTGGTTAGGCAGCAGCTCTAGTGACCAAGGTCACAGGAGTGCAACTTTAAAGCCCTGTAGCCAGAATGCTCGAGAGTGACTGGAAAGCCTGTCGTTACTGCCCTTGGTCAATGTTAGGACTTTGTCTGGCCAAGTGGATGGTCAGTACGTCAGTAATGTTCCTGGAAGTCAAGGGGAATGAGTGACCTCTAGCCAATGAGGCAGACTTTGAATGATGTCATAGAAACATGAACCAATGATATTTCTGCTGGTCAGTTAACTTCCTGGAAGTTTCTGATTTTCTCGAGAAAGTTTGTAATATTAACATTTTACATAAAGTTAGAAAAGTATAAAAGCCCATAGCTTTGGAGCAAATAGGCATATCTGCTTCCTGCCAGCGCTTTGAGGCCTGCATCCACTTTGCTTGTTACATCGACTGTGTGATCCAGAAAGTTTTCTCACACACGTTCATCTGCTGAGAGGTTACCACAAAATACTGGTAAACCCTCACAAGCATCAACTGTATTGTTATATACAAGTTTATGTGCCTGTGATACAATTGGTGGTGGCATGTACATCCATTGACTGCCGTGTGGAGCAGCCTGTAGTGAAAACGAGTGTTGGCTCTTTTGACTAGGTAAGTCATTGTATTTCTCATGTTGTATATTGCATTGGAGAGTGTTTGTAATCATGAACTCCAACCATTTGGAGATTTGGAGATTGCGTGTTAAGAAAAACTCCAATACTATGTATATAAATTCCAAAGTTAGTATATGTTATGCCAAATGTAATGATCGATGATTGATGCTTGTGTATTACTTGAAGATATGATATTACAATGCACTACAATGTATTTGCTTTTTGAATGTTTTATGAATGGACATGATTTTGCATAGACTCAAGTTCATTGCTAGACAGACAAAATTGGGAAACTGACTTGGAATTACAAGTCAGATGTTTGATTGCATGCATGCATATTGAAATGGCCTGTAGACCCTCACACTCAGAGAAAGTGAGGCTATGCTCGTAAACATTGAGGTCTACAATGTGCAGCAGCACCCCCCTTCTCGTCTGGAGTGACAGATTTATGTCCACTGACCGTTGGGCTGTGAGTGGCAGAGGTCACTGCACTATTGAATTGTGGAATGTTTAACTCTAGAGGGGGAGGACTAGCCACTAGATGTGAAGAACCTTGCAAAGAACTAAATGTGAGAGACAGCTGTGCGCTTGTGAGTATATGAATGTTGTATATATATTCATGCCCTTTATAATGTATACATGTTAACTGTACATGTGTACAACTGCTCAGTGTAATTATTGTATGCATTGAGCACTATTTCCACTCAAACTGGGAGTCACAAATAGTTGGCGACCCCAAATGAAGCAATTATACTCTGCCAGGTCGATCAGATAGATCAAAGCTTTATTTGTGGCAGCAGTGTTGCATAATATTCAGAATGTTGAAATGTTAAACTGAAGTTCGAGAGGCTACACTGACCGTAAGCACTTGTGTGTCAAAATGAATTGACAAACATTTATGACAAACGCTTATGATGGTGGTCTCCTGCATCGCTTATGATGGTGGTCTCCTGCATTCAATTATCTCTGTTGTTTACTGAAAAATACTGTATATTTTATTTTATGTTGCTGTGTATCTACGTTGCTCAATGCAATCACCTATGTGAATCTATTTATGTACTGTTTTCGATTTATTTCACTGCACTTGTTATTCTTTGTCTTTGTACTTTTTGAAGTTTGCATTCAAATTGCATCTGATTGAATGCAGAAATAAAAGCAAACAAACAAACAAACATTTGATGATCGGAGTTTGTATCTGTATTGTCTAATGCGCTCATATAGGTTTATGAGGCAAGTATAAGTAAAGACAATGTATCAGATCAGATTTTGGAGTGGACTTCCATACTCCTGAGGAGATATTATTGATCAGATAGACACAATATTAGGAAAGTCCTGTGTCTTATAAACTCTTTTGACTAGATACATATTTGGATGAGAGCTTTGGCCAGCCTTTGCTTGGTTCAGCGTGACTGACGGCTACTGAGCATTGCATCAGCTACCGTGTACGACTGGTTTGTGACTGCTCTGGGCTCGTCGACAGGATAACCGGCGAGAGAGACAAAGAGACAGCAACGAGTCGAATCATCGTTATACACTGGCAAATATTTTGTTATGCTAATGTAACAAAGGTTACAATTGAGTCTGTGAACAAATTGAATTGAGTGATGTACTTTGTTGAACTACAAACAAGCTAATAAAGTTTGTCATTGGATTATTTTGTCAAAACTTAATCCCAGGTGTGATATTCTTTATTCATGAACTCGGGAGTGCAACATTCGGGTTACATAAATTGGGGGCTTGTCCGGGAACCATTGTTTTCTTAATTGTATAATTGCATTTGTTTGGTGACACATGTTACCGAAACTGAGTCTTGATTATTATTGTTGATTGTTACTGTTACATTCACCATTTTCGTTCTATTGTACCAAAGAGCCAACACTCGTGTGCAGGAAACAAAGCGATGGCAGGTAAAAGTTTGAAGCAGATTGGTCAGGATTGGTGCAAGAAGGAGGAGATTAGAGTAGAGAATGCCCTCCTACTTGCAACAGGTGTAAAGACTGTGCCAACAGAGGTGTTTGCACTGGCACTGTCAGAGTTATATCCCACATTACTTGAGGTGTTAAGACGGGATGATCCCGATACAGGGGAAACATTGCTTCCGTGTGAATTCGAAGATGCAGTTGCTATGTTAGGATTACAGGCACAGGTTGTCATTTCAGTAGATGGGGAGACTATGTGCAGAGTAGTGCGGTTGGACGGTTTAGGACCAGTCAGAGGAAACAGGGTCAGTGTCAAGGACCTGAGGGAGAGAGGTTTGGTTAGGGAATGGAGAAAAGCAGGACGTAG
The DNA here is from genome assembly GCF_040938485.1 of Diadema antillarum. Classification (NCBI taxonomy): domain Eukaryota; kingdom Metazoa; phylum Echinodermata; class Echinoidea; order Diadematoida; family Diadematidae; genus Diadema; species Diadema antillarum. Next base: position 235,025 of record NW_027271904.1, read on the forward strand.
AGCTCAGGAAATCCAGTCTCAAGACATCCCCACCACTAACAACATTCCACCCCCTTCCCCTGGTAACAGTGAACCATCCATGTCATCCAAACCTCAGTCGTCCCAGCAGAGTGCTACTGGTGTTCCTTGCTTCAAGTGTGGAGAGGAGGGCCACATCAGTAGAAACTGTCAAAATTCTGTCCCCCCTGATGTACTGAGCAAAAAACTTATCAACTACATCCTTGGCAACCAGGGAAATGAGAAAGGGCGCCTGGGAAGGGGAAGCCAGGGACCCCAAAAATTAGATTCTCCCCCACTTGTTTCTAAAGTTGATGTTTCCAAGAACGATGTTCCTGAAGGTTTAGTAGGAGATGCTATCAACCCAAAATGTTGGATAGATGGAAAGGAGACAAAATGCCTTCTTGATAGTGGGTCTCAGGTCACTCTTATACACAAGAGCCTTTTCGACACACTAGATAGGGAGTTGCATGAACTGAGTGACCTAGTCCTGTACCATGGAGGAGATGGGACTATGCCCTATCTGGGTTGGGCTTACGTCAACATAGGTTTTGAACGGTCATTTGCTGGCACAGGGACTAAGTTTAGTACGCTAGCTCTTGTAGTACCAGACCCCCAGCGTCCCTGTGACCATAGAGTGATTATTGGCACTAATTCAGGACTTTTCAGGCACTGTTTTGAATCTTGTAGGAGGATGCCTGGAGCACGCTTTGCCCAGTCATTGCAGATAAGTGCTACCTGCAGGGATATCTACGCCAGCATATCGAAACAAGAGAAGGTGTCCCCTGGTGGCAAATTGGGCACTGCTAGGACCAAGAAAGGACATAGCACGCAAATACCTCCCCACACCAAATTGGTAATGACTGCCCAAATTAGGAATCCCCTGAAGGAAGAAATGACTGTTTTCGTAGAGTCTAATCCCCACAGCAAACTTCCATGTGGGTTACATATAGCCCCAGGAGTACAGAAATTGTCAGGTGGTGCGATTGGAAAGGTAAGGGTGCTGGTGACCAATAGTAGCCCTGAGTCTATCACTGTCCCTGGCAACTGCCCAATAGTAGATGCCTATGTCCCCGACAAGTGTTTCCCTACCCCGAGTAGTTTTCCAACCCAGCCTCACATTTACACCGAGGCAACCCATTCCCAAGTAAGTGCTAATGTAGGCGATAACACCCCTTCCCCTCAAATTGACGTTAGTGAGCTGCCCATCAATTGAGGCCCGATTTCCCCGGAGTGGAAAGAAAGGCTGCTCAGTCAGTGCAGGCAGAGGAGTGATGTGTTCTCCAGGCATGAATTTGACCTAGGCAGTACAGGCTATACGGAGCATCAGATTCGTGTTAATGATGACACACCATTCCGTGAGAGGTCTCGGAGGGTGCCTCCCTCTGATCTTAGGGACTTGCAGCAACATCTTCAACAGCTGTTGGAGAACAACATAATTAAGGAGTCTAAGAGTCCCTATGCCTCCCCAATTGTGCTGGTTCGGAAAAAGAATGGTACTTTAAGAATGTGCGTTGACTACCGCACACTCAATTCTCGTACCATCCCCGACCAGTACACAGTGCCCCTGATACAGGAGGCCATTGATTCCCTGAGTGGCAGTAAATGGTTTTCTGTCATCGACTTAAAGTCGGGATTCTACCAAATCCCGATGCGTGAAACTGACAAGGAGAAAACGGCCTTCACTTGCCCTTTGGGGTTTTACCAGTTTGAGCGTATGCCCCAAGGGGTGAAGGGAGCACCAGCAACCTTCCAAAGGCTAATGGAGAAGTGCATGTCAGGTCTGAACATGTTAGAGGTGTTGGTGTACATGGATGACCTGATAATCTTCTCCAAGACGCTGGAGGAAATGGAGGAGCGACTGGCTAGGGTGCTGGATAGGCTGCAGCAATTTGGCTTGAAGGTATCACCAGAAAAATGCCAATTTTGCTGTCAGTCGGTTAGGTACCTTGGTCATGTAGTCTCCGAGGCTGGGGTACAGACAGACCCAGACAAAGTGGCCGATGTAAGAACCTGGCCCAGGCCACAGACAGTGAGGCATGTCAAGTCTTTCCTGGGATTCGCTGGCTATTACCGGCGATTCATAAAGGACTATGCCGAGATTTCCCGTCCTTTGAACTCACTTACAAGTGGGTGCGTTTACCCCAGGAAGCGAGGACGTCCACCTCCAAAGAAAGATCCGAGCCCGGATGCACGAGAGGCAAGTGACCCCCTTGGTGATGCTTGGACTGAGGAGTGTGAGAATGCTTTTCAGGTTTTGAAGCATCGTCTGGTCACAGCCCCAGTCTTAGCCTTCGCAGACCTGTCAAAGCCTTTTGTGCTCCATGTTGATGCCAGCCGTGATGGACTGGGTGGTGTCCTGTATCAAGATCATGGAGGTAAGCTTCGTCCAGTGGCATATGGAAGTCGGGGACTGTCCCACAGTGAGAAGAACTATCCAGCCCACAAGCTGGAATTTCTTGCTCTTAAGTGGGCAGTCACCGACAAATTCAGGGATTACTTGTATGCAGCAAAAGGTACACGGGTTATGACAGATAATAACCCACTAACATATGTCCTGACGTCGGCAAAACTCGATGCCACAGGACATAGATGGCTTGCTGCACTTTCCTGCTTTGATTTTTCCATCCATTATAAGCCAGGAAAGACGAACATTGAAGCAGATGCGCTGTCACGGAAACCACATCCTCCCAGCCTCGACAAGGAGTTTGAGGATCGCCAGCAGTGCAAGATTAGTGATCTGGAGGCAAGGCTGCATGAGACGTCAGACTCAGGTGAGAAAGTGTCTACACTCTCTGCCTTCTGTCAGACGCATTATGTTTCAGCCAACTCTCCTCATAAAAGCCAGCCATACGTCGAGACCCTGTGTGCCAGTGCAGAGTCTATCCCAGGTCTGTATGCAAAGGGCTCAGACCTGAATGTAGTAGACTGGGCACAGGCTCAAAAGGCAGATCCCAACTGAAACTAGTCAGGGATTATGTTGAACGTGGGGAGAGGCCGCAGTCTTATACCGGCCTTTCAAGAGAGGCTGCCCTAATACTCCGCGAGTTCGACAGGCTAGTTCTGTGCAAAGGAGTCCTCTACAGAACTTTCACTGACGCCTTAGGCAACCGGCATCACCAGTTAGTATTGCCTGTCCGGCGCCATGTCGAGGCAATGAGGGGCATACATGACGGTGTTGGCCACCTTGGGATCGAGAAGTCCATAGCTTTGGTTAGAGACAGGTTCTACTGGCCAAAGATGAGTGCTGACATTACGGAGTGGGTCAAGCATTGCCCTCGTTGTATAGCAAGAAAGACTCCTCCAAAGCCAGCAGCCCCATTGGTGAGTATTCACACAACCAGCCCACTGCAGCTGGTCTGCATGGACTTTCTCTCCCTAGAACCAGACCGCTCGAATAAGAAGTCTATCTTGGTAGTGACGGATCACTGCACACGATACGCACAAGCCTTCCCCACGAAGGATCAGACTGCTGCCACTGTCGCCAAGGTCCTGTGGGAGAACTTCATTGTACATTATGGTCTGCCCCAACGCCTTCATTCTGATCAAGGTAGGGACTTTGAGAGTAAAGTGATCCATGAGCTGTCAAGGCTCCTTGGCATTAAGAAATCAAGGACAACTCCTTACCATCCCCAGGGAGACCCTCAGCCTGAGCGGTTCAACAGGACGCTACTGGACATGCTAGGGACCCTGGAGGAGGAGAAGAAGGCGAATTGGAGCAAGTACGTAAGTGCACTTGTACACGCTTACAATTGTTCAAGGAATGACAGTACTGGTTTCTCACCTTATTTCCTCATGTTCGGTAGGGAAGCTAGACTGCCTGTTGATCTGCGATTTGGCACTAGCCCTGACAACTTCACTGGGACTGACCACGTGAAGTACGTCAGTGGTTTGCGCGTTCAACTTACGCGAGCATATAAACTTGCGTCAGCTGCATCCGGCAAGTCTGCCAGTGCCAACAAGGTCCGCTATGATGCAAAAGTGCGAGCCAATGGCCTGAAACCTGGCGATCGCGTCCTAGTTAGGAACGTTGGACTGACTGGTAAGCAGAAATTAGCTGATAGATGGTATGCGAACCCTTATGTCATCACAAAGCGACTCAACCCTGATATGCCGGTTTACGAAGTTGCACCTGAAGACGGGATTGGTAGGACACGCACCCTACACCGCAACCTTCTCCTACCCATAGAGTACTTGAATGAGGCCCCAGCCCATAACTCAGAGACCCAGAGACCAGGTAAGAAAAAGAGTCCAGCTGATCGGACTCGTTCCAAAAGGTCCATTGCCCCTCCGAGGGAGGAAGAGTCTGACAGTTCAGACTCAAGTGACGAAGAAATCACTCTGCTTTTCGATGTACGCAAGCACATTAACCGCCCACATTCAGGACTTAACGTAAATGCGCCAGAGTTTGTCCCCTCCCTACCTCCCAGTATTCCCTCTGAGACTACCAGCGAGATCCCTGAACAGGTCAACGCAACTGATGTGGCGAGTGACACAGGTGTTTCCCTTGGTTCCGTTTCATCCCCTGACCCCATTACTGAGGAAACAGTAACCGATTCAGACTTAGAGAACCAAGCTGGCGGTGACATCAGCATAGATGCCACAGTTACATCCAGTGGTTCTGGTAGATCAACACCGGTTGATGCAGTCCCCGATTTGAGAGGGGAGAGCATGGAGGAAGTGAGTAGAAACACTAGCCCTTTACCCCCAGACACAGAGTCCAGAGGTAACACCCCTCATACTCCAGCAGAACCTGAGTCTGAGCAAGCGCAAAATGCAAACCAAGCAATCGATTCAGAGCCTGCCCCGCAATCCATCAGGCGCTCGACTCGCTCTTCAAGGCCGCCGCTACGCATGCAGTACGATACCCTTGGTGAACCCTCTGGTGCTAGGCAAGCAACTTCATCAGGATTCTTTGCTGACCTGAAGCGTAAGATCTTTGGCTTTGATTAATCTAAGGTTCACAGGAGTGAACCTTGGTTTGAAAGGGGATGATGTAACCCCACCAAAATTTGGGTTACTAAGATTTCTCCAGAAATGTCGTCAGACTAGATTCCTACTTCCTTGGAAAACCCATGGTCACTGTTATCACCACCCCTCCATTCATCCCTCCTGTGACGTCCGTACCCCACCTGTTTTCCAACAACCCCTCGACCAGTGTACTAGTAACCCCCCTTCAGCCTTTGACCCCAGTAGCCAATGTCCAATTGTAAGCCTGTGTGTATTGAGACTGGTCAAGCCCTGTGAAACGCCCCTGCTGGTGTTAGACTATGTAGGTGTAATAAAACTCAAGGAGAGAGCAAGCTAGCCAGTCTAGGGATATTGTTTTAAGCATCCCTCCCTTTTGTTGGTGTGTAGGCACATCAAGAGAAATGAAAGGACCATGTCTCAGAAGAGGAAGGTCATTCTCTCTGGGACAAAGTAGTAGTTGCTTTGGGATTTAGGGACAGTGTCCTACCATGGGCAAAGCCTATACAGAGTGGACTGGTTCTAACTGTAGACCAACATTTTCTGTGACAATGACGTAGAGTGCACGTCTAGCCCAATTTCTGTCCTCTCTTATTCCTTTCCCTTCCCATTTCCCTGCCCCCCTCCCATTTCCAATGAACTGTTTAGGCTAGCTTTGCGTGTGCCTTAAAGTAGAGTAACTCCATACATTACTAGATTTACTTTGCTCGTGTTACATTTTATATTACAGATACTGTTGTGCTATATACAATGGCTGTAAGGGTATGACTGTTTGCAAGATTATTATTTGATATGTCATATGTTCAGAACAAAGTGTGATCCACACACTTCAGCATAAGAGATATGTATGTGCAGTGGTTATGTTTAATACATCATTAATGCAAATGAGATGTATGTCTCTATACCCTAATTGAGTGCTTTTTATGACTTATGCTGTATGATTTGTCTAGTATGTTAACTAGGTCAGTGTTTGCATGAGTATAAACAATGTGTTATATAGCTATGCTGGTTAGGCAGCAGCTCTAGTGACCAAGGTCACAGGAGTGCAACTTTAAAGCCCTGTAGCCAGAATGCTCGAGAGTGACTGGAAAGCCTGTCGTTACTGCCCTTGGTCAATGTTAGGACTTTGTCTGGCCAAGTGGATGGTCAGTACGTCAGTAATGTTCCTGGAAGTCAAGGGGAATGAGTGACCTCTAGCCAATGAGGCAGACTTTGAATGATGTCATAGAAACATGAACCAATGATATTTCTGCTGGTCAGTTAACTTCCTGGAAGTTTCTGATTTTCTCGAGAAAGTTTGTAATATTAACATTTTACATAAAGTTAGAAAAGTATAAAAGCCCATAGCTTTGGAGCAAATAGGCATATCTGCTTCCTGCCAGCGCTTTGAGGCCTGCATCCACTTTGCTTGTTACATCGACTGTGTGATCCAGAAAGTTTTCTCACACACGTTCATCTGCTGAGAGGTTACCACAAAATACTGGTACACCCTCACAAGCATCAGCTGTATTGTTATATACAAGTTTATGTGCCTGTGATACAATTGGTGGTGGCATGTACATCCATTGACTGCCGTGTGGAGCAACCTGTAGTGAAAACGAGTGTTGGCTCTTTTGACTAGGTAAGTCATTGTATTTCTCATGTTGTATATTGCATTGGAGAGTATTTGTAATCATGAACTCCAACCATTTGGAGATTTGGAGATTGCGTGTTAAGAAAAACTCCATTACTATGTATATAAATTCCAAAGTTAGTATATGTTATGCCAAATGTAATGATGATCGATGATTGATGCTTGTGTATTACTTGAAGATATGAGATTACAATGCACTGCAATGTATTTGCTTTTTGAATGTTTTATGAATGGACATGATTTTGCATAGACTCAAGTTCATTGCTAGACAGACAAAATTGGGAAACTGACTTGGAATTACAAGTCAGATGTTTGATTCAATGCATGCATATTGAAATGCCCTGTAGACCCTCACACTCAGAGAACATTGAGGTCTACAATGTGCAGCAGCACCCCCCTTCTCGTTTGGAGTGACAGATTTATGTCCACTGACCGTTGGGCTGTGAGTGGCAGAGGTCACTGCACTATTGAATTGTGGAAAGTTTAACTCTAGAGGGGGAGGACTAGCCACTAGATGTGAAGAACCTTGCAAAGAACTAAATGTGAGGGACAGCTGTGCGCTTGTGAGTATATGAATGTTGTATATATATTCATGCCCTTTATAATGTATACATGTTAACTGTACATGTGTACAACTGCTCAGTGTAATTATTGTATGCATTGAGCACTATTTCCACTCAAACTGGGAGTCACAAATAGTTGGCGACCCCAAATGAAGCAATTATACTCTGCCAGGTCGATCAGATAGATCAAAGCTTTATTTGTGGCAACAGTGTTGCATAATATTCAGAATGTTGAAATGTTAAACTGAAGTTTGAGAGGCTACACTGACCGTAAGCACTTGTGTGTCAAAATGAATTGACAAACATTTGATGATCGGAGTTTGTATCTGTATTGTCTAATGCGCTCATATAGGTTTATGAGGCAAGTATAAGTAAAGACAATGTATCAGATCAGATTTTGGAGTGGACTTCCATACTCCTGAGGAGATATTATTGATCAGATAGACACAATATTAGGAAAGTCCTGTGTCTTATAAACTCTTTTGACTAGATACATATTTGGATGAGAGCTTTGGCCAGCCTTTGCTTGGTTCAGCGTGACTGACGGCTACTGAGCATTGCATCAGCTACCGTGTACGACTGGTTTGTGACTGCTCTGGGCTCGTCGACAGGATAACCGGCGAGAGAGACAAAGAGACAGCAACGAGTCGAATCATCGTTATACACTGGCAAATATTTTGTTATGCTAATGTAACAAAGGTTACAATTGAGTCTGTGAACAAATTGAATTGAGTGATGTACTTTGTTGAACGACAAATAAGCTAATAAAGTTTGTCATTGGATTATTTTGTCAAAACTTAATCCCAGGTGTGATATTCTTTATTTATGAACTCGGGAGTGTAACATTCGGGTTACATAAATTGGGGGCTTGTCCGGGAACCATTGTTTTCTTAATTGTATAATTGCATTTGTTTGGTGACACATGTTACCGAAACTGAGTCTTGATTATTATTGTTGATTGTTACTGTTACATTCACCATTTTCGTTCTATTGTACCAAAGAGCCAACACTCGTGTGTAGGAAACAAAGCGATGGCAGGTAAAAGTTTGAAGCAGATTGGTCAGGATTGGTGCAAGAAGGAGGAGATTAGAGTAGAGAATGCCCTCCTACTTGCAACAGGTGTAAAGACTGTGCCAACAGAGGTGTTTGCACTGGCACTGTCAGAGTTATATCCCACATTACTTGAGGTGTTAAGACGGGATGATCCCAATACAGGGGAAACATTGCTTCTGTGTGAATTCGAAGATGCAGTTGCTATGTTAGGATTACAGGCACAGGTTGTCATTCCAGTAGATGGGGAGACTATGTGCAGAGTAGTGCGGTTGGACGGTTTAGGACCAGTCAGAGGAAACAGGGTCAGTGTCAAGGACCTGAGGGAGAGAGGTTTGGTTAGGGAATGGAGAAAAGCAGTCTCAAGACATCCCCATCACTAACAACCTTCCACCTTCTTCCCCTGGTAACAGTGAACCATCCATGTCCTCCCCTGATCGAGACATTCCAATTTTAGCAGCTTCACTTGCACGATGCGGGCTGACCACTGGGTATCGGAAACTGCGATGCTTCTCCGGTGCAAAGACAGCAGCGCGTGATGAGGATAGCTACCCCATCTGGATAGAGCACGTTGAGAGCCAGATGGAGGAGTGGCAGACTCTGGATGATGCTGAGCGGCGCAAGCGCATACGTGAGTCATTGCGTCCGCCTGCGTCGAGCATCATTACAGACCTTAGGCGCGAGAACCCCCAGGCCTGCTCTGCAGACTACCTCAGGGCGCTGGATCTGGCTTTTGGTGATACTGACACGGATGATGAACTCTTTGTCAGATTTCATCAGACCGTCCAGGCTGAAGGTGAGTCTCCCTCTGAGTATCTTTCTCGCTTACAGGAAGTCATGCGCCATGCGGTTAGGCGAGGAGTTGTCAAGCCACATGACGCCAACAAGGTGAGACTCCGACAGTTCATCAGAGGCATTCTCTACCATGAAATGCTCCTAGTAAACCTACAGCTCAGGGAGCGCCTGGAGAAACCACCGTCCTTCCTGGAACTCCTGTCTTTGGTGAGGAAGCAGGAAGAAGAGGAGAGGGTGAAGAAATCTCTGTGTTCCCCAGGACCCCCCGTCAGCACAAAACCAAATCAGGCTGCCCACCGTAAGGTAGAGCCCTCTATTCTGCCACCACAAACAGCCCCTCAACCCAATGTCCTTCCCCAACCAGTACCTCCATCAGCACCCCAACCCACCAAAAATCCCCCAAACCTCAGTCGTCCCAGCAGAGTGCTACTGGTGTTCTTTGCTTCAAGTGTGGAGAGGAGGGCCACATCAGTAGAAACTGTCAAAATACTGCCCCCCTGATGTACTGAGCAAAAAACTTATCAACTACATCCTTGGCAACCAGGGAAATGAGAAAGGGCGCCTGGGAAGGGGAAACCAGGGACCCCAAAAATTAGATTCTCCCCCACTTGTTTCTAAAGTTGATGTTTCCAAGAACGATGTTCCTGAAGGTTTAGTAGGAGATGCTATCAACCCAAAATGTTGGATAGATGGAAAGGAGACAAAATGCCTTCTTGATTGTGGGTCTCAGGTCACTCTTATACACAAGAGCCTTTTCGACACACTAGATAGGGAATTGCATGAACTGAGTGACCTAGTCCTGTACCATGGAGGAGATGGGACTATGCCCTATCTGGGTTGGGCTTACGTCAACATAGGTTTTGAACGGTCATTTGCTGGCACAGGGACTAAGTTTAGTACGCTAGCTCTTGTAGTACCAGACCCCCAGCGTCCCTGTGACCATAGAGTGATTATTGGCACTAATTCAGGACTTTTCAGGCACTGTTTTGAATCTTGTAGGAGGATGCCTGGAGCACGCTTTGCCCAGTCATTGCAGATAAGTGCTACCTGCAGGGATATCTACGCCAGCATATCGAAACAAGAGAAGGTGTCCCCTGGTGGCAAATACCTCCCCACTCCAAATTGGTAATGACTGCCCAAATTAGGAATCCCCTGAAGGAAGAAATGACTGTTTTCGTAGAGTCTAATCCCCACAGCAAACTTCCAAGTGGGTTACACATAGCCCCAGGAGTACAGAAATTGTCAGGTGGTGCGATTGGAAAGGTAAGGGTGCTGGTGACCAATAGTAGCCCTGAGTCTATCACTGTCCCTGGCAACTGCCCAATAGTAGATGCCTATGTCCCCGACAAGTGTTTCCCTACCCCGAGTAGTTTTCCAACCCAGCCTCACATTTACACCGAGGCAACCCATTCCCAAGTAAGTGCTAATGTAGGCGATAACACCCCTTCCCCTCAAATTGACGTTAGTGAGCTGCCCATCAATTGAGGCCCGATTTCCCCGGAGTGGAAAGAAAGGCTGCTCAGTCAGTGCAGGCAGAGGAGTGATGTGTTCTCCAGGCATGAATTTGACCTAGGCAGTACAGGCTATACGGAGCATCAGATTCGTGTTAATGATGACACACCATTCCGTGAGAGGTCTCGGAGGGTGCCTCCCTCTGATCTTAGGGACTTGCAGCAACATCTTCAACAGCTGTTGGAGAACAACATAATTAAGGAGTCTAAGAGTCCCTATGCCTCCCCAATTGTGCTGGTTCGGAAAAAGAATGGTACTTTAAGAATGTGCGTTGACTACCGCACACTCAATTCTCGTACCATCCCCGACCAGTACACAGTGCCCCTGATACAGGAGGCCATTGATTCCCTGAGTGGCAGTAAATGGTTTTCTGTCATCGACTTAAAGTCGGGATTCTACCAAATCCCGATGCGTGAAACTGACAAGGAGAAAACGGCCTTCACTTGCCCTTTGGGGTTTTACCAGTTTGAGCGTATGCCCCAAGGGGTGAAGGGAGCACCAGCAACCTTCCAAAGGCTAATGGAGAAGTGCATGTCAGGTCTGAACATGTTAGAGGTGTTGGTGTACATGGATGACCTGATAATCTTCTCCAAGACGCTGGAGGAAATGGAGACGACTGGCTAGGGTGCTGGATAGGCTGCAGCAATTTGGCTTGAAGGTATCACCAGAAAAATGCCAATTTTGCTGTCAGTCGGTTAGGTACCTTGGTCATGTAGTCTCCGAGGCTGGGGTACAGACAGACCCAGACAAAGTGGCCGATGTAAGAACCTGGCCCAGGCCACAGACAGTGAGGCATGTCAAGTCTTTCCTGGGATTCGCTGGCTATTACCGGCGATTCATAAAGGACTATGCCGAGATTTCCCGTCCTTTGAACTCACTTACAAGTGGGTGCGTTTACCCCAGGAAGCGAGGACGTCCACCTCCAAAGAAAGATCCGAGCCCGGATGCACGAGAGGCAAGTGACCCCCTTGGTGATGCTTGGACTGAGGAGTGTGAGAATGCTTTTCAGGTTTTGAAGCATCGTCTGGTCACAGCCCCAGTCTTAGCCTTCGCAGACCTGTCAAAGCCTTTTGTGCTCCATGTTGATGCCAGCCGTGATGGACTGGGTGGTGTCCTGTATCAAGATCATGGAGGTAAGCTTCGTCCAGTGGCATATGGAAGTCGGGGACTGTCCCACAGTGAGAAGAACTATCCAGCCCACAAGCTGGAATTTCTTGCTCTTAAGTGGGCAGTCACCGACAAATTCAGGGATTACTTGTATGCAGCAAAAGGTACACGGGTTATGACAGATAATAACCCACTAACATATGTCCTGACGTCGGCAAAACTCGATGCCACAGGACATAGATGGCTTGCTGCACTTTCCTGCTTTGATTTTTCCATCCATTATAAGCCAGGAAAGACGAACATTGAAGCAGATGCGCTGTCACGGAAACCACATCCTCCCAGCCTCGACAAGGAGTTTGAGGATCGCCAGCAGTGCAAGATTAGTGATCTGGAGGCAAGGCTGCATGAGACGTCAGACTCAGGTGAGAAAGTGTCTACACTCTCTGCCTTCTGTCAGACGCATTATGTTTCAGCCAACTCTCCTCATAAAAGCCAGCCATACGTCGAGACCCTGTGTGCCAGTGCAGAGTCTATCCCAGGTCTGTATGCAAAGGGCTCAGACCTGAATGTAGTAGACTGGGCACAGGCTCAAAAGGCAGATCCCAACTGAAACTAGTCAGGGATTATGTTGAACGTGGGGAGAGGCCGCAGTCTTATACCGGCCTTTCAAGAGAGGCTGCCCTAATACTCCGCGAGTTCGACAGGCTAGTTCTGTGCAAAGGAGTCCTCTACAGAACTTTCACTGACGCCTTAGGCAACCGGCATCACCAGTTAGTATTGCCTGTCCGGCGCCATGTCGAGGCAATGAGGGGCATACATGACGGTGTTGGCCACCTTGGGATCGAGAAGTCCATAGCTTTGGTTAGAGACAGGTTCTACTGGCCAAAGATGAGTGCTGACATTACGGAGTGGGTCAAGCATTGCCCTCGTTGTATAGCAAGAAAGACTCCTCCAAAGCCAGCAGCCCCATTGGTGAGTATTCACACAACCAGCCCACTGCAGCTGGTCTGCATGGACTTTCTCTCCCTAGAACCAGACCGCTCGAATAAGAAGTCTATCTTGGTAGTGACGGATCACTGCACACGATACGCACAAGCCTTCCCCACGAAGGATCAGACTGCTGCCACTGTCGCCAAGGTCCTGTGGGAGAACTTCATTGTACATTATGGTCTGCCCCAACGCCTTCATTCTGATCAAGGTAGGGACTTTGAGAGTAAAGTGATCCATGAGCTGTCAAGGCTCCTTGGCATTAAGAAATCAAGGACAACTCCTTACCATCCCCAGGGAGACCCTCAGCCTGAGCGGTTCAACAGGACGCTACTGGACATGCTAGGGACCCTGGAGGAGGAGAAGAAGGCGAATTGGAGCAAGTACGTAAGTGCACTTGTACACGCTTACAATTGTTCAAGGAATGACAGTACTGGTTTCTCACCTTATTTCCTCATGTTCGGTAGGGAAGCTAGACTGCCTGTTGATCTGCGATTTGGCACTAGCCCTGACAACTTCACTGGGACTGACCACGTGAAGTACGTCAGTGGTTTGCGCGTTCAACTTACGCGAGCATATAAACTTGCGTCAGCTGCATCCGGCAAGTCTGCCAGTGCCAACAAGGTCCGCTATGATGCAAAAGTGCGAGCCAATGGCCTGAAACCTGGCGATCGCGTCCTAGTTAGGAACGTTGGACTGACTGGTAAGCAGAAATTAGCTGATAGATGGTATGCGAACCCTTATGTCATCACAAAGCGACTCAACCCTGATATGCCGGTTTACGAAGTTGCACCTGAAGACGGGATTGGTAGGACACGCACCCTACACCGCAACCTTCTCCTACCCATAGAGTACTTGAATGAGGCCCCAGCCCATAACTCAGAGACCCAGAGACCAGGTAAGAAAAAGAGTCCAGCTGATCGGACTCGTTCCAAAAGGTCCATTGCCCCTCCGAGGGAGGAAGAGTCTGACAGTTCAGACTCAAGTGACGAAGAAATCACTCTGCTTTTCGATGTACGCAAGCACATTAACCGCCCACATTCAGGACTTAACGTAAATGCGCCAGAGTTTGTCCCCTCCCTACCTCCCAGTATTCCCTCTGAGACTACCAGCGAGATCCCTGAACAGGTCAACGCAACTGATGTGGCGAGTGACACAGGTGTTTCCCTTGGTTCCGTTTCATCCCCTGACCCCATTACTGAGGAAACAGTAACCGATTCAGACTTAGAGAACCAAGCTGGCGGTGACATCAGCATAGATGCCACAGTTACATCCAGTGGTTCTGGTAGATCAACACCGGTTGATGCAGTCCCCGATTTGAGAGGGGAGAGCATGGAGGAAGTGAGTAGAAACACTAGCCCTTTACCCCCAGACACAGAGTCCAGAGGTAACACCCCTCATACTCCAGCAGAACCTGAGTCTGAGCAAGCGCAAAATGCAAACCAAGCAATCGATTCAGAGCCTGCCCCGCAATCCATCAGGCGCTCGACTCGCTCTTCAAGGCCGCCGCTACGCATGCAGTACGATACCCTTGGTGAACCCTCTGGTGCTAGGCAAGCAACTTCATCAGGATTCTTTGCTGACCTGAAGCGTAAGATCTTTGGCTTTGATTAATCTAAGGTTCACAGGAGTGAACCTTGGTTTGAAAGGGGATGATGTAACCCCACCAAAATTTGGGTTACTAAGATTTCTCCAGAAATGTCGTCAGACTAGATTCCTACTTCCTTGGAAAACCCATGGTCACTGTTATCACCACCCCTCCATTCATCCCTCCTGTGACGTCCGTACCCCACCTGTTTTCCAACAACCCCTCGACCAGTGTACTAGTAACCCCCAAGATTAGTCTTAAGATTTCCCCTTCAGCCTTTGACCCCAGTAGCCAATGTCCAATTGTAAGCCTGTGTGTATTGAGACTGGTCAAGCCCTGTGAAACGCCCCTGCTGGTGTTAGACTATGTAGGTGTAATAAAACTCAAGGAGAGAGCAAGCTAGCCAGTCTAGGGATATTGTTTTAAGCATCCCTCCCTTTTGTTGGTGTGTAGGCACATCAAGAGAAATGAAAGGACCATGTCTCAGAAGAGGAAGGTCATTCTCTCTGGGACAAAGTAGTAGTTGCTTTGGGATTTAGGGACAGTGTCCTACCATGGGCAAAGCCTATACAGAGTGGACTGGTTCTAACTGTAGACCAACATTTTCTGTGACAATGACGTAGAGTGCACGTCTAGCCCAATTTCTGTCCTCTCTTATTCCTTTCCCTTCCCATTTCCCTGCCCCCCCCCATTTCCAATGAACTGTTTAGGCTAGCTTTGCGTGTGCCTTAAAGGCAACCGATCGCCATCCCTCATGGTACGTAAACTCCGAACGACCGAAGTTTGTGCATGCAATTGCGCATGCTACCACCATGGAGCTACCAATAGCTCCATGCTACCACTGAGACAAGTGTGTGTGTGTGCGTGTGTGTGTACGCATCATACACAAACATTGTCACCGCGAGCTGCGGTAGAAGGAGAAAGGCCAGAAGACGCTGCGGCGTGTGTGTGTGTGTGTGTGTGTGTGTGCGTGTGTGTACGCATCATACACAAATATTGTCACCGCGAGCTGCGGTGATTGGAGGAGAGAGGCCAGAAGACGCGTGGCTCTTTTGGCCTCTCTTCATGCGCATGCGCACTGAGAGTGTGCGTCCATTCGGAAGCTCTCGTGGCTCGCTGGGACAGCCATTTTGGGTTAGGAGATGGGCACAGGGAGCTTTCTTGTAGCCTACCGTATTTTCGCTGACCCATTGAGCCAGCGCTATTCTCATTCGGGGGTCACTACATTTGATACAGAATGGGGGAGGCAGCGTGTTGTGTTCGTCTCCGTGCCGCACAAACCACTCGCCACGACTGAGTGTCTTTAAAGTAGAGTAACTCCATACATTACTAGATTTACTTTGCTCGTGTTACATTTTATATTACAGATACTGTTGTGCTATATACAATGGCTGTAAGGGTATGACTGTTTGCAAGATTATTATTTGATATGTCATATGTTCAGAACAAAGTGTGATCCACACACTTCAGCATAAGAGATATGTATGTGCAGTGGTTATGTTTAATACATCATTAATGCAAATGAGATGTATGTCTCTATACCCTAATTGAGTGCTTTTTATGACTTATGCTGTATGATTTGTCTAGTATGTTAACTAGATCAGTGTTTGCATGAGTATAAACAATGTGTTATATAGCTATGCTGGTTAGGCAGCAGCTCTAGTGACCAAGGTCACAGGAGTGCAACTTTAAAGCCCTGTAGCCAGAATGCTCGAGAGTGACTGGAAAGCCTGTCGTTACTGCCCTTGGTCAATGTTAGGACTTTGTCTGGCCAAGTGGATGGTCAGTACGTCAGTAATGTTCCTGGAAGTCAAGGGGAATGAGTGACCTCTAGCCAATGAGGCAGACTTTGAATAATGTCATAGAAACATGAACCAATGATATTTCTGCTGGTCAGTTAACTTCCTGGAAGTTTCTGATTTTCTCGAGAAAGTTTGTAATATTAACATTTTACATAAAGTTAGAAAAGTATAAAAGCCCATAGCTTTGGAGCAAATAGGCATATCTGCTTCCTGCCAGCGCTTTGAGGCCTGCATCCACTTTGCTTGTTACATCGACTGTGTGATCCAGAAAGTTTTCTCACACACGTTCATCTGCTGAGAGGTTACCACAAAATACTGGTAAACCCTCACAAGCATCAGCTGTATTGTTATATACAAGTTTATGTGCCTGTGATACAATTGGTGGTGGCATGTACATCCATTGACTGCCGTGTGGAGCAACCTGTAGTGAAAACGAGTGTTGGCTCTTTTGACTAGGTAAGTCATTGTATTTCTCATGTTGTATATTGCATTGGAGAGTGTTTGTAATCATGAACTCCAAATTTGGAGATTTGGAGATTGCGTGTTAAGAAAAACTCCAATACTATGTATATAAATTCCAAAGTTAGTATATGTTATGCCAAATGTAATGATGATCGATGATTGATGCTTGTGTATTACTTGAAGATATGATATTACAATGCACTACAATGTATTTGCTTTTTGAATGTTTTATGAATGGACATGATTTTGCATAGACTCAAGTTCATTGCTAGACAGACAAAATTGGGAAAATGACTTGGAATTACAAGTCAGATGTTTGATTGCATGCATGCATATTGAAATGGCCTGTAGACCCTCACACTCAGAGAAAGTGAGGCTATGCTCGTAAACATTGAGGTCTACAATGTGCAGCAGCACCCCCCTTCTCGTCTGGAGTGACAGATTTATGTCCACTGACCGTTGGGCTGTGAGTGGCAGAGGTCACTGCACTATTGAATTGTGGAATGTTTAACTCTAGAGGGGGAGGACTAGCCACTAGATGTGAAGAACCTTGCAAAGAACTAAATGTGAGGGACAGCTGTGCGCTTGTGAGTATATGAATGTTGTATATATATTCATGCCCTTTATAATGTATACATGTTAACTGTACATGTGTACAACTGCTCAGTGTAATTATTGTATGCATTGAGCACTATTTCCACTCAAACTGGGAGTCACAAATAGTTGGCGACCCCAAATGAAGCAATTATGCTCTGCCAGGTCGATCAGATAGATCAAAGCTTTATTTGTGGCAGCAGTGTTGCATAATATTCAGAATGTTGAAATGTTAAACTGAAGTTCGAGAGGCTACACTGACCGTAAGCACTTGTGTGTCAAAATGAATTGACAAACATTTGATGATCGGAGTTTGTATCTGTATTGTCTAATGCGCTCATATAGGTTTATGAGGCAAGTATAAGTAAAGACAATGTATCAGATCAGATTTTGGAGTGGACTTCCATACTCCTGAGGAGATATTATTGATCAGATAGACACAATATTAGGAAAGTCCTGTGTCTTATAAACTCTTTTGACTAGATACATATTTGGATGAGAGCTTTGGCCAGCCTTTGCTTGGTTCAGCGTGACTGACGGCTACTGAGCTTTGCATCAGCTACCGTGTACGACTGGTTTGTGACTGCTCTGGGCTCGTCGACAGGATAACCGGCGAGAGAGACAAAGAGACAGCAGCGAGTCGAATCATCGTTATACACTGGCAAATATTTTGTTATGCTAATGTAACAAAGGTTACAATTGAGTCTGTGAACAAATTGAATTGAGTGATGTACTTTGTTGAACGACAAACAAGCTAATAAAGTTTGTCATTGGATTATTTTGTCAAAACTTAATCCCAGGTGTGATATTCTTTATTTATGAACTCGGGAGTGTAACATTCGGGTTACACGTGTTTAAATCATGATTGTTAGCCCGGAATCTGCTCTATACCAACTTCTCAGTGGATTTTAATTACAAGCTATTGTATGCATGATACAAGCGAGTTGAATAGATACTCGCTCTACATCATCTCGTTCTCTTTAAAAAACATGATACTCGCGAACTACTCTCTGTTTGTGTGTGTATGTGTGTGTGTGTGTTTACAGTATGTCCTTTTGTATTACTTGCATGCAAAAGAAGTGCACTATTAGTAATTGAAGTTCAAGCAGAGGATAATCTTGCAACACATCGACTCCTAGGTCCCCTGGCATGCCGAGTGTTCCATCGTTTGTAAGAAGCATCAAAATAATGGTGAGTAGAAGAATCCATAATCTACGGTTAATAACATCCTACTACAAAACGCCTTTTAAGCACAAGACTGACTGTTGTGTCAGTCATTATACCATCCATGATTATGTGTCATCTAGTTCTTCGTAAATTTAACCATGAATGGCGCCCTCTGTGGTCGATTTATTTGTAAAATCCATGTTGCCGTCAATGAGATGAGAAAAAAAAAATTATTTTCATTTCATTTCAATTAATCTTGATATTTTCCTATGAATCATCCACTGTTCCTTCACGGTCATGGAATTCCCTGATGGTTCATGTCGCTTTTGGTTGGTACGTATATTTGGCATGTGTAACTATGTTCTGATTGTAATGTTGTGTATTTGTATTTTTTTTTGTTTTTTATTGTGTAGGGCCCTTTGGTAGATTTTTTTTCTGTAACATGAAGGGCTACCCTTTTGAAATAAAACGGAAATGAAATAGTATATAAATAATGACTTCACCAGAATGCATTCATCAACATTAACTTGATCGCTATACAGTAACCCACGCCACCCCCCCCCCCCCCTCTCGTGGAACAAACATTGATAATACTCAATATGATCAAACCGTAATGTTACTCCAGAATCTAAAACTATGACATCTTAGGTCTGTTTTGCAGAAAACGCCCTTCAGTTTTGTTAAGCAGTTAAGCGGTTTGCTTGTCCTACCTGTTACAAGTAAAGTGACATGTTTATGTTCTTTTCGAAAAATGAAATGAAATTTGGATTGAAACTGAAAATCAAAATGAAATTGAAATAAGTCTCAGTTTATGTAGCTAAGTAGACATCTTCACCATTTTTGTAATATGCTTGTTTATTATTATCATTATTATCATTATCATACAATAACATTGAAAATAACTCATTCAAATTTGTGTAGCATAGTAAAGGATATCACTAAACGAAGAATTAGATTCAAATTGACGATAAAATCTATTATTTTTTTAAAGGAAGATCTTCAAATACAGGCAGATCACTTGACTGATTTCTTTTAAACGTTCCGTTGGATTGCTCAAATTTAAACAGAGAGAGAGAGCGTCATTTTATTGTTTGTTCGTTTTTGTGTTTGTTTGTTTGTTTTTGTTTTGTTTGTGTGTGTGTGTGTGTGTGTGTGTGTGTGTGTGTGCGTGTGTGTGTGTGTTTGGATACATGGAGGGCCAAAATTCTTGTTTATAATCAGGATATAGGTATATCAAGGTATAGACTTCCTGAAGAGCACCTACGCGTTGTCATGCTACATGACACAACAGAGCACAGCAGTTTTTGGTGATAGCGCCCTCAGTGTTCCGACGGGGCCCCGAAGTGGTGATGGCGCCTTCAGTGTTCATTCAGGGATCCCATGTCACATTTCTTTTAAGTGTATGTGCTCTATCAGGCCTATTCCTTGTCGGATGTTTTCTTCTACTTCTTCTTCTGCTTCTTCTTCTTCTTCTTTGTTTTCTTCTTCTTCTCATCTAACTTGCATGGATGATTATGGGAGGTTATTCTGAGATTTTGTTTTTATAGAGAGCACCCTCGTTTTAACTCTTATATAAGTTAGGATGACATAAGTGAAGTGCTAATGCGCTTTTATCTCATGTCATTATCCTCTCCTCCTTGCATTTACAAATAAGTTGAAAGTACGCTTTTATCTTATGTCATTACCCTTCTTTTTTATATTTACGAGCGAAGTGAAAAAACACACTTTTATCTTATGCCATTACCCTTTGCCACGACGCCTGTATTTGTTGATAATATGTGTCAATCCCCTCTGTTCATTTATCGTGAAAACATTCCCTGGATCCCTTGAACTAAAGCAATTTATGTAAAGCACATAATTATCCCACACTGGTCTGCTCCGGTATGTAGAGTATACCAAAAGAGTCTGTAAACATACAGATAGGCTTTATCACCAATACCCATTGCTAATCTGTCCTTCCCGTTCTATCCTGCCACCGCAGTTCCTTGGCTATACTTTAGAAGTTGCATACTGTTTGTCATACAGTGCAATGCATACAATGCACAAGGTTTTAATGTTTTCCGAAAATATCGAGCATTATATATGAAGGGTTTGTTTGCAAAACCCGATAAGTCCATTTTTGAAGATTTTGAAGTACGATCACTGTCATAAAGTACAAAATAATACCTTTTAAATGATATATCGGACACTACATATAAAGGTATGTTTTTGA
Source organism: Diadema antillarum (assembly GCF_040938485.1). NCBI lineage: Eukaryota > Metazoa > Echinodermata > Echinoidea > Diadematoida > Diadematidae > Diadema > Diadema antillarum. Next base: position 255,462 of record NW_027271904.1, read on the forward strand.
AGTTACGGTCAAAAGAAGCAAACATTTTCTTATTATTCTCTTTATTTTTCTTGACCTTTAATCGCAAATATCTCCATTTGGCAAATATGGACTTATCGGTTTTTGTGAACAAACTCTTCATATGTACATTATATTGTAGTAATGGAAGTTTTGAAATGTCTTTGAAACATTCTAATACGCTCTGGACCTTAAAACTACTCCCGATGTTTTATGTATTCAACACACAGGTGACGTGCCTTGTACTAAATATCACGCGAATGTCTATTGTGTATGGTCTAACCGTGGTACTTTGTTAGTTTTCTTTTCCTTTTTCATCCTTCTCCTCCTCTTCTTTTCTTCTTCTCTCTCTTCCTGCTACCACAGATCCGTCTTGCGGACAAGTGCACAATTATCCCACTTGTATATTCAAAAGCCTTTATTCATACTGTTCATTATACTCATAGCCACCAGGTGGCAGATTTCGGGTGTCTCGCTGGAACAGTGTGAGGTTTCCAGGGGTCCCTCGGGAATTATCATTTCCTTTGTCCACAGCCTTATTCTCATTTTGTTCCTATAACCTGAAGTCATGAGGTACAATTTTGCACTACCCTTTTTGATACCTGTATTTTTTTTGTGTGTGTGCGGATATTAGTCCCACCTTCATACATGTAGTATGCTGTCTATTTCAAAATGCATTTTATGCACTCTGTATAGTTCTTCTCCCCTTTTACTTATATGTTGGCTTACACTTAGTCTCAACAATGTTGATGTCACAGGATATGGACGCTAGCTTCCGGCTCTATGCCGCCCTCTCTCGCTTGCACTGGCGTTCCCTCTGATTTCCTACACACATGGTATACTGCATACTCTTTGCATCCTCAGCATACCGTCCAGTACATATCTCTGTTACCTTTCTGCCTGATGGCCATTATTATAAAACGTTTTTGCCTCATTGATTACATTGTTATAATTGTACAATGCTGGATTACCATGTATAATACTTTAATCCTAAATCTTAAACTTACTTGTTTTTTGGATGTTATGTATGAATGTAATTATTTTTTTTTTGTCGTTCATTAATCGTTCCGAAATGTTTTATCCGAAACTTAAGAAAGTTGTATTTAAACCTTCTTACACATTCTTTCATGCTGTAAAATTGTCGTGTTATCATTGAAGGATTATTATTCATTACATTTTTATTTCATCTAATGTAGTTCTTTTCCCATCGTATTTTCCGTATCTGGCGGGAGCCCTCCCCCAAACACACTACAACATGGTTTTGTTATCCCACCTTCTTCGCTCTAGCATATCGGCTTGCCTCTCGCAATCCTCTTTATCCTTTCCAATGCATGTATGTCTTCTCGGAAGCCCACTGAGACACTGATCTGTTCTTGTTATTGTGCTGTGTGTGTTCTATGTCCTTTTCTGTCGATTCTTCTCACTGCTCTTACTTACATTATTCTACCCCTTCTCGTTTCACGTTCTACGTCTCCTCAGCGATCTTCTGCTTATTATGATTTTGACGTCACCCATGTTCGTAACTTACTCCAGCGTCTTGCCACATTACGGCGACTGGGTATTTCGTGTATTGTCCACTCGTTCACTACATCCTAGTTTCGTTGATGACGCAGACTTCAAAAAATCCGTCTTGTATTCGTAATTATGGCTAATTTTCTGAATGCTCCATTTTATTCCTTATCGAACGATGATTTTTTTGAATTGTTTAGGGACACAGGCTTAGACTCTGACCCAGTGAGGGGGTCAACCAGTATATACTAACCACCCCTTAAGCGGGGTTCCCACTATCACGATTGAGACCACGATTGAAATCGTGGTCTCAATCGTGCAGCAAGCGTGGTGGTCTTATCAGATTGTATCAGATCTTAAGGTCAATCGTGGCAATCGCGTTAATCGTAGGAAAATTTTGGACGGTTCAAAAATTTTCTACGATTAACACGATTAGTTTTTGATCGTGATCATCGCATCAGATCGTCTAGGATCGTATCCAAACGCAGCAAATCTCTTCTAATCGTGCTTCTTAATTGCGTTGATCGGGATCGACTTTTTCACTTCTCTTCCGCTTATTATTATTATTATTTTTTGCCTAATTGCCCTTATTTTACTCATAAATTCTATTTATTTTGTATTCTGATAGGTGGTAGCCTGCATCTTTAGATTATTATTTCCAAACGGTAAATTGTATGACGGTGTGGGGTTTAATTGTCGTAATTTTTAAGGTACATTATCAAAATCATTTTTTTTAAAGAATGATTTCATAAAATGAAAATTGTATTACAGATTGTTAGATGTTTTCATACATTATGTTAATGATGTTTTCAATAATGAGTTATTATCATTATACAGACACACAAAACAGGATATGGGATAACTTTTGTAACGAAAACAAAAAATGAGCAAAAATAAAATGACAATTGTATGTCTGCACATATTGACTAACGTCAGTACAGAGATGAGAATAATTTAATGCATCGTGCTTGAATGGGTACATATCAAAGGAAAATGGTTAATTGTTAAACGTATATTACAGAGTGTTTTTTTTTTTGGGGGGGGGGGTGCGGTACCCTGCTGTTTGTGTATTGTACATAGTAATTAAGAGTTGTTGTTTCGTCAGCCATCGTTTGACCCCTTTACATCTATTTTGACACTTTTCAATGTCTTTTCTTTTTTTTGGTATGTTTGGTAGAGCATAATTTTAGAGGAAAATTGTTATTTTCAGCTGTCACTATTACTGCAAATGTAAAAGTGACCATTCCCGTGGATGTGAGATCACCCGTATGATTATGACAATGAAGATCACTCTTATTATTTTTCACAGTTAGTTATTCAATAAGTGCAGCAATATACCCCTGCGAAATAATTTTGCGTAAAACCTCCTTTTTTGTTAAAAAGTGACATCATTTTGATTAGGGAGTCACTTTTCTGTTATGTGTGTGTATCAGTTATGTTAAAAATTGTTTAGTTAAACACTAAATCAAGCCGAATAAACCAAACTCTTAATAACCCATGAGATAACGACATTTTGAAATAAAAAGGCATATGATACATACACTTTGCGAATATGAAATCGAAAACATAAGCAATACTATCCATTCGGCCAACTTTCTTATATCGAGCGTATGTAACACTATGTTACATAACATTCAAAATGATCCCATCCTCTTTCTTAGCTTCCATTTCATCATAATTATTATAATCATTTTCTTCATGTATTGGAGAGAAAGGTCATTTTGTCTTGCTGTTTGTTTGTTTTTTCTGGGGAAGAGGGGCAATCATCTGATCTTATGTATTTGGGTTGTTATTTTTTTTTTTTTGTGAGGGGGGAGGGTGAGCATGTCGATTTAATAATCTATTAATTTCTTTACGTTTAATATTAGACGAGGGAATATCTGAGGTTATGGCTGGCCTGGGTGCTGCTTTCTCTCTGATAACATAATCGTCATTAGCAATAATGCAAAGGTTATGTTGTTTTCATCGTCAACCTGTCAAACCTTGCCGTCATCAATGGTTGTGGATAAAATTAATAGGCCTAATCACTCTGCATAATTTAAGGGAAACAATGAAATCCATCATCAGCCGGACTATAATATTCCCATTCGGGTCCAATCGCGTCTTAAATGGGGGTCGCTCTTGATCCCGATCGTGAAAGATATCGTATCTGATCTCCGCAGCCCGTATTGGTTCGCGGTATTCGTATTGGAACGTATCAGTACGTTGCTGCACGTACCAGATATGGGATCCTGATCGTAATGGTCATGTTAGATCGGTACCAATCGTGAACTCAATCAGGACAATCCTGTCGGATCGTATTTGAACGGCAGACCAGATCGTGACAGATCGCATCGCTTGAAATAGACCAATCGTGACCATATCGCATCCAAGCGTACCAACACGTATTGACTCGCATAACCTCGTATCCAAACGTGAAATTTCAGACGAATTCAACAAATTTTCTGAGATCAGTTACGAATGTCCAATCGTGGCGTTCGCAATGGATCGCACGATAGTGGGAACCCCGCTTTACGATAATTTTGTTACCGATAGCCTGAACACAGCTGCAAAGGAATTGCCCTGTGATTTTAGTAATGATAATATCACTCAAAATAAGTTGTGTAATCATATTACAGTGATTCAATACAAAAATATAATTCATAATTTTTCTGAGGATACATTTTCTCTTTTTGCATTTAAATATGAGGAGTTTGAATAAACATTTTGATGATTTAATTTTTTTATTAGAATCTGATGCAAGTCAGTCGCTATCCGTTATCGGATTAAGTGAGACATGGTTAGCTTCCAATGCAGAAAATTATTTCGCAATCGAGGGTTATAATTAATTTGTTTACAATGGGTCTGATAAGAATGGAGGGAGGGGGTGCATTTTATGTAGCACGTTCCTATGATACTATTATTCATGAAGATATCTCTAGAATGGACAATATCATTGAATCTTTGTTTATAGAAATTCTTATCCCAGGATGTAGAAATCTTATGGTAGGCGTTATATACAGACCCCCTAATTCAAACTCTAATGATTTTAAAAAATTATTTTTCAGATCTGGGTAATTCACACGTTTTTCAAAGTAAGGAATGCTCATTACTCGGCGATTTTAATATTGATTTGCTGAAGTCTGAGCATGATAATATCTCTAGTGATTTTCTTCACACACTTCTGTCCTCGTCCTTTCTTCCGCTTATTTCTAAACCCACACGTGTTACAGATCGCTCTGCCACCCTCATTGACAACTTGTTTTGTAATATTTTACCCCTCCCCGATTCTTTTAAAATTCTTTCAGATGCGACCGATCATTTTCCAATAATGACTGGTTTTACACCTAAAACACCAGCTAATACTAAACCTGTTTCATCTTTTTTGTTCAGACGCAGAGTTTCACCTGCAAAGTTAGCTAGTTTTGATGTGGCTCTCGAAAATGCTGACTGGTCAGGAGTATTTGTCAGCGATGACGTTAATATATGTGACCCGCTACAACAAAATGATCCTAAAGTCGGGCGAGGTCGATTATTTGAAAATTGCATGACACAATTTCCTAATCTTTCTGCTTTTAATTGATGTATAACACGTCTTATAAAAATAATCGGCTGCGGAGATATCGATGTTTAAAAGAGAGCATGTCAAGTCGTCTGGGAAATCACTGTTTCGAGAAAAGCGCCCTAAAAGTTCTCCTTGGGACGCAATCACAATCAAGAGACACGCAAGTCAGTATTCACCTCCGGACAATAGAAGCTAAGCCCTAGCAACCCCGAAATGCTCATTCAAACACAGCGTCGGCGGTCTCCTCACCGACCAATCAGTGACCAGGATGTCAGGAGAAGCGGCTAGGCATTGCGCAACCCGCCCGCACGCACCAGTCGACTGGGCAGTGTGCGAGCTTCACGCTTCGGTTAGCGGCAAGCAGCAAACTGACCAATGAGATCACTCTGGTCGTTGTTAGGGGCGGAGACTATGTGTGGCGCTCAATCCAAATGTTCGAACCAGTTTCTGCTTCGTTGAAACGCCAAAAAAACATGGCCCAGAAAAACGCTATTTTTTAGTCTTTCCTTTCATCATTTTGCTTCAAAATTTCGACAGATGATAGAAGACATGTCAGACTGTAATAATATGTCAAATTCAGAAAATCGTAAGTTTTGACCAAATTTGATGCTGTAACTTCAAACTCGATTTTCACGGCTTCGACCGTGCGCGACTTTAGGACCATTTTGTTGTAGCGGGTCACATATCTTTTCATAATGTTATGGACATTTTCAATCATCATTTAGATGATGTAATTCCAAAACAAAGAAATGCAAAGAACAGAGTATTAAAAAACACCCAGGTTACCCTGGATTTCAAGATCAATTCTTCGTTCAATTAATAGGAAAAATTGTTTGTATTATAAGTACAAAATGGAAAAAAAAAAACCTGAGCGATCGAAGAATAGATATACATCATACAAAAATACTTTGACAATGATTTTACGTTCTGAAAAGAAAAGATATTACTCTAAGCAATTATCGAGATATAAGTTTGATATGAAAAATACCTGCAAAGTTTTAAAATAGGCCAAGAATGTTCCGAGTAAAAACTCTGACATCGATAGAATTAAATTGAATTAGGAATTGATTAATGATCCCCTTCATATTGCAAATATCTTTAATACTTATTTTTCAAAAATAGGCGAAAATTATGCTCATAATATTTTTTGCAACAGAGACTCATTTTACTGAATTTTTTAGGTCAGCGTAACTCTGATTGCATATTTTTCACACCAACTAACAGATTTGAAATTATTGATATAGTTTCCTCTTTTGAAAATAAACGTAGTTCTGGTTATGATGAGATAGATAATTTTGAACTTAAAGGACAAGTTTACCTTCATAAACATAAGGATTGAGAGAATGTAGTAATATTAGTAGAACACATAATTGAAAGTTTGAGGAAAATCAGACAATCCGTTCAAAAGTTATGAATTTTTGAAGTTTTTGTGCAGTACCCGCTGGATGAGAAGACTACTGCATTGTATGAATAACTTAGATGTCACATGCGTACAACAATATAAGGAAAATATAAAGAGAATTTCACAAATTCCATCTTTTGAAAAAAGTACACATTCCCCTGACTCGTTACCGACAAATGTTATGGGTAATATCATTCCCCCTGCCTTTAGAAAGAGGCAAGACAAGTGCTCTTTTATTGTGCGAAAAAGTGAAAATATGTTGAATTTTCTTTTACATTTTCTTTATACTGTTGTACGCAGAAGACTCACAAGCTGTAGTACTCTCCTCATCCAGCGGTTCCAACACAAAGATTTAAAAAATTCATAACTTTTGCATCGATTGTCCAATTTTCCTCAAACTTTCACTGATGTGTTCTACTAATATTGTTGCATTTTCTCAATCCTTATGTTTATGAAGGTGAATTTGTCCTTTAAGGGTGTTATTTCCTCGGTTGCTGATCCACTTGCTCATATATTTAATTTGTCAATCTTTAACGGTGTGTTTCCCGATAAAATGAAATTAGCTAAAGTAATCCCAATATTTAAGGCAGGTGATAGGTTTGAAATCAGCAATTATCGCCCAATTTCATTATTATCGTCATTGTCTAAGGTCTTAGAAAAACTCATTTATAAGAGAATGATCAACTTTTTGAAGGCACATGAGATTTTTACGAATCATCAGTTTGGTTTTCGCGAGAAACACAGTACTACGCATGCTCTTTTGCATTTTGTTGATTGTAATTGATAACCATTCTCATTTAGTAAGTATTTTCCTGGACTTCTCCAAGGCCTTCGACACTTTCAATCATGATTTACTTCATAAGTTATCGCAATATGGAATACGAGGGAAGCCCTTGGAGTGGTTCAGGAGTTATTTAGTTGATAGAAAACAATTTGTAACAATCAAAAACAATGATTTAGTTGTCAGAGAAGTCAAATGCGGCGTCCCACAGGGAAGTCTTTCAGGGCCGTTATTGTTCATTGTTTATATCAATGATTTTTGTCGCGTATCCGACAGCCTCTCTTTTATTCATTTTGCAGATGACACAAATGTATTTTTTTTTGCCCATAATGATATTGATTTTCTTGTTCATAAAATTAACATTGAATTGAAGAAAGTGACAAATTGGGTCAGGGTCAATAGGCTATCACTCAATGATCCAAAAACGTAACATGCTTTTTGGTAACACGGTTGATAGATTAACCCGTTCCATACTGAATTCTAAAATCCTCATAGAGTTCATACACAGGCCACCAGGTTCCCGTATGGAACGGGTTAAGTATGAATATAGTATAAGATGACTCTCATCTACAAAGAGTCTCACATACCACATTTTTGGGTGTCATTGTGGATGACAAACTTTCCTGGAAATCACATGTTGATAATGTTTGTAATATAATATCACGCAATATAGGTATAATAAATAGATTGAAATTTCATATTGCACAAAAATCATTACTAATGTTATATTCGTCGTTAATATTGCCTCATCTTAATTATGGAGTATTAGTTTGGGGCAACACGCATCAGAATTTATTAGAGAAAGTGCTCCTTTTACAAAAGAAAGCTCTTCGTGCTATCTGTAATTCCTCTATACGTTCTCATACAAATATGTTGTTTGCCTCTAACAAGCTCTTATAAATGACGGATTTGTTTTTGTTTAATTTAGGGCAATTGATGTACAAGTATTGTAATAACTTGCTTCCGCTTATTTTTGATTCTATGTTCCTCAAAAATAAATCATTTCATGAATATCCCACTAGGCGGTCTAGTGAATTTCATTTACCTCTTTTAAGTACGATTTTTGCTAAAAACACACTTATTTATGTAGGCCCAAATTATTGGAATTCTTTGAATCATGACTTAAAAGATGCTCCATCCATATACTCTTTCAAGAGGAGACTGAAGTCTTTTTTTATTGCAATCGTATGACTCTACAATACTGAATTAACCGTTTGGCCTTTTTCATATACTAACCTGTTCACTTTGTCCCCTATTCGAAGAATTAATGATATTTTTTTCCCCCCTGGGTGTTTGCATTGTTGTCATCTATGCCATTTTTACCCATAGCGTCTAGTAGTTGACTTTCCGTATGCTACTTCGGTTCATATATCCCTCTATTTTCTATTTTCTTGTCTTTCCTTAAGGCGTCAAAATTTCACTTTCTCCAGCAACTATCTTCTGTTTCTCTTGGCATGCTTCTGCCGAAGATCGCTGTTTATGTTTATGTTGTTTATGTTGTTCTGTTACTGTTTCTGTCTCCGTTTTGCTTTCTTGTCTGCTATTTTGTCTTCAGCTCGTCAATCTTGTCCATCCCGTTTTGTCCTGTACAACCTTTTCTTTAGTAGTTGTCTTGCTGTCTAGTCCTGTTTTATGTTAGTTCGAGTCTATGTAAATGTATTTATTTGTTAATCTAATTTCTAGTGGGCTTCCAGACTTCTTCCACTTTGTTATTTTGTTGTATATACGACGGTTCAATTTGTCTTTTCATTGATGTTCTTCTCCAGAGGGACCCACATACTACAAGCTCTGTCTTTTTAGTGGGTCCCTCCATTTTCGCATTTAAAACAACGATATACATGTATTTCACTTTGATCACTTCTGCTCCTTGCTTGCAATACAATGTATGGTTACTATAGGTCCTCAATTGTCGTAGTCTTTTTATTTCACTATGTTCTACTTACCATATTTTCTGTTACTAAATGAAGTGAAACATATGTTTTTGTTGAAAAACGAAATAAACTTTGAACTTGAACTTGAACTTGAACATGTCATATCAAATTCTACAGTAATTACGACATAGTGTATAATTTTGGAGACTACACTGCATAACATGTAGTGGCACAAGCAGATGTCTGGGAAAATAACTGAAAGAAGGCAAAGATGCAAACAAAAGTAGCCATCTTTTTGTTGGCATATTATACAACATTTGGTCTAAAGAGTCGCCCAAATGGAGAGTAGGGACAAGTTCAGGGAATACGTGTGTCCCAACGGCTTCCCCGGCCGAGTGCTCTAGTTTTTGAAGTATTATTTTCTTGGGACACCCGGTATATCATTGTATAGGTATCATTTGACTATACCGGGTGTCCCAAAGAAAGTGGAACGGTGGATTTTCTTGTTTAATAGTTCTTTTCTTGCTTAGAGCTGTATTTCTATCTCTTGTCCATACGATTCTGCATATCATATTCAACATTTTGTTGTTGTTTTTCTGCATATCTTACTTATTGTTTCAAGCTATATGCATCGTAGGTACGTAAGAAGCGGGAGAACGCTAAGGCTTTCTGCTCTAATAATAGAGCGCGTGTGCTGTAATTAAAAGAGTAAACGTTTTATTATTATGTCTAGTGTGAGCAAAAAAAAAAAGTCAGGGACGATATTTGAGATATCTACCTCACTCTTCTTTGAACATTCTGTATGTTTCTTTATTCAGAACAAAATACGAAATATGCCATATTACAGATCACTGCTTGACTATCACAATAATTATTATAACAACCATCGTCAGACTAGTATAAAGCACGGGTGTCACTAGGTTTCTAATGTTATAATGTCTTGATTCGGGGGAAATGGGGGAAAATCAAACAACTCCCAGCGAGCGGTTTCTGATCTCTTGCACTCTTGTTAGGTATCTCATCCTCGCTTTTTTGTTACATTCCGCATCCATTCTCCTCCCAGCTTTATGATGAGGGATTATGTCCACATAAATACCTGACAGTTTATTTTAGTGGTGTAACAGAAAACAAATTACGTGTCCACGAAGTTACTACGTAAATCATATGGCAAAATGAACCGGCTGTGCCTATTCAAAGAAGAATGCGTCTCTTGTTTTGATACTCGAGTGGGTGATATCATGGAAATAATTATCGTCCGTTTTTGTATCATCAGGTCATCAGGTCTGCAGAATTTGTATTGTTACGAACTTAGTACGTTCCTACCTTTTCCTTGGGCCGGCCATCTTTTCAAGCATTGCTTATAATGGCGGCCCTCTCGCTTCTTAACTACAATTGTTATTGTAATCCCTGCTGCGTAGACATGCATACTGTATACTATATCATTAATATCCTTGTATACCGTTGTTTATGAAAGTCAAACAGCTCTGTGTTAAATCTACTTTGTATATTTTCCTACATGTTCATGATTATGTAACTTATGTATGATATCGTTGTCTATGCAAGTCAAACGACTCTGTGTTAAATTTACTCTGTATATTTCCAACATGGCCATGATAATGTAACTTATGTTTATTGATTTGCAGAAAACAAAGTATCTACCAAACTCGCTCAATAATATCTTGAGTGCGCCCTCTACGTTGCTGTCGTCATAACACTCTTTGGAATGTCATGCTGGTAATGCTTACCTCCAGCAGGTGTCCAGGTAATTGCCGGACGTACGCGGCCTTTCATTACCAGTGTTTACATCAGCTTGAAGTGCTTTGCCCACCTTGTCGACACTTTGAGTATATATAAAAGTAAGGACCAACAAGTGCGTCGGGCTTGACACTAGGCCACAAAAGGCCCACGAGCTTGACAAATATGGAACTAGAGCTCTTCACTACGTAAATAAGGAGCAAGAGCAAAATATGAAAAGAAAAAAAAATACACAAAAAACAAACACACAAGCAAAACACACACACACACACACACACACACACACACACACAAACGGAACCGGCCGTTCCCATTATATTTCATCGGCTGGCAAATAATATCAAAAGCTTAATCACATTCTATAATTCAAATTTATGTAATATTTTCCTCTTTTTTTCTGGAACAAATTTCGGGTTATTTTTTTTTTCAGGGGGGGGACAAAGTGGGTATACCCTATGTATTCCTATGTATTCTTTATTATACTATATTACCTATACAATGAAAATGTAGAATTTTGTAACGTAGAATTTCAATTTGCATCAATAGGCATTTCACATGACCTCCAGAATTGCAGAAGAGGTAGGATAAAAGGTACAGGAAGATACTATTACCAGGAAACCGTATATCTGTTTGTGTGTGTGAGGGGATGTGCGTCTATGTATAATTATGTGTGAGAGCGATCTGTGTGAATTCTATTTGCACTTGGGGCATACACTATTATAATTCTTTCTTGATCACATGATGGCTCTGAAAGGAGCCGTTTGGGTTTGGTAGAGAAGGGCGAAGTCACGCCGTTGAAATCCTCCTCTTTCGACGGATTTTACGATATTTGCCGTTCACCACGTCTCCAACCATGCGGATTATAGGAGGACTGTCATGTCTGGGAAATGACTTTTCCATTTTGCTGTTGATATCCTTGAAACGCTAGTCATCGATGAGGGCTGAAAGCGAGTGGTCAACAGTGCGATCATCTTTGAAGCTGAAGCCGGCCAACTCCTCGCTACCATAGACCAAGCTCATTGTCGCCAACAGAAGAGATTGACCGCACTTTGCTCTCACAAGCATACATGCAAGAATCTTTGTTGACAACAATACTGTGCTCATTATCGCCTATCCTCACGCTCGTGTTGCTGCCCTACGATTCTCCCACGACGCTTCTCTGCACCGTTCGGGACTTTGCGATGACTACAGCGTGAAGTTCCTTGAGGAGTCGTTCCTGTTAGTCCACTTGTTGACGGAGTGCTCTGATTTCAGCGACCATTGAAGACGCCATCGTTCGAATGTAATCTTCTTCGTCTTGAACTTGATTTCGGTTTCGATCTTATGTGAAACTATTACCCTCACTGGAAGAGTCTTCTTCTGCACATAATCCCGAGTCATGTAATTCCCGACCTTGACGGTCCTGCCTGCTCTTTATGCTAAGATGTTTCTCATAGATCCGCTGAGATGCAGGTGAAAACTATCGCTGTCGCTTAAAGTGTTGCTATCCATGATGATATCATTCCAAACTACTGAGAAGAAGGAACTTTTTCGGGTATTTGTCGAGTTTCATTCTCTATAGAGGTTGCGAACTAATTACTGCATGTTACTGGTAATGCAACACAGAGCTGACCAATCACGAAGTTTCAGCCTCCGTTGCTATCACAGCAACGTTTTTTTTTGTTTTTGTTTTTGTTTTCTGTGAAAGACAATGGGCAATGATCTATTCACGGTGCCAATCGCGGACGGAGGGGAGAGATTACTGACATGATCTATAAAATTCCTCATTTCTCTTCAAACAGCGACTTGCTCATCTAACCCTGTTACCAAGGGAATTGAAATAATATGTTCTTTTCGAAAAATGAAATACAATTTGAATTGAAACTGGAAATTGAAACTAAAATTGATATAAGTCTCCGTTTATGTCGGTGAATAGATATCATAACCATGTTATTATTATTATTATTTTATTTGGCAGAACACATGCAATACAAAATAAATTATAAAGCTCAAAACAATCAATCAATACAATAACACAAAAAATAACACTTAATGCACCTGACAGGGCTGCCAGGCATTGGGCAAGTTTAGAAGTCCGCGGATCGCCAAAGTCTGTTTTCTCCTATCTTACTTAAGATGCAATTGAGTATCGGCAGTAAACCAAGGAGGAGACCGCCCACAGTAGTGGATACATGTTGCCTCTATGCTTTAAGCAATATGTGAAACGAGGGGGCGACCAACTTGTGAGTTGATGGGTAATAACGTCCTGGTTTACATTCCTGCGGTGGGGACTGTTGGGTCTGCTGGTTATACCAGCAGGAGACGAACAAACCAGGGGGACAAACTTCAAGAGGTGATGACCCTTCTTCAGCCTTACCAATCAAACAAAGGAGGTTCGGCTGCAGGCCAGCGACCTGCTCTGGGAAAACTTCTATCTTTGCTAATAAAACGGATCATCATATTTCGGCGGATCCTCGGCGGCCAGGCCTACAGTCGTCCCCAACAGAGGGCTCCATGACGGGTAGCAGTGAAACCCTCTCATCGGAGGAAGCTGCTGGCTTGAAGACTCGAATCCTGACTGCAAAGAGTGCGACCCGCATTGGTTACTGGAATGTTAGATCTCTCTATGAGTCTACAAAATTAGATGAACTATGTAAAGAAATGGACAATTATGAAATAAGTATCCTTGGCCTAAGACAGTGAGGTACGTTGGTTAAATTCCGGGGAATTGAAACATGAGAATAAGACAATACTTTTCTCAGGACGGCAAGATGGCATTCATCGTGATGGAGTTGCCATTCTCCTCAACAAGGCAAGCAAGGCTGTTCTAGCTGAGTGGGAACCAGTTAATGAACGTCTGATGAGCGCACGTTTTGTCACCCAACATGCAAGAGTCTCAATTATACAATGCTATGCCCCTACAAACCGACATGAAGAGGACAAGAAGGACGAATTTTACCTTCATTTACAAGACTTGATTGACAAGATACCGCGCCATGACATCAAAATCATCATGGGTGACTTAAACGCCCAGATAGGGGGCGACGGGGCAGGCTTTGAAACTATACTAGGACCCCATGCCCAGGGCAGAATAAGTGATAATGGCGACTGTTTCATAGAATTCTGTTCCATGAATGATATGAAAATTGGATCTACTATGTTTGAACATAAAGACATCCACAAGATTACTTGGATTTCTAATGACCATGTGACAAAAAATCAGATTGATCATTTTGCTTTAGGACTATCTTGGAGAGCAAAATGCATTCATGATGTGCGCCGCTACAGAGGAGCTGATATACGCAGTGACCACATTCTTGCAATTGCCAAGTTGAAGGTAAAACTGAAAAAGCAAAAGAAATCAAAGACATCTAAGAAATTTGATGTTACTAAGCTGAAATATGTTAATGTAAGGGACCAATTCGAATTATCTCTTCAGAATCGATTCAATGCCCTTGCTGAACCCCATCCTGGCTCAGAGGAGTGGTGGGATAGCTTGAAGGATGCCATGGATTCAGCAGGCAAGGAGATCCTAGGCTATCGAAAATCACTGAGGGAGGACTGGATACGCGATAATACCTGGAATTTAATTGAAGAAAAGAAACTGATCTACCTAAGACATCTAAGTCGGGCGCAACAGAATAACACTGACCCAGCCCGAGAGGATTACTGGCGAAAAGACAAGGAGGTGAAAAGAAGTGCTCAACGTGACAAGAGAGTATGGCTGGATGCTCAAGCTGATGCAGCTGAGGAGGCAGCAGCGAGAAATGACATGAGAACAGTGTATCGCATAGCAAAGAAGATAACTCACACAGATTCTTCTGCTTCGAGAACTGGCCCAATTAAAGAAAAAGATGGAACACCCCTTTCTGAAGGGGAAAAGAAACTTGAAAGATTGGCTGAACATTTCAAAGATGTACTCAATAGACCTGCACCACAATCACCTGCTGAGCCAGTTCAACCTAATGAGACCTTACCAATTAACACTGATGACTTCGCCCGTGCAGAAATTAGAGAAGCCATCAAGAAGATGAAAAACAACAAGGCACCAGGTATGGATGCGGTCTCAGCAGAGATGCTAAAGGCTGGTGGAGAGACTGTCGTTGCGTGGCTACTCGAAATTTGCAACAGTGCATGGAATGGTGGGAAGGTGCCCCAGGACTGGAAAGACGGGTCTGTTGTCTGCATTCCAAAGAAAGGAAATTTAGCCGATTGTGACAGTTGGAGAGGAGTAGCTCTTTTATCCATCCCTGGGAAAGTGTACTGTCAGATGATCCTGAACCGATTGAGAGAAGTGGTTGATGGGAAACTTCGCCAACAACAGGCTGGCTTCAGACCCAAACGCTCCTTTTCAGAGCAGATTTTCACTCTCAGGCGTATCATTGAAAAGAGCTATGAGTATCAAGTCCCATTGGCAGTCAGTTTCATTGAATTTAGTAAGGCTTTTGACAGTATTCATAGACCATCGTTATTTAAGGTTCTTCTTTCTTATGGAATCCCAATAAAAGTTGTTGATGCAATTCAGCAGATCTACCAAGATTCTAGATGTTGTGTTAGCACAGATAACGGGATCAGTGACTGGTTTCAAGTCCTCACTGGTGTCAGACAAGGATGTATTCTATCACCAATCCTGTTTGCAACAGCAATTGGCTGGGTGATGAAACAAGAAAAAGCAGGGCGGGGGATTACTTGGATGGAGGACCGAGTCCGATCTGATCTTGACTTTGCTCATGATATAGCAGCCATAGCTGACAACCCATCTGACCTTCAACAGCTATTCAGAAGTATAAATGATGAAGCAGGGAAACTGGGCCTGGTCATTAGCACCGAAAAAGTCAAAAAACATGTTATCAGGCGACCACCAACATCCACTTGATGTCTTTATTGGCCAAGAAAAGATTGACATTATGGATGACTTCACATATCTTGGGAGTTCTACAAACAAGGAGGGTGTGATTGCAAAGGAACTTAACTGTCGTATTGGGAAGGTTTCTGCTGCCTTCAAGAAGCTGAACATAATCTGGTCAAGCAAGAACCTTTGCCTGAAAAACTTCGAATCTACAACTCAAATGTCCTATCAACACTCCTTTATGGTTGTGAAACTTGGAACTTGAAAACATCTGGAGAATCCAAACTTGATGCATTCGACTCAGAATGCCTCCGAAGATTACTGCACATTAAGTGGAATGCCTTCATTACCAACAAGGAAGTCAGAGAGAGAACTAATCAACTTCCAGTATCCTCCATCATTTGTAAAAGGCGGCTTAAGTGGCTTGGGCATGCTGCACGACTTCCACCTGATCGCATAGCTAACCAATCCCTCTGGTGGGTTCCTCCAGGCAGAAGGAGAAGAGGTAGACCACGAATGAACTGGCAACAGACTGTCTGCAGAGATGTTAAAGACCTGAAAGAGTGGGAAGATATCAAGGCCCTAGCCGCCGATAGACAAAGCTGGAAGAAGATGACCTCGGACGACGCGGGAGCTACTAAGTCTAAGTAAGTAAGTATGGATCGCCCTAAGCTATATCCCTTCCAGGCGCATCCAGCGTTACAGATTTATGTGCCGTTGATTATCATGATAAAATATTCATAACTGTACTTTTTTAAAATCTCATGCATAAAAATACAAACTATGTAAAAATTCTTGTATATTTCACAATATCAATAATGCATTTTTTTTTATTCTGCAGTTTACTTATTGCTAAAAGCTGCGATTTTAAAAGAGAAAGAGAGAGAAAAGAATATCGTTTGTTTTTCTTTGTTTTTCTTTGGAAATACATGGAGGGCCCAACGCCGTCGTTACATTTGCTTTCCCGGTGCTTCTTTCCGAGGCGATCGTTAACTGGCCGTTAACAATCGCCCCGACACTGCACAGGCATGTTAACCTGGAAACATTAAACTGCATATTACTTGAATAAGAGACCATTCTGGAGCAAATAATTTTCAAATAAAGTATACTATTAAATGAATCCCGCAAGGATTGGACCAATCGGTGCCAGGTAAAAATGGCAGAGGTAAAAATGGCAGAGGTAAAAATGGCAGGGGTAAAAATGGCAGGGGTAAAAATGGTAGGGGTAAAAATGGCAGAGGTGAAAATGGCAGAGGTAAAAATGGCAGAGGTAAAAACGGCAGAGGTAATAATGGCAGAGGTAAAAATGGCAGAAGTACAATGTCAGAAGTAATGAGAGCGATTTCGTCAGATATAAACGTATGAAGAGGTTTTGAATGATAACCTAGCCAGAGCAAACTGTATTTATCGAATTTTCAAATCCTAATTGCAGATTTGAAGAATATTGATTGAATTATGTTTATCTTTAGAGCACTCTCATTATTCTGAGTTTGATTCAAGTGCAGTAGCGTAATCTGTCTATGTGCTGAGAAATAATAAACCAGCTAAGAGCCTAGTAGGCCTATGGGAAATTATTTTATTATTCAGTATTATTATTATTATTATTATTATTATTATTATTATTATTATTATTATCATCATCATCATCTATCATAAGGGGGTTCCAACAATGCTGCAAAGCCCTTTAACAGTATAATCCTACGCTGTTTCGCCCAATGAAGTTATCACACACACACACACGCGCACACACACACACACACACACACACACGAACCCACTTTTGGTATAAACTATACGCAGATATACATACTCTCACATACACACTCTTACACAAACGAATTCCGCTCACGTCCAGGCTAGTTATCATTATTTTTCATTTTTTGAACTGTTTAGTGTAAAGAAGTGAAGGAGACATAGTCGAAGCAAACCGCTAATTTTTTACCTGTTCACTATTATTTTCCCACATTCAGGTTTCGTAGGAGCCTATTTATCTCACAAGGCCTGATCACGACATAATGTAGAAGTAAAAATACAAAACGCAAAAAAAAAAAAACTGCAGCAGATGTATCGGCAGACATAATAAGCTCTTGCAAAATATTTTATTACATTGTTCCAATATCACATGGCGCAAAACAAATATATCGAAGTTTAATGAACACTTTGTGGTCACTTTACAAACTTATGCCTATTAAAACTGGAGACGAACTTTAGCAATAAACTGTTCTAGTGAGAGTAAAAACTGATAGTTTGCCATGGGATTTCTTTCAGTCGTTGTTGAACGAATCCGCAGGCGAAAAAATGTAAATGTCTGATGCCTTTCAAACTTAGCTGTTGCTCCAAAGTCAGATTCCATTATGTTATCAACATGGTGTGTTGCTAAATTCAGCCACCGAAAATGACGTTGTTCCCTCGTTATACAACAACAGTAAGAAAATCCAATCCAATTCCATCCAGGTAAATTGAAATCACCGCCTATGACTACCATATTATTATGATCGCGATTCAATTTACACAGGGATCGCTGAAGCTCTGCAAGACTCTCTTTACATGTGCCGCGGGGAGAAATGTAACACTTAAATTCTCCCAGTGGTAACGGAAACAGTAAAAGATCCGTGCCAATTTTTCATACCTGCATGCATGTCTGTTATCAAGTAATTTTATTTTCAGAAGTTTGCACACTTTTTAAAATACTTATTAAAATAGTACAGGAACTACCAGATCTAAAGTGAGTTTGATATTTTACTGACAAGATACCTGTAGAGCTGTATAGTGGTTAATATGTCCATTTTCAGGTGTACCGAGGCTCATCATTTTACTGATATAATTGGATTGTTGACTGGCCGAGCATTTTTCAAGTTACATGAGTGTCCCATATTTCTCCCCGTGTCCCATTTCTCCCCGGTCTCCCACGTGCTTTATTTCAGGAGAAGAAGGCACGAAAAGCGCGTATTGCGAGAAAGGTGTCAGAAACATGAAGAAAAAAAAAAAAATCTCTGTCACTTTTACCTCGTCCTCTTGCATTTCAACGACTAAATTGTTATCAATGGCATTTTTATCTCTAGCATTTTGACCACTGACATTTCGACCACTGACAACTTTACCTCTGACATTTTTACCACATAATATACCTCTGCCATTTTTACCTCTGCCATTTTTACCTCTGCCGTTTTTACCTCTGACATTTTTACCCCTGCCGTTTTTACCCCTGCCATTTTTACCTCTGCCATTTTTACCTCTGCCATTTTTACCTC
Source organism: Diadema antillarum (assembly GCF_040938485.1). Classification (NCBI taxonomy): domain Eukaryota; kingdom Metazoa; phylum Echinodermata; class Echinoidea; order Diadematoida; family Diadematidae; genus Diadema; species Diadema antillarum. The sequence continues at coordinate 274,400 of NW_027271904.1, forward strand.
TGCCATTTTTACCTCTGCCATTTTTACCCCTGCCATTTTTACCCCTGCCATTTTTACCTCTGCCATTTTTACCCCTGCCATTTTTACCCCTGCCATTTTTACCTCTGCCATTTTTACCCCTGCCATTTTTACCCCTGCCATTTTTACCCCTGCCATTTTTACCCCTGCCATTTTTACCTCTGCCATTTTTACACCGAACCGAACAATCATCCCCCAGCTTTCCCATTGATTCCCACTGATCAGATGAATCAAATGAATCCCACAAAGATTGGAATAATCGTCCCCCAGCATTACCACTGTTTCCCACTGATCAGTTACTAGCCATCCGCTTTAAGGAAGACGGAGTAATGGGTTGATTGAAACGGGTGATCCCCCAACGCCCGGTTCCATCGGTCCTGTTTTGTATGTCCAACCATAGCAACTAGTCTAGTTCTGTACCCTTTTTTCATTTTTTCCCACGTACACTCGTTTAGCCTAGTGACAGCGCGATCCCTAGAGTAACCGCGGCTTTCAGAAAAAAGAAAGAAAGAAAATAAGTTCTTGCCGCGTATAGTCGGGGGAAAACAACGATAAAAAAGGGTACGGAACTAGATTAATATCCAACCTGAAATGGAATTACATGGTGGTCTGTGAAGTGCTGCTGTTTTCTCCAGGAAGGTACGGCGTCGAGATGTTTTGCCTAGTGGGTACACAATTCTATGCTTGGTCTTTCACTCTTTATGTGCCACGTTTGCACGCCTGACTCAGTTAATGGCGTGCCAAATTCGTATATTCTGCTCAAACGTAGAAACCCGCCCAAACCGATCAATATATCCCCAATTGCCACAATACAATGAAAACATTTCTCGCTATTCCTTTCCTCTCACACTTTTCATGTCGTCATTGACAAGCAATCGGTGTCCTCTACTGGAATACAGTAATCAATACAGTAATCAAGCTACTGGTTATTTGAAAGAAAAAGAATCAAAGGTTTTGACATACAAAATATATCAAAGCAAAGCTTGCCATTTTCTCCACAACTTCGTGCAGTACATGTCCAGATCTAAAATCTATAAAAAGTTACATATATTTGACAAATAGATTTTTTTTTCTCAAAGTATGACTACGTTGGTGTCTCAGAATAATGAAACTCGCATTGGTTTCGACCATGGCACATAAAGAGTTCACAGTAGAAAACCCGTAATACTTGAGTTAATGCAAACATGCATTCAAACGCAAAGAACGAGTATAATGACTCTCCTTCCCCTCTGTTTCTTTATCCATTTGTATTTTGGTTTTTTTCCCTCTTTTTTTTTCCTCTCTATCCCCTTCCTCTACCCCAACCCTATCTATCTCTGTCTCTCGTTGCTTTCTCTGTCAGAGCGAGTAGTAGGGCACCTTAATGGAACTGGAATAATTTGCAAAAGTTCACATCAGTTTATTTCATTAATCATGCAATAATAGAAACACAAAGACGCATGTAGCTACAAACATTTTCCATTTGAATGGGAATCAACAACGAGACATTCAATGTTCATAGCACAAAGCATCGGAGTACAATCATGTCACATTAAGACGGATACAAAACACATGAACACATAACTATATAATTATGTAGTGTACATAGAAATAAGAAAAGAAACATGCAAACAAAGTCAGTAATTGGAAGAAAAAAGAAGAAAGAAAAAGGACAGAAGAAAAGAAACTATCTTGACGATGCTGTTACATTGTTGCCAGTTAGACCACAATACCTGACAGCCATAATTCGTAAGAATGCATGGTTTATAATGAGATAAACGATTACCATATAAAATTTAAAGCACAACGAAATTAAAAGAGGAATATACATTGGTGTAAATATTGTAAAACCAGGAATGTTAAAACACAAGTAATGCATAATATTGAGACAAGTCTAGATGTGTCTGAAGAGCATAAATCGAGCATTTAAATTTGAAAAAACTTACGTCTGAGTAATAGGTCATAAAAAAGTATTGTAACATACATTTCGTTGATGCTTAAAATACAGAAGACGTATGAGACATGAGAACACTTGTATGATCATTGATATAATTTCTATATTTTGTCTAATCCATCATTATTTCTTTGTTTGCGGCTCCTGTAGAAGTATGAGGGATACATGTATTGAGTGGCCGATTCACGGTCGTCATGACAAAACATGATTCGTGAACACACCATTCTCCTTCAGGAAAAAAAAAAAAAACCTCTGTATTTACAGAAACTCGGATTACAGGTCTCATGTAAACCCATTGTATTTTCAAATGCATACACTCTCTTTATACGATATTCATTACCTCCAACGTGCTGTGTTTATAGATTCCATTCCTACGAACTACCCACCAACCTGATAAACCTGTTTATTTTTAATTCGGTTATCAATAGTTATTCAACAAGAACCTCTACAAACGTACATCAAGAACGTCTAAAAACTGCCTTTGCCCACCTATTCAAACGACATGCCAGTCCTGACATCTGGAATTCTCTTCCTTAGGAAGTACGACGCGACGGTGCCAATGAAAGCATGAATTTAGTAGACATGTGAAGAATACCTTTCTTTGCTCTTGCCTACTCTCCCGCCTCAGGTTCACAGATTTATTTTGTCATACCTACATCACGTACATAATAGCAGCGAGTCTTTCTAAGTCTACCAGAATCGTCGATCTTGTATGCCGTACCCCTTTTCTTATTTCTTCCTTCCTCTCGTTCTTTCTCCCTCCTTCTCTCGTTTCCCTATATATGAATCAATCGAACAATCATAATATTTCTATGTAATACACATTTCGCCAACAAACTATATCTATACTGGTGAATAAATCAGGGTCTATGTATATATGAATTTTGAGAATAAATCAAATCAAAACAATTCAAAACCTCCAAGATTGTTTAAATCAAAATTCTCACAACATCATTCTATCCAGCAGCAAACATGATGGATCTATTATCAAGGATGTGTCAGGAGGTCATGTGAGGAAAGATTGATATATTTCCGTTTCTTGTTTGTCACGGCATTTTTCTTTTTTCAACTGACTGCATCATACGTTTCATCGAGTAAGGAAAGAGATACACGGAAAGAAATATTCGCGGTGTGCGCACAGATTTGTCCACGCGCATTCAATGAAACAGCACTTCGGGGGTGAATGCAATTATGTTATGTCATGAAAATGATCGACCAAGAAATCAGATTATCGGTCACGAGTGACTTCCGTATTTTTTTTTTTATATATCTATATATTATTATTATTTCCTTTTTTTTTTTTTTTTTTTTGCTGCTTTGCTTAACCATTCATTGTTTCCAGTCGGGTTTTTATATCTTTTTCTCTCTTTTATTCCAACAAGCGATAACACTTTAAGAATGCTTCAAAATCCTAGGTCAGTACATGTGTATATAGCAAAGTAAGACACTTGAGTAAAGAATGCATATTGTGACAATGATTAAGACGTTTTCACACTCAAGGTAAAAAAAAAGAGACAATACACCAACTTATCAAAAGAATAAATTACATCTGACGTTCGTGCTTGTGCAAATATAATTATGACTTCAGACTCACATAACCACTCGTTCTCTATTACAGATAAAGATTGTGATTTATTTTTATCTTCATTTCGTTCAGTGGTAGAGATATCACATTCATGAAACAGCATTTAATACACACAGCAAAAGAGATTAGTAATTACAGGTAGCATTTCACTCGTTCACTCATGATAGTACTGGATACCATCAATTCGCACATCACCCCTTCTCATTTGACAAGCGTTACTCCTGTATAAGGACGACGTTATGGTTGTTGATTATGTTTGATGTGATAATAAAAGGGTTCATAAGTTTGAGACACTTCATTGATATGTGTAATACTGTCTTAGAATCTTGCAGCCATGTAGGGTGCTAAATGTTTCAAGCTACATTGATTCTGTACGTTTGTACAGTCACACTACCTATAAAGGTTACAAAATGTAATGAACGCATACTTTTTTTTTCCTTTGGCTATTTGTACATAGGATTCGCCTGGGAAAGAAGCTGTAACAAGTCAGGAACATGCAGTATTTTATTTTGATTATGATTTAATCTTTAACAAGTGACAAAAGAGTAATTGGTGCGCTGTATCGGTTGTATCTATTAAGTAAATAGTTTTCCTTCTACTCCCTCAAGAAATGTCAAGTTTTTCTTTGGCTGGTAGGTGCTGGGAATGCTTGGAAAACAAAGTGGGGTAGTGGATGTAAATGATGACATCACCGTATCACTCCAAGAGATGGGACACCCGTAAATTTTCATGATTCCCTAGTCCTTTGCCAAGAAGCCGTTACTACGGAATGACAGCTTGTACAGAAAAGGTAACCAAAGCGAAAACAAAGAGAAGCTGAGCATGCAAGCCACAGGGAGTATCAGACGAGTCGTTTGGGATCGTTTGGGGATCCCTTCCGAAGTCAGTATCCCGATTCTTCATAGTGGTAGACTCCTGAAGGGACCAAACAAAATCAAGGCATGTGCTCTGATCGACCTGAGTTGATCGATCATGAGAACAGCAGTGAACATGACTACCCATTGTTTTCATCCAGAATTTGCCGTGAACGTATTTGCCGTTATTGTAAATTCTTTCCATGTACGGGATTTTGACGTCATCTTGATAGCAAGCCAACGTGGCGTTTCCTCTGCCTGCAAATGCCTGGCAGAAAACACCTGAGTAGAGGTCAGAATAACCCTCAGGAGCATCAAGAATTCTGCACTGGGCCTCGCCAAGAGGTTCAGTTACTTGAACCTCTTTCACGATTGTAATGGTATTGTCACCTTCTCCATCAAACGCTGTGAGCGTCATAATGTACACCCCAGCATCTTCGGAAGACACGTCTGATATCTCGACTGTGACCTGCATATTGCGCTCTGTTAGAGTAAAGCTAACACTGAATCGATCATGTTGGTGTTCAGTCTTAAATCCTGCAGGATGAAGCTGGATCAATGTAGAAAAAGGATTGGTCTCAGACTCGAACCGGACAGTGAAGTACGGGAAGAACCCGTCCACAGAATTCCACGGGGAGTCGAAGGTGATGCTACCCGGCGCTCCTTGGGTGAGCTGATGCTGATTACTCGCTGAAGACGAAGAACCCAAGGCGAGGAATACGCTGAGAAACATTGCCTTCCAACCATCGAAAAGCTTATGGCCGTTCTGCAGAAAGATTGGATGGGTTTGATAAAGGATTAATACATTCTTGGATGTCATGTCAGCGTAATTTTGAATAGTGAGGAACACGTAACATTAAATGGCTTTTCTTTCCCCTTATGTTTGTAGATATCGGTGCACCTCAGTTGTCTGTCCTAGGTCAGGTACCTTTTCTTTTCTTTAATGGTTGGAATCAATTTCAAAGGAAGGTTATATATAATTATGTATGTATTGTATATAAAGAGTGTTTTTTTTTCCTATTTCACGTGAAGATAACAATGCAGAGTATCAGTACAATGTAAAATTGTGTGCTAAAAAGAATGATCAGTGGTTCTCAGCACATTGAAATTAAATAAGAATAAAATACCATGTATGATATTAACGCGAAAAAGGAATATGATATGTGCTAATGATTTTAATGGCAACATTGCTCATTCCAGGATTTCAGTTGTTAGTTCTACTAAATTGCTTTTAAAGGGGATTGCTAGAAACTGATCAGTGGGAATCAGTGGGAATGCTGGGGGATGATTATTCCAATTCTTGTGGGATTCATCTAAGAATACATTATATATCTATTGTTGTGTGACAATTATTTGCTTCAGAATGGTCTCATATTCAAGCAACGTGCAGTTTAATAGTTTCAAGCTAGCATGCCTGTATGGTGACAGGGCATTAACCTGCACATTACTTGAATATGAGACCGTTCTGAAGCAAATAATTTTCAAACAATAGATGTATAATGTATTCTTAAATGAATCCCATAAGAATTGGAACAATCATCCCCCAGCATACCCACTGATTCCCACTGATTAGTTAGTAGCCATCCCTTTAAATATCATCGACCACCATTTAATATTAAGCAAATAATCAACGTTCGTGAAGGTGATGGGACAAACTATCACTTCCGAGGCGATCTGGATGTAGCTATCTTTCCGAAGCGCAGCTGAGGAAAGATAGCGTACACATTCAGATCGCCGAGGAAGTGATAGTTTGTCTCATTGCCTGAAACTAAAAGTTCATTATTTGCTTTATATTTCACATCTAGGGTTCTAGAAATTCCCATTTTATTCCACATCTGAAACCGTTTTAGCTGTCTTTAGGTATCCTTAGAGCTTAGGCTACGTGTGCGCGTAGATGACAAAACAATGAATTTGCTGCGCGCATCGTGCGGCACCGAAGTGAAAGTGCGTGCACTGTGTACTATCAAGTGACCTAGGTCACTTGATAGGCCCCTTTTTCATTTCTTGAAAATCCTTTGCACACTCTTCACTTCAACTCTAATAACTTTTGAAAGGATATTGCTAAAGCTTTGAAAGTTGACATTTATCATGGACAGACTGTGTTAATAGAGCGTGCTAAAATTTAGCTTAATTTGATAATCCCTTCATTGCTGTTGCAACAGTGGTTTACATTTGGAATGTTGTTGTTTTTCTTTTTACATGAAAGTAAAACATATAGTGCAAACGTTTGTATTAAAAAAGATATTGAATTGTTTCCATCAAAGAGTAGGACAAATATAGAGTAGTATTCAGGGAAAAGGGCAATGGGAAGGTTTGCAAGGAGATCCCCTCTCCTCCACGAAACATGAAGAAGATCTTGCGTTTTCAGACTTGATATTCAGAAATCTGATTCACCCTAGTAGTGAAATATTAGATTTTTGTTTCCACCAAAAAAGGGACAAAAAGATGTACAATCATTTAAATGTGCGGTTATAGGGATGCCCGCTCCCACACGAGGGAAATTTTGTATTTTCAGACTTGAAATTGACAGATCCTTTGCACCCATTAAATATCCATTTTTTTTTCTAATCCAAAAAAAAAAAAAAAAAAAAAAAAAGGTTAGGAAAAATATAAATTCCGGAAAGTGTCGAGGAGGGGGTGGGGGTGGGAGGAGAATACTCCTTCCTATACGATAGAGATTTTGACTTATGTGTGCACGACTTGATAAATGCAAGGAAAGGAGTGATATGTTGACGCAAACATTAAAGGCATAATTTACCATTCACAGATGAAATAACAATCTAGCATTAGTGCTCTAAAATAGTTCGAAAATGCCAATCACGGATAGAAACAACCAATGTAAATAGTATAATTAATCCTAAGTGTCCTTACATGTATACAATGTAAACAATAGTTTGATAATAAATTATTATAAAAATGTTTCCATACTAAACCGTCTACATTAACGTTTTTGACAAAAAGAGTAATATCTCCTTATATCTTAGGTTTATAGTGAAAAAATGTGATATGGTAGGATGTTCTGTGATATACCTGACCCAAGCGTATGCAGCAAGTGTGATATTTTGAATCTTTTATAATGGTAAACATTACCTTTAAGCTAGCATTCACTCTTTGGTCAAATCTGTGTGTGAAGATGTTCCGTTCTGAGCTCTGCGCTGTCTTTCCTGACTCTGATTTCATGGGGTCAGTATACCATGGATAGTTAAACATAGGTTGCTCCGATTGGTGCATGTTTCCCCTTCCCGCGTTCTCGCAGTGTTGGGCCAAGTCGTAGTTTCGCTGTAGCTTAAAAATATTTTCAAGGAGGCCAGGACGACGTGGATGGCTAAACGTATCATGCTCTGTTTGGCGCCTGTTACCCCCTCCCTTATTGTTGCGGCTGTCGGTTTTTTCGTAGACTTGCTGCGAATCCTGTGAGAGTGAGAGGGCAAAGACTACCGGTCAATGTTGAATTCGAACCATCACAAATGCATACAACTAAGGTTGGTTCACAGATTTCAACCTAGGGAAAAAATCAGGAGCGCTTATTACTGTAATTTTAATAGTTTTAATCTCTTTTTTTTTCCATTGCCAAAAACTGATAAGTTCGAAATTCTGTACAGATGATAGGATTGGTTAAAGGGGAAATCCAATCCAAATATAAGAGTAAAATCTTACAAGTTCAACGGTAAAAGTTTGACTGAAATTGGATGAAAAATGAGGAAGTTATGACATTTTGATATTTTGTTATTTGCTGTAAACGGTTCTCGTACAGGGAATTTGAATTTGCAAATGCGTGAGGTACCCTTGTCAGAACCTCAAAATTTTCCATTGATCGTGTACAAAAATGACGAAATTTCAATTGTTCTGTCATTAAAGTCTGAAATATGATTTTGCTTCGGATGAATAACCTAATAGAATAGTGATTAGTTAGATATACCAGGATTTAAGTGATGACAATATATCACTTGGCATGTAGTTTTAATGTGATTCATGATTGGCTCCGAATCACGTTCTTCACAGTCTTTCCATCTGTAGCAGGCAGGAACATGACGCAGTCAACTGAGGCCAAAACCTCCTCCACTTTTGCGACAAATTGATATTGGCGGTAATCACCAAACTCAAAACATAAAAAGCACAAAACATGTGCTTGAGTCATTACCCGCGACTTGTACACTTGCAAGATATGTCTTTAAACTATTAAAAGAGTGATACATACACAAACACACACAATCACACACACACACACACACACTTTTATGATTTTCTCTATTTAAATTTAATTTCATATCATGTCCATGTATAACGGTGAAATTAGTATGAACAAAAATTGGCAGCTGTATTCTTCTCCCTAGTGCTGCTATATCCCCCCCCCCCCCCAATGTGCGGTACAATAAAAAAGGGAGTGGATTTGGCAGTGTCAATCTAGACCACTCATAATCATATGGAGAAAAAAAAATTATCCTACAGATCGAAACAAAAATCAAAGTACATTTTCTGTCCAGATTTCTTCTCTCCATACAATAAACGTTTCAAACGCATAATACGTTGCGTTTTGACAAACAACTTAAGATTTATCGTTCGCACCCCCCCCCCCCCCTTAACATAATCTTGATATAATGGCTTTCCCTTTTGCAAAGCCTTTGCTATTTCAAAAAAAAAAATCTCAAATTATCTCATCCAATTCAGAAAATATCCATTGAGAAACCACTAAGAGTGATGATGATAATTAAAATATAATTTAACCTCGATAATGCATACGTTTTTAAAATCTATTTGTACACATGACTGTTAAATCACGCTGATTACACCGGTTTAATAACCTTCTTTTATTATGTTAATATTTTATTTGAGTCTATCTCATTTTCCCCTCATATCTCGTAAAAAAACCCCGAAATTGTAATTTCATGAACATATTTTCCAGATACAGATAATGTAGATTTGTCTCTGTCCTTACCCATCCACAAGAAAACAGTTTTTCTTCTGTATCTACTGCTAAACTACTTACTTTCCCAAATTTATCACACACACACACACACACACACACACGCATTCACACATTCACAGATTTTCAGGGGAGGACTCCCTTTCTTTCAAGGCTTAGATAAACAATGATTCCATCGATTAAATGCAGATATTCAGTCACTCAGTCCGAGGTAATGCCAGATGAGGGAAGTTCAAAACATGCCGTCTGAAAATGAAATTGTTACTTTACACACAATTTGTCACCAAATTCGTCATTGGTTGATTCACAGCTTTAGAAAAAAGAGCAATTCAAAAAATAGCCTTTATTTGGTGGTGTATTTTCATTCTACCTTTAGTTAAAAGAGAGACACGTTTATCTTACAACCAAACTTTGGTTAAACCCGCAAACAATGACGACTCCCTCTGAGCCCTGAACAGTCTTTCCTGACGCTGTTCCCCTGGGATCAGGAAACTGTGGACAAAGAAAATCAAATCAAAAATGAAAAAAACATGGTTGAATACATCAATGTAATTTTGATAAAGGACTAAAGATGTCTTTTACATTGCGTCTTAAATATGTTTTTCTTATTACAATTATCTGGGTATATATTGCATTGAAAAGATAATAAATAAAAACCTGATCTTGTATGACGAAGAGTTTGCTTTTGTTCAGTACTAAAACATTTTCATTGATGAACTTTATTGTGTATATTTGAGTTTAATGTGAACATATTCACGATGTAAGAAGAGAATGTATCTGTGTAGAAACGTTGCATTAGGGAATTTATTGTGAAGTTTATCTATATCACAGAACTTAAATGTTTTCAATCGTTTAAATAACTTAGAGGTGTGAGCTAAATGAGAAGATTTTGTAACATGACAAATTGCTTTTTTTTTAATTTAGATAACTTATCGCTAGGAAAATCAAATAATTGTTATGCATTTACTGAGTGTGGCATACAGAAACAATACATTTCAAAACGTTACAAGATCAAACAAACTGAACAACAGACGAAGATCAATATATCAGAATTGTAAATAATGCAACAGAACCAAAAAAAAAATCAATAAAGCATATAAACAATCATCAAATTGTCTCAATGTAGTTTAATTAAATTAATAAAGAGCTATCAAAAATTGACTACGGAAAATGACAATATATCACTTGGCATGTATTTTTTAATGTGATTCATGATTGGCACGAATCACGTTTTTTACAGTCTTTCCATCTGTAGCAGGCATGAATATGACGCAGTCAACTGAGGCCAAAACCTCCTCCACTTTTGCGACAAATTGATATTGGCGGTAATCACCAAACTCAAAACATAAAAAGCACAAAACATGTGCTTGAGTCATTACCCGCGACTTGTACACTTGCAAGATATGTCTTTAAACTATTAAAAGAGTGATACATACACAAACACACACAATCACACACACACACACACACACACACTTTTTTTTGATTTTCTCTATTTAAATTTAATTCCATATCATGTCCATGTATAACGGTGAAATTAGTATGAACAAAAATTGGCAGCTGTATTCTTCTCCCTAGTGCTGCTATATCCCCCCCCCCCCAATGTGCGGTACAATAAAAAAGGGAGTGGATTTGGCAGTGTCAATCTAGACCACTCATAATCATATGGAGAAAAAAAATATCCTACAGATCGAAACAAAAATCAAAATATATTTTCTGTCCAGATTTCTTCTCTCCATACAATAAACGTTTCAAACGCATAATACGTTGCGTTTTGACAAACAACTTAAAATTTATCGTTCGCACCCCCCCCCCCCCCGATTAACATAATCTTGATATAATGGCATTCCCTTTTACAAAGCCTTTGCTATTTCAAAAGAAAATCTCAAATTATCTCATCCAATTCAGAAAATATCCATTGAGAAACCACTAAGAGTGATGATAATAATTAAAATATAATTTAACCTCGATAATGCATACGTTTTTAAAATCTATTTGTACACATGACTGTTAAATCACGCTGATTACACCGGTTTAATAACCTTCTTTTATTATATTAATATTTTATTTGAGTCTATCTCATTTTCCCCTCATATCTCGTAAAAAAATAATAAACCCCCGAAATTGTAATTTCATAAACATATTTTCCAGATACAGATAATGTAGATTTGTCTCTGTCCTTACCCATCCACAAGAAAACAGTTTTTCTTCTGTATTTACTGCTAAACTACTTACTTTCCCAAATTTATCACACACACACACACACGCATTCACACATTCACAGATTTTCAGGGGAGGACTCCCTTTCTTTCAAGGCTTAGATAAACAATGATTCCATCGATTAAATGCAGATATTCAGTCACTCAGTCCGAGGTAATGCCAGATGAGGGAGGTTCAAAATGCCGTCTGAAAATGAAATTGTAAGTTTACACACAATTTGTCACCAAATTCGTCATTGGTTTATTCACAGCTTTAGAAAAAAGAGCAATTCAGAAAATAGCCTTTATTTGGTGGTGTATTTTCATTCTACCTTTAGTTAAAAGAGAGACACGTTTATCTTACAACCAAACTTTGGTTAAACCCGCAAACAATGACGACTCCCTCTGAGCCCTGAACAGTCTTTCCTGACGCTGTTCCCCTGGGATCAGGAAACTGTGGAGGGTGTAATGTAAGGTGCCTCGATTGGTGTCTGTTTCCTCCTTCCGCGTTCATGCTGCTCCCGGCACGATCGTAGTCCAGCTCCTGAAAAAATATGTGGGAGGTAAGGAGGTAACAAAAATAGTTTGACTCAGCATCATCACAGATGTCATGAGGAATGTATCTTTGTAGCATTTGAAATTCATTCATTCATACCCGGATGAGGCATTTTCTGCAGAGAGAAGCAGCTTAGTATGCAATACTTCCGAGTTTTCTGATTCTTCGTGCATAAAACTGAAGTTCAGCGAGATTCCATGACAAAAAGAAATATCTCTGACCATGTATAATAACATTTATGACGCACAGAAATATAACTTCAGTTTTTGAAAATAATAGCCCAAAGATGACCCTTTCTTCAGAAAGAAAACACACACCAAAAAAAAAAGAAAAAGAAAAAAGAATTGATATCATCATAGTACATACACACAGATAATTATCATTAATAAGGGCATAATTTTGTTGTGTCGTTTATTTAATATCCAAGATGTATTTCGACATGTAACTTGCATAAGATTTCGCATGCATTAGTTTATTGTTTGGAAGATGTATTCACATCAGCAATTTAAGAAACAATAGTTTTGTCTCTATGGAAATTTTATCCAGCTCCAATGAATATGCACATATTCAGCTTACATGAAGTTCGTCGTTGAAGATGTCCTCGAAAAAGCCTGAAGCTGTTTTTCTTGACCAGTCCCCGCTGTCGTTTACAGGACTCCAATGACGTCGGAGAGTATTATAGTCCGTTTGGCGCATGTTGTCCCCTCCAGTGTCCGTGCTGTTTCCAGCTAAATCGTAGTTTTGTTGCTCACTGTGTAGCAGCCAAGAGGTAACAGTGTGGCAATGGAAGTTGGACGTTAAATAGCACCATCACAAATTAGAAGGAACTTGTTATTGCATAACTTATTTTTGTACAGTCTCTTCTCTTTTTACGTGTTTTTAATGAATTTGAAAGAATGAAGTAAAATATGACAATCTCACTGAATAAAATATTGTATTGGATTTTCATCACGGTGGTATTTCTTAGGATATTGAAATAGCATCTCATATATTATCTCCTTAAAGAGGGCTCATAGAATCCAAAAAAACATTTTCAGGAACATTTTTCCTATAAAGAAGAGAAGATGTCACAATTCATTTTCTATTTCTTTCTGATCTATGTTCAATGCAACCATTATGAACTTCTGCATTTTGCTCGTTTTGATGTTCGCTTTGAACCTTGATGTTGTTTTCTATGAAAGAGAACAAAATACTGTGTATTGATATTTCAAAGATTAAGTTGTTACCATGTTGGAACGCATTTCTCAACTGTTAGACGCATACTACTCATCTTACTAAAAATGCTCTGTAAACGCGACTTTTATACTCGTTTTGTCACAAAAAGTAACTACCTAGGGAGGGGTATCCCCCTCCCACACCCTCCCTCGCCGAGGATCTCACTCCGCCACATAATGTACCCTTGTTATAATTATTGTCCTCCAAAGCGATTTGTTTTAACTGTGTTCGATTCTCTAGAAATTTGATTTAAAATGATCTATAAACGCGACTTTTACTCTCTTATCTTTATAAAAAGTCCCTACCGTGGGAAGGGGTATCCCCCCTCCCACACCTCTCTCGCTCGGTCGCTTCGCTTCCTCGCCGAGGATCTCTCACCGTCACATAATGTACCCCCGTGTGCTATAATCAAGTCCTTCACGGATCGCACAATACGCCCATGGTATCCTTCACGGCTATTTTCTTTTTTTTTTTTTTTACTAAGTTAAGTGGGAAAATATGCTTTTGGTGGGAAAATGATTTGTTTTTTTTCAACTATGTCAAATGAATAGTTTTCATAAGTTATGATCATAAACCTTTTTTAGTGATTTTGTCACCATGTTTAAATCATTAGAACTTGAATTTAAAATGCTCAATAAATGCGACTTTTACTCTCTTACTTTAACAAAAAGCCCCTACCGTTGGAGGGGTATCCCGCTCCCACACCCTCCCCCGCTCGTTTGCTTCGCTCCCTCGCCGAGGATCTCACATCGTCACATAATGTACCCCCGTCTGTTATAATCATAGTCCTTCACGGATCGCACAATACGCCACTTGTATCCATCACGGCTTTTATTTTTTTTATTTTTTACTGTGTTAAGTGGGAAAATATGGTTTTTGTCGAAAAAGATATTTTTTTCAACTATGTAAAATGAATAGTTTTCATAAGTTATGATCCTAATCCTTTGCAGTGATTTTGTTACTATGTTTAATTCCTTATAAAATTGATTTAAAAGCTAAAAAAAAATAAAAACAATAAAAAAACAACGTATGCTCTAATATGAATACGTGCCACTGCAATGTACGTATACAATCCCATATTATGTATAGTGTATACGTAAATACATGATGATACAGGAGCCAATAAAATCAATAAAATAAAAATCTCGCAGGTAATATTTAGTGTCAAAACGCACCCCCCCCCCCGTGAAAAAAGAAAAACTGGTGACGCCCCTGGAAATTAAATTTGAAAGCTCTATATACCCGACTTTTACACCCTTGTTTTTACAAGGGTGGGGGTATCCCCCTCCCACACCCTCACCCGCTCGGTCTCTTCGCTCCCTCGCCGAGGATCTCACCCGTCACATAATTTCCCCCCGTATGTTATTATCATCGTCCTTCACGGCTATTCTTTTTTACTATGTTAAATTCCCTAGAAATGTCTCAAAGTAGGGTATGGTATTGAAAAAGATACTCTACCAAGTGTCCACCAGATCGTACAATTTCACATCCAAAATATGTGTACATTGTAAAGGTAATGAAGAAAATACTTTGAAAACAACTTATGCTTATGAATACGTGCCACTAGCAATGTATGTATACAATCCCATATTATGTACAGTCTATACGTAAATACATGATGATACAGGAGCCAATAAAACAAAATTTTTGTAGTAGTAATATTTTGTAGTATCAAAACGCAACCCCGTGAAAAAAAAAAAAAAAAAAGCTGGTGACCAGTCAGGGAGACTACCGATTTTGAGGGAAGATTGAAATCCCCCCTTAGAGGGAACATTGAACCGCGAGCAGATGTTACGTAATGGAGCGACGCGATATGGTCAGAGCGAACCGTTACAGATGTTCTTTTTCCAGTCGCTATGAGAATAATTCACCGAGAGGGAGAGAGAGAAACGCATGTACACACACGCGAGCGTACACACACGGTCATCCGCATCGAGTTGGAGGACGGATCGTTGTGTGTAGCTATTTTTAGCGCTCCTCTCTCTCCCCCTCTCTCCCCCACTCTCCTCCATCGTTCTGTTGCTGCGTACCCCCATGGACCTAGCTAGGTCCATGGTACCCCCCAATCACTTACCTTTCGCGACCCCCATGGCAGAAAAAACAAAACAGCAAGTGCATTGACCAGGGAGGTGTGCACCTCCCTGCATTGACCATGCATATCGACATTGTGTTGTTGGAAGGCGGAGCATGGTCGTGCAGACCTATATTTTGATCAAAGTTAGAGCTCTAGGAAGAGACATGCAAGTTTGAAGAACAGCAAAAACCTTCACAAGACAAGACTAATAGTGAGAGGTAATTATCATCTATTAACTTTATTTCAACTATGTTTGCCTTAGTTAAAAGCATATGTGATTGTGACGTGTTGATCAAACATTTCTAGAGACAAAGTGAGGGTGGATGTCGCAATATAGTTCCCTGGTTCATTACCGTGATAGTGTACGTGTGATGTTGCGATGATTTAGATGAGGTAGCCTTGTTTTTGCATGAGGCTTGTAACTTTTAACCCAGTGAGCATGATCATAAGAGAGCAAGAAAGTATGAGGACACTGCATGGTCATGGAGCAAAAGAAAGAACCACGGAGCTCCGGCGGTCCGCAGTTGACGTTCGACGGCTGTGCGAGAGCTCCAGCGTCATGCAACCGATTGGAACACCTACGGTGGCGGTGCCTTCCGTCTCTTGCTCTTTTCATTCGGACATTCCACAGAAATACGGGCAAACCAGGAGTTTAGGGGACCGGACTACCTAAGTACAAAACCAGTTCTCACCAACTCGTGATCATTTGACGAAAAAATAGATGAGTTGTTGATAGAAATATCGGCAAGAACATGACAGGCTACCACAATTCCCATAGACGTTGAAGCTCAGCGGTAACAGCGCTCACCTACGCACGGTACGTGCGTGCACTGTGTTAACGCGGTTCATGCATAGCGCATTGCAGACACACACACAGTCCGTCCCTGTGTTTCGTTGAATAATCGCTGCAAAATAAGAACGCCTTGAAAGAAACTGGGTCACGGAGATTCAAAAAATACACTTTGGATTCGCGTTTTCATCCTTCAATTCCAAATTTTCCTCACTATATGTGAATATTGATTTTTGGAGGAGATAAACTTTATTTATTCAACTTTCATTGGGTGAAATTTCAATATCAACATATAATGAGGATTTTTTAAGGTGAATTTTTAAAGACATGCATGTCAAAACGATGCAGTGATAGCCATTGACTTTGTACGCGTAGGGCTTCGGACAGAGACTGCGGAAAGGTCATGAATAATTCATTAAGTCCAACTTTCCCGATTTTTCGCGAATATCTCCATTCCCTAAAAATCGGCTGTCTCCCTGACTGGTGACGCCCCTGATTTCACCAAGAATGGTACCCTCTGTTGTCAATATTATTTTGTAAAATCATTATTGCCATCATTAGGCTGAGGGGAAATTTGTTTGACTTTTAATACAAATTAACCATGATATTTTCCTACAAATTCGTTGGCTTCGGAAAGCGTAAGAGAATCTGATGTTCTGTTACTGATTTTTTTTTCCTTTCACTGATTTCGTAACAGCTATGAGACGTCACCTGATATCACTATCATCATCATCAAAGATTGAACATTCTGAAAACCTCTTTTTAACAACATCTTCTTCATCCCTCTCCTTGTATCTCTTTGTATATCCTTAGATGACACACTATAACATTGTGAGCGATGCAACGCGACAACAGCGTCAAAACAAACAAACAAACAAACAAAATCCATTATTCATTCATGGACATGGAATTCCAAAGAGGCATGGCGATTGTAGATGAAATTTGGCACCAATGGGTGGCGGAAACGTATTAGAATGCTGTACGGCTGGTGGCAACAGGGAGGCACGCCACCTGATCTCTGAGCAATATTATAAACAACAGATTCTATAGAAAATAAGGTTAACCATATCGTATTGATTTGTTTTGTCAATTTTTTTTTATTACACAAATAAGATATATCATGATCAGATCAACGTTTTTTTTTTTCTTTCAAACTACCCTTGGTGTAGTAACGTGATATTAATTTCAATTTAAGCTTATGTTCCCATTTTTTTAGATGATGTCATAGAAAAAAAAAACAACATACTGTTTACACTATGTTCTTGGGCATGGCAATAGAGAAAAAAAATAACCATCTTTTAAGTATTACGGTAAAGAATATCAGCAGATGATATGTCACTCATTAGTGCTGCTGGATAACACCAAGTATTGTTCTTTATGTAAGTTTATATTATTTACTTCTTTATTGCAACATTTCTTGCATGTAGGCTACACGTATACGTTGTGCTTATTACTTGAACATGTTTCCCTTTCTTGATTTACCGATTTATGTTGTTTTGTTTTGTTTTGTTTTAAGGATAATCAAACGAAAGTAGTGGGGGTTCAAAAAGGGGCCCTCAATGATATTGATGAACTTAAGTACATTATATAGCAATGCAGTCGATAAGCTACAACAGATATTATTATACAATGACTGTATTAATATGCCACATGAGTTCACCAGAATGCAAAAAAAAAAATAATATCAATACAAGCGCTACTATGTACAGGAATGATTAGATATCAGAGAATGAATATGGTTGTGTTACGTACGAAATAACTACCGTGTAAAAAATAAGAAGTATATATATATATATATATATATATATACATTATACTATAATATTAAATGAATATATAAAAGAAGCTGATTTGATCTGGTTGAATCGTCCAGCTTATTCCATTCAAGAAAAGGAACGGTGTGGGCTATACTAATCACAATCACAGCGAAATGTTGGTACACGCAGGCTTCCACTGTCTGTTTGTCTTGTGTGATGTCTATGTACATTAATAGGTTTAAGGAAGTGTAACTGCAGGTAAGAAAACTGTGGGCGCAATTAGGCGTCTTGGCAGGTTACATGCTGCGGAGAAACCACGGCGCCGCTGCCCGACAGATTAATGGGCGGTCTTCTAAATCCTCCCTTTCAAAAGCCAGTATCACGGCGCTTTCATGATGAAATTTAGGCCGTCACACAGTGCGGCGCTTTTAAAAAGGGCCAACAACATAACAAAAGCTGTGCATCCAAGAGCCCTCTGCGTTAGCTTCTGAATAAATGTCGCTACATGAAACACACAGTACTGCATGAAGTAGGTGTTACAAAAAAACAAAAAAACAAAAAATCCCACTTGGTCCATTCATTAACACACATTCTAAAGGGTTTCACTTTGTTTCATTCTAAAATGGAACAAAGTGTATTGTATTTAACAAAGCTTTCTCGCTTAGAACCTGAAGAACATTATTGAAGACAGCTTGGAAACAATGCGTCTGCCTCAGGAGATATGATGGTAAGATGAATCACTTATCATATATTTCAGAAACAGTAGAATTGTGGTAATTTATGATCAATTTTTCACGGTCCCATGTGCTTGTTATCATGTTGTGGATTTCGCGATGTTAGGATGGGGGCCCTGAATTGCCGAACACTTAAGAAACTTCAATTTTCCTTGCAAAACTTTAGCAGAATAGGACACTTTAATTTCCGAAAATATGATGAATTTATCGAGAAAATGCTTCTCTTCGATACCTCAGGACTCATCTTGCTAAAATTAAGTATTACAGAAAATATAAAGGTGAATTCAAACATTCAATCTCGTTTTAATTCAACATTCACACGCGCGCGTGCGTTGTCTATGGGAAAGTTGCAAACAACATTAACTCTCGTTGAAAACGAAGTGGGTTGCAAAATCCCGGTAAAATTTTAAAAATTGTGATTATTTTGTGAAATTTTAAACTGCATTTCATAGAAATAGCTTCCCTCTAATAGTTTATTTGTTAATATACATTATATTGGTGTAAGAGTGAGTTTTGTTGGGCCAAAATTTGGAATTCAATTTTGTCCGGGATTGTCTGGGGCCCGTCAGGAATGAAGGCCTCGTGCCATATTACATTCATTCAAATTTAGATCTATTTAAACTTAAATTACTTTATTTATATAAATTTAAATTGACTTAAATTAATCATCTAGGCTAAGAGATTTAGGTCCAGGTAAAAAAAAAATGATCGAGGTATTTTTCCATCACAATTCACAGCCATTGACCCGGCTTCTCTATCATTTTGATTTTATATATAATCATCTAGATTGAGAATAAAATAATTATGACGAAGACTTTTTGTTTGAGATCATGACTCTACTTTTAATGTTTGGATGAATTTAGTAACTATTAAAGTCGCATCTATGATTTGATTGACTCATGTCATAAATTGCGATTTCAGATTAAGTTAGAACTTAGATGTAATTCTAAACTTTGGTTGAACTCTCTTCTGTAAGCTTTATTTCAAACAAAATGAAGAAATATGCATGTAAAACCAGGTCAACATGAAAATATTTTCTTAAAGTAATAGAGTATAGATCTAACGTTAGTCTAAGATTGTTTTTGTTTTTGTTTAAATTTTCAAAGTCTCTTTCGGATCTTACTATTTATACTCGATTTAAGAAGCTAGTACAAACCATTTTATTTTGTAATAAAAGCGAACACGAATTTTAAGAAACAAAGGCTTAAACAGCTGTTTGTTAGTATGCTACCTACAATAATTTTACATTGCATGCTCCCGATATTCACTTAGAGGACATTGTAAGCAATAGACTAGCCAGTTTGCTGCAAGAAAAGGGTGTGTCCAAATCTAAATAATGATAACATTTCATATTCAAATGTCCAAATCTCTAAGCCTTGATGTCTCTCATTTTTTTCAAATAAATGTGGAGTCCTGGTCCTTACTCCAGCGATTGCACTAGAAATATTCCTGTCAGAGGGAATTAGTAAAGATGTTCAATTTCATTAATTCAGCTATAACTTACATCCTCAAAATAAGAATGAGGTAAAAAATGGTACAAAATTATTGTAACTTTTATTTTGTTCCACTGCTTAAGCAGAGAAAAAAAATGACACTTATTCTTACTTGTCCTATCTTTATAACTATCATTCTTATTTTTGTCATTATTACTATTACAATTTCATAACAATCGTGACATCAAGTTCAGGCCTTATAAGAAATACACTACCTTCTTTACTCTATTTTTAATCAAATGTTCTTGTGGAACACAGAAAATTGCGTGTGAGCCTAACTTCCCGCGGTCGTCATTTCAACGTTCTGCCAGCGGTTGGGACATCATCCGGGACTTCATTCTGTACTCTTTGTTGAAATATGCATGAAGAGCTTAAGATGCTTCAGGCTTATCTCACCTTATGGACTGGCAGCCAATAACTAGAAAAGTACACAAGTGTCTTCATTTTTTATTAAAAGCAAGAGACCACATACACTGAGAACATTAAGACAATGGTCTCATCTAAATGTCTCACTTCTAGATCAATTATATAAAGATCCCATATGTGAAAATAAGTGTTTGTTTTAAGTAATTTGTATTTCAAGAAATTCAGGAAATGAGGTATTCATCTACCTTTTTGTCTTCGCCTTTTTATTGCTGAGAAACGAAGACGGGCAGCTAACAAATACGGAGTGGGATTAATGCATTTTTTTCAGCGAGTAACTTATACAGGAACATGCATGTTCCAAGTAGTACTCTATTTGCCAAAATAGTAGGAAATCTTATGTTCTTGACTGATGACATGATTATGCAGACTTCATACATCAAGCATCTTAGATCAATAAATCCTAATCGTTAAACATCATGATCCACTATATATTGAATAGAACTGAGAAGACCAAATAATTTCGGTTTTCTGCACCACCAAGAGAGCGGTAGTCGATTTTTATTTTTTTTTGTTCGTTGTTGTTGTTGTTTTTTTTTTTTTGTTGTTTTTTTTTTTTTGGGGGGGGGGGGGGTTGACGACTAAAATGAAAAAAAAGGTCAAAGATTATCACCGAAAGAGCAGTGACCGCGGCCGAATTTCTGTGTGATTACTTAAAAAAAATAAATTAAAAAAATCGATATCTCGTTTTGTTTTGTTTTGTTTTGTTTTGTTTTGTTTTTGTTTTTTTTTGGGGGGGGAGCATCCCCCCCCCCGTACGCTAGCGTATTTGAACTAAGATGTTGCTGATAATGAACTTTTAATCAGCCATTATGATGAATAAAAACGTGTGGTAAGGGTTCATTAACAATGAAGCTTATACATTTTCCCCATGACCAAAGGTGTTTTCTTCTGTAACAGCAATAGGAAGTTGACTTTATCACATTATTTTCATTCAATTTATAAGCTTGTAGCTGTTAAAGAGTCTCTAATTGTGTGGTACATACACCTTTCATAACAATATTACTAAATGTAATTCATGTACTTTTTATTCTTTCTTTTTGTAGAACCAAATGTGACCGTGCACCTCAAAACGAACATAAAGTCGCACACACTGATTTTGCGTGAGGACTGAAAATTAGTGAAATGGGTCAACCTAGCCGAGCTTGACTTTTTCATATTTTCTGAAAGAGCGAGTCCTCTTTTACATTATGCTAAAATTTGGTATCACAAAACGGGCAGGAAAGTGTGTGTTTTTTTTTTTAGCAGTTTATCTCGAACATTTTGGGTAGAATATTGTGATTAGGTGTGTCTTTAGAATCCCTTTTTCATATCTGAAAAACCTTGTCCACACTCTTCACTTTCAACTCTAATAACTTTTGAAAAGATGGTGCTACTGCTTTGGAAGTTGGCATTAATTATGGACAGAATGTGTTAATGAGGCATGCTTAATTTCAGTTTAATGTAGTAATCTCTTCATTGTTGTTACTCTGGTGATTTACTTCCTGTTTTTTGTCCCATTCATCGCACAGCCAGCACGGTTTCGTAAAGATTAAGCACTTGAACAGATACTGTACTTCAGAGTCTCTTTTCTCAGTTCACACTTTTGCTGAGTTTGTGCTTTCTTTCCAATATTTAGATAGGTTAGGAGAGTCCATTTGATTTGAGTCGTACAGCATTTTAAAGCTTAAAGTCTGCTCTTGCAGAATATGGTCTTAACTAAAAATTCATGTTTGGCGACTTTTTGTTTGTTTTGAGGTGCAGGGTCACAAATATGTTTCCCTCTGTCACAACAGAATGAAGTAAACTAATCGTTTCATCTTTTATTGATTTAATTTCTCATTTCAGTTTCTAAACTCCATTACCTGACTACTAAAGATTTGTTTTAATGTTCATTATAGTTGCAATAATACGCTAAAAACTTAAGCTGCTTTTTTTACCATGAGCCTGTTCACCTGTGGTTGAATTTGGATAGTTGAAATGATATTTTGATATATTCATCACGAACCTAATTTGAATGTATTGTATATTCACCGACATAAATATACAAGTTTCCCCCCTTCAAAACATGAATAAGTATTTGTATTGTTTGTGTGAGTAATTGACATGCTTTTAGTGTAAGTGTTTTAATAAATTGTGTGTATTTATATGACATGTATTTTGATTCCCCCCCCACCACCACCACCATCATACCTCTGACACATTGTAATTACTGATGCAAAACCTTGCATGAAAACTGAGTGTTTCTCTTCTTTCTTTCTGTCTTTCTTTCTTTCTCACTTGGTCGCTTTCTTTCTTTTCTTTCTTTCTTCCTTTCTTTTTCTCTTTCTGTCTCACTTTATTTATTTCTTTCATTCATTCTTTTCTTTATTCGTTCCTTTCTTTCTCTCTTTCATTCTGTCTCTCTTTATTTCTTTTCTTTCTCTCTTATTCATGGTCTTTCTTTCTTTTATAATAGCTATCTATATATCATCTCTTTGTCTGCTATCTGTGTCAGTGTCTACGTACCTATCTGTATCTATCTTCTGTTTACCTATTTATCTGCTCATGCATTTATTTCTACCTATATATCTTGTTTCTTCTTACATAGCAATCTTACAGATCTTAGACTTTTCTATAATTTTTGTCTACCGGGTATCTATCTATCTACCAATCTGTTTAGATCTCTGTCTATCTATCTATCTATCTATCTATCTATCTATCTATCTATCCATGTCGCGTCTATAAATACCTGTAGTGAATTAGCAATTTGTCAGATTATATTATTTTCTGTCTTTTTTAGATGGATTTTTCAATCCATCTTTCTCTCCAGCCTTCCATCTATCTATCTATCCAGTATCTGTTTACATATCTTTTCATTTACCTATCTACATGTTCTTTCAATGAACCCAACCACGGAACTACCCGCTATTACACCTTTGGCTCATTTGCAAAGAGATAGTCAAAACGTGTAAAGATTTCTAAGAAGTATTCCATGATTTCAGTCGAACAAAAGCAAAATTATTATTATTCTTTTTATCACAGACAATCTGTAATTTGATATAAAAGTAATGATGAGCTCCAAGGAGAAAAAGACAAACACAAGTGTGAAACAAAAACACGATACTTTATTTGTTGCTTTGATTCCTAGTTCTTCATTATTTTCACGTGACTTTGCAGTGCGCCAGTTCCTCAAAACAAAGGAGCACGCGCATGCGCATGCCAGTTAGCGCAAGTCCTTCACTGCACAGCTCTATGGATCGTAGTATTGCCCTTTTTTACACGACATTGAATCGCGTAATTTCGTGCGCGTAAGAAAGACAAAGTTGACGTTGCCCTTTCTCTGTCCAAATGTGCTGTTTTGGCGATTTTGCCCTTTTTACACTATTGAATATTTCCAGAAATAAGTCGAAAAGCGCAATTTCGAATGCATCACCTTAAAGGGCTTGAAAAACTCGATCAGAAAATGCTGAACAACGAAAGTTGATATTTTACGATATTACTGGCCATTTCGCCCTTTTAATTGCCAAACGACGAATTCATGGTAAAGGGTAAAATCCATGCACATGAAAAATCATATGCACATGTCTTCATGTGCTTCCATACACTACATATCAGGATGAATGAAGACTAGCTTGATAGTGAAATTTCGCATGAATATGTAATAGAACATTCCAATCCTGGCCATTGCTCGGGACCATTGTCAGGGTGTCATTCACCACACACTATGGAATGCCATTAGGGAAACAATACAAAATTAATTTCACTCCAGCCAATATTCATTTCACTTTTAACAAATACATTTCACTCACCAACATTTATTTTACTTTTTACAAAAATACATTTCACTTTTAAATAAAAATTCATTTCACTCTTCACAAAAATGCATTTCACTTTTAAATAAAAATCAATTTCACTTTTTACAAAAATACATTTCACTTTAAATTAAAATTCATATCACTCTTCACAAAATGTATTTCACTTTTTAACCAAAAACATTTGACTTTTCACAAAAATTCATTTCACTTTTCAAGAAAAAATATAAATCATTTCTTTTTTCCGTTAAAAAAAAATATTTCTTTTTTCCGTTAAAAAAAAAAATCATTTCACTTTTGCGTACCATATCACTCTGACAAAACCATTTCACTGCACTAAAACCATTTCACTCGAATAAAAAAATACGTTCCTCTTTTTTCTCGGTCAAAAGGTGGCGCCAGTCTGGAAGAAGACACAGTGCGCATGCCATGCATGAGCATAGAGCTGGTACGGTTAGCTTTCACATACCGTATGTACAGCGGGCGCGATCGCGATCACGTACCGGGTGTACGGGTGGGTTTCCACCATCAATCGGCGCCACGCCGTAGATATCCGACACATCTCTTTCCGAGCATATTACATTGAACCAGTTTTTATTGTTTGTAGCCAACGTCATCTGAGATAGAGTCTACTAATAACTTTGTCACCAGACCAGACCCAGGCCTGGTGAAGGGAAAGGCCAGAATATGGGGGAGCCCCAAAGACATCGGGGGTCCGTTACATGAAAGTCTTACGAGAGACTTTCTCTCTCCTCAAAACTAATCTCTTGTTGATATTGAACAATGCGTTGCCATGGTAACAACATTTTTTAACTTAAAAGCATACAAAAATTGTGAATTCGCGAAATTCGTCAATCTTTGAGCATATGACTTGAAAATTGGCACATATGTGACCGGCATAGTGCGTAGATGTGCAAATTTCATCTTTCGCCATTGTTGAACAAGTGGGTGAGGCCGAGGCGAGGGCCGTCGACTGCTAGCTCACCTCGCGTCGCTGACGCGCCGGCGCACAGTGGGCCAGAGAGATACCAAAGTGCGCCAAAAGTCACTTTGGGCACTTGGGATTTTTTAATTTTTGACATGCGCCCTTGAGAGGCAATACTTTGAAGAATATATCATTGAGATATTTAAATCAGGTATGTGCATTAAAGGGGTATATTTCCTACCTGAAGTAGCAAAATACAATATTTTAAGAGTTTCAAAGCAAATTGTAACCTCTTTAATATATAAGAAATTTCAACATGTAGTTTTTGAGATATCAACCTGTAATTTCTCTCACATATTTGTCAGAGTTCATTTTACGTTATGAATGCCGTAAAAATGCAAAGAAACTTAATGTTCATGAATATTTTACGCTAAATATCCTGGAAAAGAGGCTAATTATTTGTCTTTTTAATATACCCTAATGAAAAGTTTAGATTGCCACGGATTTCCAACTAAATTCTATTACCACAACATTTCCTGATGTCTCAGCTTTAAGCTGATACCAGATTTGGCTGCCACCTTCTGCCACTTTTTGTGTTAGAGCCGATTTTCTGCGACACATTACGTCTATTTTGGACCTTGCAGCCGCTTAGGAATGCTGTTATATCATATGGGGCCGCATGAGGGCGGCATTTTTTTTTTATTTATCATTTTTTTTTCTCGCACGTTAAAGGCACAGAAGCATGAATAACACTGAATAAGAGGCAAACAGAGTTATAAAATATATGTATAGGGCTAGTCCGGCACCTAAAAGACCCCTCCTCCGAAGATAAAAGAGTACATAATCGCACATAGCCAAGGCCATATAGCCATATTGTCCATAATTGTCATAGCCACTACTGTAAACATAGCTATTCCCACTGCGATACATAATTATATGGACACCTAAATACTTCGATCCTACTCTTGACATATGCAGATAGAATGTTATACACCAAAACACAGAGATTTTATTCTCATCGGTTATTCGTTGGAAGCAAAGTCTGTAGCTTTCCGGCCGGTCAGCAAAGTGTATACACGTAGGATCGCAGTTTGTGAATCCGATTGCAGGTCAATGTCAGACATTGCTCGCGTGATCCTCATCGGACGATCTTGCCTCATCGGATCATGCCTGACATGTCTGACATTGACCTGATAGGCGACCAATACAGGTTGGATTCATTAGACTGTGATCCCATACACTTTGTGGGTTTTTGGAAGCAAAGAAAAAAAAAAAAAAGCTTTGCTTCCGACGACTGATGAGAAAAAAAAAATCATCGTGGAAAGTGGATGAATTTATAATTTCATAAGATTATGATAGTGATTCCGATATTTTTTTTTCATTCAAAAACAATCGTTTTATTTTAGCTTTTCCAAGTAAATTTTCATACACGGCAGACTCATTCTTAGCTGCTAAGTCATAACCTTTCATTTTCCTGATTATTAACTTCACAATTTGTTATCTTTAAATTAAAATTAGACAAAAATGGTTTTTGTGCTTGTATGAATTGATATTACATAGGCCTAAGGTTATAATATGAAGTAGAGAGATAAGAACTATATCGGATATTACTATCGCACATTTATGTCCTGCTAGAATAAAGTGAATAAATTCACCCAAACGTACAGCGTACATCATAAACTTATATTCTAACTAGTTTACACTGACAACAGATCATTTTGCAGTACGTGTGTAATATGGAACTTTCAGCATTAATTTGATTCTTTTAATGAAACCCGAATGTTTATACACTTTCTATGACATGTAAGCATCGTGTTTTCAATGGTAGTATATAAGCAGTGTCAGTGAATGTGTAAAGATAAATTAATCTTTAAAGAAAAAAATAACAGCCTAAGATTTGCATTGCTTTATTCGTCATTTACAGACAGATTTTTGGTAGCCAATGAAAAAACAGCATCACAGTGACGTCATATCAGTTTGAAATTATGTTCAATCAATTCTACGCCCCCAATTACCCTTATACACCAAATTTGGGTAAAAACAAGCCATGGAATATAATTTTGGCGCACTTTGAGCTCATTCTGGCCCACTGTGCGGCGTAGCGCGCTAAGTCTAGGTACTGCATAGTCAGCCGGCCGGCCACTCACCTTTGCTCAGTGCTAACCAAAGAGCGTACAACCCTAAGAGGGTCTACTCGCGCGATTCTACACGTAAACCGGTGTAGTAGGCCATGGAGCCCAACGGCGGCCATGAAGCAAACCGCTGGATTATCGCGAGCGTCTAATACGTGACATATAGGAGTGAATTCTGCTTCCCCTTCATTTTCTCCCTTTTAAGAGGGCAAACAGCGGTAAAGCTTTGTTTGAGACCGCAAATTCTCATTTAGAAGCATCATTTATTCCTTAAGATGAAAAAAAAAATGAAGAAATGTCTATTATTTCAAATCTGTCGTCCCTCAAAGTTCGAGCTACTGAAACATTTTTCTCTCCATCTCCCTCTCTCTCTCTCTCCCTCTCTCTCTTTCGTCCCTGCCCTTTTGGCCTTATAAAATATCTTTCGGAGGGGGGGGGGACATGTCCCCTGGATTTTTTTTTCTGAGGATCATCCCCCTGCATTTTCAAACTTAGTACATGTATTCTTATTTTTCTTTTTTTAGCACTCTTGATAGACCTTGTCACGATGATCTGCAATGGGAACATATTGAAGATTACAATTCTTTGATTGAAAATTCTCAAATATTCCACCAATGGTGTGCATTACATGGTTTGATTTTAAATCTGAAAATGCATAGGCTCCCTCCCCGTCCCCTTCTGTCCACCTTTTACACAATGCAGACGCATATTATGTCGATCTTGATAAAGAGGTTACAAATAATAGCGAATTTAGCCACATTTTCCCCTCATTTTCTCTCTTTTTTTAATTAAAAAAAAATAGCAAAATATTTCGCCAAAGTGTGCACCTAACCAAATCATTTCTGAGAATACAAAAGCTCGTGTGTGTGTGGGGGGGGGGGGGGGGGAGACATCCTCTCATGAAATAGGGTTTGTTATTCCGAAGGTTCGTTGATCCGAAAATGAAATAGGGTCCGTAACGAAACTTCGGAATAACAAACCTTATTTCATCTTCGGATTAATGAAACTCCGAAATAACAAACCTTATCACATTTTCGGATTAACGAACCGCTTAAATAACGAACTGTACCGCCTCCCCCCTCCCGCACACACACACACATCACTATACAATCATGCAATCAGGGCCACTTTACCTAGGAATATTTTTCTATAGGGCAAGAATAATCGACATAATTGCTACGATAACAAGAAAAGTTGTTTGTAGGGATCAGTAATGTGAAAATGTCAGGTGATGGCGACAAAGATCACATTCTGATAAATATGATAATTTGTACTAAGAAGAATAGTGCCATGGTTGATAAGAATAAACTGTTATTAATTTCATAATTTTATTCACTCCAGGACAGCACATGATTCAACCAAAAGAGCTGTTCCCCATGTCCGTGCATCATAACAATAACAAATAATAATAATGATACCATGCACCGCATTTGGTTGGTCCATGTTAATTCTTATTCCAATTCAAATTTAGGTTCAGATTTTATGTTCACTTTCCAATAAAATGTACCGTAGAAATATGTGAAATTTGACTTGCGTGTCGTTGAAAACACAGCAACCCGGTCATAATATGCAGGGATACATTATGTTCATGTCTATAATTATGATCAGTACAAAAAAGAGACATATAATTCACAAATTTTAAAAGTCTAAAAGAAAACCGCCTAAAATTGTTATTGGTTGTTCTAGGGAAAATCATGGTATATTAGCCTACATCGTGGATCAAGAGAACAGTTGAGAGGGAGGGAGGGAGAGGGAGGGGGGTGGGGGCTCTGAAGTTGTGAGCACCATCATGCATATCACACATCATGGTTTAGGTATATACTCCCTATATCATTAGGAGTTAGCCCAAATTTTAAGGGACTACAGATTGGATATTAAAGAGCATTTTATTCATTTATATTTCTTTCTTAGGCAGGAATGATACTTATAAATGCCGTAGAGGTCCGAAGTTCTGCTTTTACCCTGTATGCCTCCATTAAAGGGAGATAATGAAAGGGAGGCAGATACCTCTCCATTGAGAGTCACGTAAAAATCCGCCCGCTAACGATCGCTTTGCTTCCTAAAATGGCGCTCGCACCTGCCCATGAGCGTATACGCAAAATCGAGAGAGTAGACCTTCTTAGCGTTGTACGCTCTTTGGTGCTAACAAAGTGCCATGGCACTGTGACTCCTCTCAGACTGGCGC
This sequence comes from Diadema antillarum, assembly GCF_040938485.1. NCBI lineage: Eukaryota > Metazoa > Echinodermata > Echinoidea > Diadematoida > Diadematidae > Diadema > Diadema antillarum. Next base: position 303,969 of record NW_027271904.1, read on the forward strand.
CACCTTTTGGCCGGGAAAAAAGAGGAACGTATTTTTTTTTTTTTATCAGAGTGAAATGGTTTTATCAGAGTGAAATGGTTTAAGTGCAGTGAAATGGTTTCGTCAGAGTGATATGGTACGCCAAAGTGAAATGATTTTTTTTTTTACGGAAAAATGAAATGATTTATATTTTCTTGAAAAGTGAAATGAATTTTGTGAAAAGTCAAATGTTTTTGGTTAAAAAGTGAAATACGTTTTGTGAAGAGTGAAATGAATATTTATTTGAAAGTGAAATGTATTTTTATGAAAAGTGAAATGAATTTTTATTTAAAAGTGAAATGCATTTTTTGAAATGTGATATCAATTCCTATTTGAAAGTCAAATGTATTTTTGTAAAAAGTGAAATGAATTTTTATTTAAAAGTGAAATGTATTTGTTAAAAGTGAAATGAATATTGGCTGGAGTGAAATGAATTTTGTATTGTTTCAATAATGGCGTTCCATAACACACTCCCATACACACCAATTGACCTCTGTGCAAAATTAAAAAAAAAAAACAACATTGTACATAGGGTTTAAAACTGAGCAAAATCTGAAGCCTAACTTGAAAATAAGTCTTGTATTTAACGAAATTGATTTATGCTATCATTTTCAAATTACCTCTGACAAAATTTGTACACTATTCAGCAATTGCTCATATCATTGTCAGTGGTATCTGTATATATACATATATATATATATATATATATATATATATATATATTAACTGTTAACGATTGAAAGTTGGAAATGCTTTTGTGTGTGTGTGTGTGTGTTTTCACCTGGTATATGTACATTTTGTATTGGCCATTCTCTGATCTCAATGGTTCGTGTCTCCCAGCTGCCATTTCTCACTGCGCGAGAAAACAATTGTGGGGCGCGCCAGAATTCACCACTTCATTCTACAACGCAAAAATAAAAACTACCAAAATACAAGACTACTATTTTACATGACAAAAAAGAGTTAACTCTCTGAACACAATTTTAATGATCTCTATTATTTGACAATAAGACCCATTCTTTTCCTTAAATTTAACATGGCATCAGGATTTAATGACTTCTTTATCATTTTTTTTTCACAGTGAGTCTTCCAAGAAATAACATATCTGGATAAAATTTCCCTTTGTTATTGGTGATATAAACTCAGGTTCTTGACTTTTTTTAGACATATGAGAAAAAAATCAAATTCTAACATTTCATTTTTACCACAACGTTTAGCTGAACTATTCAGTTCAACTATCATCTCCTGCCACTTTTTATGACATCCTGTGTCATGATACTTATTGCTGTCCTCTTCTCTATAATCAAAGATGTTACCAAAAAAGCGACAATGCTTAGATTTAACGGGAAATATCATATTCCTGCATTGTTATGATTAATACGCTGGGCCTATAACTTCCTCCCTCTTTTTAGCATGTAGTTGAATGCGGGTAAAAATCATAAGCGTTTCTTTTATGTTGCTGCTGAAATGGTGCTCGGAAACCAGCCTACTCTATGTAATTTTCTGGATGGGCGTTTGTTTGTTTTTTTCATTTAGAGTTAACAAAAGATACTAAAGATCATATTGACCTGTTTTCATGCTCTTATTTTGATGTCGATAGTTTTCTCTATAACACTACCACAATCCATACATGCACACGAGTGTATTCGGTAATGAAATTAATCGACTCATCTAAATAGTGTTAAGGAAATATTTCAAGAAAAACTACTTCGAAATCCAATTTCTTGTTTTCATTTTTTTTTTCTTTTTGCATTCTAGATGAAAAAAAAAAATACGTTGCTTTAAAAGAAACCTGTACTGACATTTTCTACTAGTCTGATAATTCTAATCTACATTTTTTGATGCCTACAACTGGAAAGAGAGGATTCTAAAGCCCAGGAAACGAGCAAGCCAAGGAACGATCCACACAATTTGGCATACGTCACAGGTGCCAACCTCCGACTTTAGCAAAACGAACTAGAAAGGTTCTACACATGTCAATTTACTGATGAAATCTCACACGAAGTACTGCAGAAACTGTTATTTAGTAAAATTGCAATATGGAGCTGAATAAACATGTTAAACAATATTTATCAATTTTTAAAAGGAATCTCTTCAAAAGCTTTTTATTTATATGAAATTTGTGGGGAATATTCCAGATATGCAAAATGAAATTGGCATCATTGTCCGAACGTGCTGCCCATAGAAAACTGTGTGTAAGTAACGTTGCACTAACTACGCATTGATGATGAGCGATAATGGTTCGACATCACAGTTGAGTGATTCTTAAAATCTAAATCAAAAAAATAGTCAACGGCAATCACGGTTTACGACTAGTTAGAAGAAAACGGCACTCAGTACATATAGACTCTAGACTAGAACTAGGACTAGGACTAGTGAGCAGTCAAGGACCGAGAAGATTCTACTCGCCGCTCCGTCGACAGCTGTACGTGCACAGCGCTAATAATAGGCACAGCGTAAACGTTTAGTATGCAATACATACCCCGAATGGCCCTTTTGCCAGAACTTGAAGAAAGTCCAGACGAAAGTCCAGACTCCAAGGTCTAGCGTTGCCGCTAGAGGCCCTTGTGCTGCAGGCCCTGTTGTTTCTGTGCTGAAATTTGCAGGTAAGGTATCTGCTTTATGGATTTTCAATGTTTTTGTGGTCGAGATAAATCTCATGGTGGTCGTATTAACACCAAGGACTAACTTAGATCTAGTTTTAGTAGGACCCATACCTCGGAAGAGTGGCCCGACCACGCAGATAAAAACAGTGCCACCGCTTCGCGATCCAAGCGCTGGTGTAGGCATAGTGCTAGAGTACTTCCGTATCCATGTAGATATCTCAAAATTCACCCAACCAAATTGCACCAAAATCACAAGAAGTATTTTATGACTCATGTCCACTTGCTCACGCTAATTGGAACCAAATCGCAAGTTGAGAAGCGTAAGTGAAAATGTCGACTTGCCTGTCGTCGCTAAAAACAATCTGCTCTGTACGACTAAACAAGAGTGATCGCGGCGTAGTAGCCCTACTTTCCTGCGCACGCACAGACTGAAGTTAGCCATCTAATATCATGAGACAAATCTTTCAAGTAATCGGGAGCAAGAAATCAATTTATAAATTATTTTGAGTTAAGTTGAATGAAAAATAAAGTTCGTAAATCACACAAATCGCTAAAATCATGACATTTTTTTAATTTAGTTCCCGCGTAAATTCCCCGTTCGCACAGCACTAGTCGGCTAACTTCAGTTCTAGATTGTGCATATCGCGTTTACCAAGATCTCTCGCGAAGAGTGAGTTTTTTTTAGTGACAAATTGAAATTCGGCGTCAATATTGATACTTCTCGACTACCGATTTCGTTCAAATATAATACGGTATTTTGAAATATGCTTAGAAGTATATCCTGTAATTTTTGGTGCGATTTGGTTCAGCGAAATTTGAGGCAGCTGCATGGATAGGACAGTACACAAGTGCCGCCTGCTAGCTAAATTGGGCCTAAGCGTCGTCTGCTACTCGGCACGATTTAACGCACGCGTATGCGAGGGCTTGTAATTAGTGAAACATTTGGCACCTGTGACATCACGACTTCCGGGCTCGTCAGCTCATTAGCATAATTCTCGCCCAAAAATTTCAATTTTTAACATGAAATTACGGACTAAATCGTTATGAAATTTTGATTCTGTTTGCACCGCTGGGTGTTTTAGAATTAAGAGAACAACATATAAAAAATAATAAAACGGTACAATGCCCTTTTAAGGTTTGAAAATCAACGCCATGATCGTCGTGGACATACCACAATACGAACAAACGTTACAAGACATCCTTCACACCCCTACATATACCAAACTGAAACGTGACCCGACTCCTGCCACCAAGAGTCCTAAACTCAACGCCAAGCTCCTCAAACTTCATCGATCTAACGCCCTTCCTCAACAGCTTTATTTCAGACTCCGTGCCTCCTCCATGTCCCATCCTCTTCGGGCAACCCAAAATTCACAAGCCATCAGTGTCTCTTCGCCCCATCATTTCTACACGAGGCTTCCCTGCTACGAAACAGCAAAACACCTGTCAGACATTTCCTACAGCCACTCGTTGGTGTTAATGCCATTATAACGCCTCTGAACACAAAAACGTTATTTTTTTCTAGTGTCTTCTTTTGAAGAAATCAGCGGTCGGTGTGTCATATGACTTGCTCAATACCATTCTTGCCTCTTTTCGGGCCTCTTCTATATATTTAATATTTCATTTTATTTCATTTTTGCAGCTTAGTTGTACAGGATTAAAATCTATTCGACCAAACAACAGAAAATCAAATTCTGGTTACACTAGACTGATATACTTTATTACTTTGAGGATATGGGGGGGGGTCGAAAATACTTTGCTCTCTTATCATGCAGACACTTTTCTAGGTAACTTTGCGTAAACTTTTAGTTTGTTTCGACTACAGTCAAACCTGTTTATAGCGGCCACCCAAGGAAGACGAAAAATGGCCGCTAAAGTCAGGTCATACACAACGGCAACTTTGTGTGCTTTGCCTACATGTCCATGTACACCTTACATCTATAAAGTAAACCCTACTTACATAAAATTATACATGTAGGTGTGTACGAATGCACACGCGTGTTTCATGCATTGAACAATGCCGGTGTTTATGGAATTGTTGCACAGTAGCATGTGTACAGTCGTGAAGAAAGTTTAACACTAGGCTCTTAGTGCATTATCATGACTGAATGAGTGATGAATTCAGTGGTGGCGATCACTGAACGTTGCCCATGAACGACTGCCACGGTTAGAAAACAGAAAAAAACGCGCTGAATTATCGACTCTGTGGCCGCTATAGAAAGGTTAAAATCTACTGCGGGAAACAAAATTTGTGGCCGCTTGCCGAGTTAGACAGGTAGCCGCTATACAGAACGTCCTAAACAGGGCTTTTCCCTTGGGGGAATTTTTCAGGGGCCGCTATAATACGTGGCCGCTAAGGTATGTTTGACTGTATTTCAGATTTATCTATTAAACTCCAAATATTTTTGCAAACTGAAACGTTTTGGCAAACCACCATTCGATTAGTACTGAAAACTTCAATTTCCCTTAGATTAGCTTTGGAAACGATATTATGACAGAGGTTCTGTCAGCGTTAAAGATGAGACGATTTTCCTTGATCCACGCCATAGCTACGTTTAGTGCGGGGTCATCCGACACCCACGAGTCATACGGTCCACGAGACCGACATCAAAAATAGGTCCATGAGTCATACAGCCCATGAGTTATACGGCTCACGAGTCAAACATGAGTTCGACACTAGGCACAAAAGGCTCACGAGACCGACACTAATCAAAGAAAGCCCACGAGACCGACGCTACACAATTAAGTCTCACGAGACCGACAGTACGCAAAAAAGGCTCACGAGACCGACACTAGACAAAGAAAGCCCACGAGACTGACACTAGGCAAAGAAGGCTCACGAGACCGACACTAGGCAAAGAAAGCCTACGAGACCGACACTAGGCAAAGAAAGCTCACGAGACCGACAGGATGAACAGCGCCATCTACATGCCAATTACAAATATGTACCTGTACAGGATGTTCCATTAAGGGTAAAATTACATACTGGCAGGTGCAATTTCGTTACGCTGTCGAGCGAGAGATTGTTACTAACTAATAACAGCACCATCTACATGTTAACGACATTAAGTATGTATTTCTACACGTTTGGCTTTTAGGGGCAGGTCGGTCACGCTACGGGGAGCGACATTGCCATTCTTCTTTTTTTTTTTTTAAAGAATTGTCCTCTTCATAGGACCCCCCCCCCCCCCCCGCCCACAAAAAAAAGAATAAAAAAGTGATAGAGGACATGAACAATGAATGGTTTACTTTTAGATGTCATCATGCTATATTTTAATAGGCTTTCCTAATTTCTACTTAGACGGTGGACAGGATCTAAGTTGGTTTTTTTTTCGCCCTTTTCTTTCTCGCTTCACAAGTTAACCCGTTCCTTCCGCAATTCTCTGAGTGCCTTGCCCCCAAACGAGATTCTTTTCGCCCGTCGACAGACAGGCACACAGGTTGGTAATTCAGCTGTGTGAAGGCAAGTCAAGCGGTTCATTAGCCGGGTTCACACGTACAAATTAGCGGGATGACGATCGCGATGCTCATCCCGAGTTTTTTTGCGAGTACACGTACACCAATTAGCGGGATACAAATCTCGAGATTTGCATCGCGATCGTCATCCCGAGTTTTTTGCACGTGTGGACAGAAAAAACCCGAAAATTAGCGGGATAAGCATCGCGATGCTAATCCCAAGAAATCTTGCGCTGGTTCGTCAATTAGCGGGATAATTGGCCCCGCGCTGGCACGTGTGAACGGTCGGGATTAGAATCTCGAGTTTTTATATCCCATCATGCAATGCGCACATCACAACAGCGAGGCCTCTGCGAAGAGGTCCTTCACCTCTTTGGAGAACAATAACAACAGCGCGCGAACCACACAACAGACGCGTAAAAGACAATGGACAAAGGTAAGTGCGCGCAGGCAGCGATCGAGAAGGGCGCTGTGTGACCCAGTTTGCAGGCTTTGCTGTTATCTCTATCGGCAATTAGCGGGATAATTTGGTACGTGTGGACGCTCGCCAAATTAGCGGGATACCGATCGCGATCGCTATCCCGCTAATTTGGTACGTGTGGACGCTCGCAAAAAAACTCGGGATGAGCATCGCGATCGTCATCCCGCTAATTTGTACGTGTGAACCCGGCTATTATGTACATGTTCGTACGAGTTTACAGCAGAACAAGCAAAAAACTAAATCAGGAAAAGGTACATAATACTGTAAAACCTCCTTTTTTTAAACAGCAGGAGAACAAATCCTGATAGAATAAACTCTGATCTTTTTATCAAACCCACTTTTTTGAGCATTTTAATACAAAGAAACATGAATTTAGGCCACTGAAGCAGGCAGTCTTGTCTTCATTTTGGGAACCTGGTAAACCAGGTTCCCGTATATCAGTTGCTCCCACGGGAACCTGGTAAACCAGGTTCCCGTAAGGAACGGGTTAAGTAGGCCTTATTAGATATCCTTTCTGCCTGCTTTTACCCGCCTGCTTAGAGTTCGATTTGTAATTTTCTCTTTAACTTTAATGTATGAAATTCAACGAATGTAAACGTGCTTTTTTTTTAATCGCAGCGATTCACCTCGATTTCAGTAGCTTGTGTTTGTAAAATTATTCTTCTCAAAACAGTACATTTTTCATGAAATAGAAAAGTAACACTCATGGATGCATCTTCTTTTTCCGAATTCTTAACTCTGCCTTAATTGACGATTACATTATCTCTGTGATTTTTTTATTATTTTAACACCTTAGCAGATGACTAGCCCCCCCCCCCTCCCCCATCATGTAAAGCAGGTGTGCACTACATCATTGAACATTTTGTGAATAATTTTCTTGTACTGAACTTCATTTCATACCAGGTTATGTTTCTAGTTAGTTGATCTGAATGTCCACATCATTTTATTTTTTTTCCTGCTAAGTAGGTATACTGGTATGGGCTTTGCAGATAGGGAAAAGAGGGTATTTTGGCATTTTCGAAAGTAATGTTGAAACATCTCATTCACTTTTACTGAATTTTGTTTACTTTTTTTCACAAAAACTCACTTACGCAAACACAATTAAAGGTCTTGAAGCGTTCAGGGGGTGAGGGAGGAGAATTGACGGGGTTATACCCTTGCAACTCTCCCTTTCCATCTCTTATACCCTCTTTATGCCATTATCTGGACACCCTATACAATAAATTGGTCTGTAGGTGGCGCTATTCATCCTGTCGGTCTCGTGGGCCTTCTTTGCCTAGTGTCGGTCTCGTGAGCCTCTTTTGTCTAGTGTCGGTCTCGTGAACCTCTTTTGCCTAGTGTCGGTCTCGTGAGCCTTTTAAGTGTAGTGTCGGTCTCGTGGGCTTTCTTTGCTTAGTGTCGGTCTCGTGAGCCTGTTGGGAGTAATGTCGAACTCATGGGCTGTATAACTCGTGGGCTTATTTTACTTGCTGTCGAACTCATGGGCTTAATTTACTCAGTGTCGAACTCGTGGGCTGTATAACTGGTGGGCTGTATGACTTGTGAGCTGTATGACTCGTGGGCTGTATGACTCGTGGGTGTCGGTCTCGTGACGTGCACCCGTTTAGTGCACCCAAAAACAAAATTAAAAAAAAATATCTCCAAAAAGTCTACACCATGATAATTAACACCGAGAGTTAGGGTCGACTCGTCAGCATACATATTCTATAAATACCTCCGGGAGTACACTCAGGTAGACTGTAAAGAAGTGAAAATAAAAAAGGACCAAGAATTGACTCTTGTGGCACACCTAATTTGATTGTGGACGGTTGGGACTTGGCTTCTTGAAAATGGGTCACGTGTTCTCTATCACCTGTGAATCGAACCAATCAACAGTCGTCTTGTTACACCCTACCCACTGTAGAAAAGTAGTCAATGGTGTACAATATCAAATGCCGTTCGAAGATCTATGAAGGCAACTCCAGAAATTTGATCATTTTCTAATATACTGACCATCGATTAACAAGTTTGGCACGAGCTGTTGCAGCAGTGGAATGCAATGGTATAAACCATATTGATTAGGCTGTACTATTTTCATTGTTTGGCTCCAGCTTCCACTGACTCTACATTACTAGCATATTTTCACCATTAAAGTTTTCCTTTTCAGTGACAACGATTACGTATTTGAAATACAAATCAGATCGCACTCAGGAAAACAAGTATCAGGTATCACTGTTATCTCCCCGTTCTCAATGTCATTGAATATCATCTGTGTCATCATAGGCACACAAATACAGTACGTTCTTATCATTGGTTTACAAATTGGCTCTGTTCATAATGTCGAGATCGTCAGCCTCATTTGCCAAGTGTAAATCTGAAGGGCCTTGATTGCCGGGTTTCGAGATCAGCAATGACTTTCTTTTTTATCTATTGTCGAGCTCTTGGCCATTTCCCCCTATCTTCTATCCCGTGGGTCTTATATACCTAGCCTCCAGCCCTTTGACAGTATTAATCATACGCCCGATTTGATGTCGTGCTTATTGGAAATGTCACCATAGACAAAAGATATTGGAATGCACCTTCCCCTCGACTCAGCATAACTTGCATGTTTCTCTGATATTAATGTGACTATTCACAAAAGACGTGACCCATGTTCAGACGTACTTCTATTCGGAGAAAAATTTTATGGCGCAGCAATTAAAATTATAATTTATACTTATCTTACCACGACCCTGTGTCCACATGACGTTCTTGGGAAGAAATTCCGACCAATTTACCGCGGCCTTCGAGGGGATCACCGTGGAGGGTCGGTGTAACTTCCGGAAGTGGTAGCGCCGCGCATGTCGACCGTACGATTGTTTGTTACCAGCGGCATTTGTCTTCTCCATTCTTGTTGATCGAAATTTCTCTGCATGAGCGCTAGCTTCTTCGTCGCGATCGACTAGGTTAGAATTGCATTACACGGGCTCGTGTACTCGCAAAATGTCAACATTGCGATTCGACCCAGGAAGTTGTACCTAGGTTGTAAGGTAAAAATGTAAGTTCATAGATACTCCAAGGGCTTGTCCGCACGGGCAATTTACTCCGACCGGCTAGTCGTGGTAGCGAGATACTCATGAGAAAACTCGGGAGTATCTCGTTCGGAGGAAGAGATCGTGGTAAGTTCCTCCGATCGGAGGTAGTTACCACGACCTTGTTCAGACGGGTGCACGTCACGAGACCGACACCCACGAGTCATATAGCCCACAAGTCATACAGCTAACAAGTCATACAGCCCCTAAGTTATACAGCCCATGAGTTCGACACTGAGTAAATAAAGCCCAGGGGTTCGACATCAAGTAAAATAAGCCCATGAGTTATACAGCCCATGAGTTCGACACTACACATAAAAGGCTCACGAGACCGACACTACGCAAACATGGCCCACGAGACCGACATTACGCTTTAAAGGCTCACGAGACCGACAACACTAGGCAAATAAAGCTCACGAGACCGACACCAGGCAAACGAGACCCACGAAACCGACAGGATGAATAGCGCCACTTAAAGACCAATCAATTGTAAAGGGTTTCCAGATAATGGCATAAGGAAGATATGAGAGATGGAAAAGGAGATTTGCTACGGGATTTTCCCGTCAATTACCCTCCCTCGCCCCTGAACTGTTAAAGTGTTTTGAATTGCGTTTGCGTGTTTGTGTGTTTGTGAAAAAATAAACAGAATTCAATAAAAGTGCATGAGATGTTTCAACATTGATATCGAAAATGCCCAAACACCTTCGTTTCTCTTTCCGCAAAACATATACCGGTATACACCTGCTTAGAAAAAAAAATGATGTGGACATTCAGATCAACTAACTTGAATAATACCCAGGTGTAAAATGAAGTTTACAAGACAATATTTCACAAAATGGACAATGTTGCAGTGCACACTTCCTTAACATGATATGGAAGGGGAGTAGTCATGTGCAAAGGTGCTGATTTAGTACAAATTCACAGAAAATGATATAATTGTCTATTAGGTAGCTTTAGGGATTCGGAAAAAGAAGAAGCATCCATTAAAAATTTCATGAAAAATGTACCGTTTTGAAGAGAATAACTATGCACATACAAACCACAAATCGAGGTGAATCGCTGCGATTTAAAAAAAAAAGTTTTCATCTTTTGAAATGTCATGCATTATAGTTACAGAAAAAAAATACAAATTGAACTCTAAGCAGGCGGGTATAAGCAGGAGGATGGGATATCTATTAAGGAATACTTAAGTAGTGAAGCGAGAAAGAAAAAGGCGACCCCCTTTACATCCTGTCCATCGTCTACTTAGAAATAATGTACATTACTTTAGCAACGATTGACAGAGGAGGTCATCTGAGGAATGCTGGTTTGGAAGGATTTTTTTTTTGTGGCCTTTCCCAAGTAATCTGAAGAAAAAAAGAGAAAAAGAAATCGTTGAAAGTATATAGAATGTTTCTAGATATTTGCTTCACCGCAAAAGTGATGTTGAGGGTATCATTAATCAACACAAATAAACATGCATTTGGATTTCAGGGGCCCTTTTAGAGTTGGAGTTCCAACTGGCTGTAATTATTCAAACAGTTGTCTGATTTCTTCTGCTGCACACAAACATTTCACTGATGCATTTGTGCCTTTGATGATCGATGTTCGACGCCGCCGTCCTGCTGAGCAATCTGAAGGTTTATTTTGAACGTTAACATTATATTGGCCATATTTTGCTTATTTATTTATTGAACGAGATGAAATTTCAATTAATGATAAAGCATGTAAGAAAACTTCAATCCTGAGCAGAAATAATAAATAGAGTACACCATTACTATACAAGACAGGCTGCCCTATATCATCTCACAACAGTCAGAACCCAACTCAGAAGTAATATTGTCGCATTGGCAGGCCCAAAATACTGGAACTCTCTGCAATCCTCTTTTAGACAGGCCATTAGTCTATATGTATTTAAATGTAAGATGAAATCTTACTTTCTTGACAGATACTATGAATCCTGATTCTTTTGTATTACTGTTCATGAACTTTAGATGAAATAACTTGCATAGTAAAAAATATATAAACTCCAGTGCCTAATGTGAGTCCGTTTTATGAATGTTTTGGTCAAAAGAAGAATTTTTATCTTATCATTCTCTTTATTTTTCTTGACCTTTAATAGCAACTATCTCCATTTGGCCAATATGGACTTATCGGTTTCTGCAAACAAACTCTTCATTTGTAAATAGGAGTTTCTGCAAGTTACAAGCATAGCTACTGAGCAGGTCTCCTATTTTTTTCCACCTGATGTATAGATATGTTAAGTCTCTTATCAGCTATTTGTCATGATTGTTAAGTCATTGATTTTTTTGTCTTTTTGCCCAATATTAGAATCTTTTAATTTATCATTCTTGGTGGAATTTAACGAATAAAACGAAATTGAATTGAATTGAAATCGAATTTTTTTTGAAAAAAAGTGTAAATCAGAGCTGTATCATGTGAAAATGTTTGTAAATTGTACAATCCTGAAAAGCCGGTTTTATCACTTTTCCACTTAGCTGAGTAATTCCGACAAATAAAACTGATATGGAATATCTTCAAGTATAATTCTTTATTAATAGATATATCAGATTAGTGACCGGGTATGCCCAGTCGAGTAATTTTTATCTCTATATCAGCACCTTTTTGCTTAATTTCTATTCTCACGTCTTCGTGTCTGTACCACCTACCTTTTATAAGAAGGGATAGCGAAAAAGTAATTACCATCACAAAGACATATCTTCCTTAGAAAATGTATGGTGATTATGCAACGAGACACGAGTCAATTGTCTTCCTATCTGCGTGGCAGATCCTGTTTGGCACATGCTTCAAATATCTTTTGAGCGGCGGCTTCGAACATCTTGTAAAGGAAATAAGACGATGGTGACTCCATTCTCTTGAACCTCCTTAACCCTAACTTACCTGGGCTATTTAGCAAGCTTGGATTCCTGGGGGGGGGGGGGGGCATTATAGCCCCCCTTCAGGTCTCGGCCATTGATCGCGCGATCGCCGCAAAATTTTGCATGAAGATAAAGCCGGATGTAATCTACAAGACTGTTAAGTTAAATTTTCAAAAATATTGCATTTTTTAAATTTTAAATTAATTGATTGTGGAAATATATGCCAAAAAAAAATCATTTTCGTCTCTAATTGGCTTATAAGAGCTTATGGAATGCTGATTTTTGGTGTAAATATTTCTAGTGACATTCCAAACATTTGTGCGTAAAAAAAAAAAAAAAATCAGTATCAAAATTAATTTTTTACGTTTTTTATTGTTTTATCATTTTTTGGTATTTCTTTGTTTTTTCGAACTTTTGTTTTTGTTGTTTTTTCAGCAAAATTTGTCATACACAGTTTTAGAAGCATAATTATACTAAAATAAATCTATTTCAGCCATTGAAATTAGAAATATGAATCTTTATATGAATTAATTGAAAAAAAAAACGCAATTTGTATTGACTTGGTACAAAAAAAAAAAATCACGTTTTTGAGCAATTTTGGGGTTGACGAAAAATTTGTGAAGGGGCGTGGCTTCGGAACGGTATGCCCGGGAGCGACAAATTTGGTCTCGAAAGTTGCGCGAGACTTTAAAGTAAAAAGTCAGTGAGCGGCGCGGTCAAAAAAAAAAAAATTGCGCAGCGGAATGGTCGCGGAATTCGTTCGGGGGGGGGGGGGCATTATGCCGCCCCCCCCCCCCCCCCAAGGTAAGTTAGGGTTAATGAGACGGATCGGCTGATGTCTAAGGTGGAGAATGATAAAGCGTTACATTAGTTGGGATTCCCGAGCCACAGAAAGGTGAGTCCGACGACTAGTTCAAAACCACAGAATACATCCTGCTATACGAGACAAATTCCAAATCAACAACAAGTTGGAACGCGCACACAGAGATGGAAACAGGAAAGAAGGGAAATTTCGGCATTACTATATCGCGATAAAGTCGCAGTAACGAATCACATCCAACATGCGGTTTTTAATCACAGATGGCTTGACGCCACTTTACCTCTAAAAGAAACAGAAATTGGAGAGATAAGTACAAGTATCTGCACAAGGCAGGAATCAAGTTCTCTAGGTTTCTAAACCGAGATAAAGAGACAACTCTGTGAGAACCCGACCAAAATGTAATTGAGTACATATATTGAAATTTCAGTCGGGGGATTCGAATGCACATGGTTCTCTTTATATCATTATCTATCATTGGTATTCACACATTAAAAAAAAAAAAAAACATGTGTTAGTAAAGTTATATTCGCTCCGTTCAATTACACTCTATTTCTATACACATGCATGATTTAAGAATAGTCATTTGTTTTGCAATAGAAAGTGACTGGCCTGTATCTCAGGGGCGTACCCATTTTTTTTTCAAGGTGGTGCGTTTTGACACTAATTGTAACCTACGAGATTTCATTTTTTTTATTTATTGGTTTCAGTATCGTCATGCACATGCTCATAGAATGTACACATCTATACATATATTGGTTGTGGCATACATTTTCATAATCATGAAATGTTTTCAAAATATTTTTGTATATTGTCTTTATAAAGTTGTTATGGATTCATGTGCATTGTACTATCATTTCTGGGCACTTTATTGTTCCACGGAGGAATATGTAAATAAAGAGTTTGACAAGAAGACCGAGATCAACCAAACACCTTGTTTGAGAGTCTGGGTATTTTTGGTGGTTATGATGGTTCGTAAGACCAAGTTAACCTCCGTAACAAATTGGGGGCACGTCACGAGAGTTCGGCAGGGTTTCTGCGGACTTAGGTGATTTGGTCGGGGTTGAAATGATCCCAGGAGTGTTTTTTTTTTTCTTTTTCACTTGGAAGATGAATTTCGATGAGTAGCGTGGTATAGCGCTCCAGTGGCGTATGTGGGGGGGGGGGGGGGGGGGGGCAAGGGGGGCACGTGCCCCGGGCGCCACTCCTTGGAGGCGCAAAAAAAAAAACGAAAAAATAAACCGAAGAAGAAGAAGAAGAAGAAGAAGAAAAAAAAAACTCGGCCGGAAAAGGGGGAGGGGGACAGAGAATGGTGGGGGGGGGGGGGCAAAAAACCAAATCAAACAAGATAAAAACAAAACATGATGATGACGCGGACAAAATGACAATGTTTATTGTGTTCACACAAGAATTCCATGTTCTGTAAGCTGAAACAAAAAAAAAAAAAAATTCGGCTCGCTCGCTGCCCTCGCTCGCCAAAGTTTATATAAAAAAGAAGGTAAGAACAAAACGTGATGATGACGCGGACAAAATGACAATGTCTAATGTGTTCACACTTGTCACTTAATATTTAGCAGGCAAAATGTTTCACTGAGCAGCGGCTGCAATTTCTTTCGTTTTGAAGCGATCGCCAATTGGATCAAAATGCGCCAACGGTTTCGAACATAGGGGGGGGGGGGGGCGCAAAAAAAACAAACAAATCAAACAAGATAAGAACAAAACGTAATGATGACGCGGAAATATACAAATTTCGGCTCACTCGCTCGTGCTAATTTAGAGTATTTTTTTTCAAGTCCTCAGTTTGTTGATATAAATCGTTATCTATAAGGCCGTCACTATATCTTGATTATAATTGTAAGATTTAATAAGCAAAAAATGACAAGAGTTCCATGTTTAGTAAGCTGAAATACAAAAATTTTCGGCTCGCTCGCTGCGCTCGTTCGCCAAAATTTATCCAAAAAAAAGGAAGAAGAAGATAAGAACAAAACGTGACGATGACGAGGACAAAATGACAATGTCTATTGTGTTCACACATGTCATTTAATATAGGTTTTCCCGGTCAATTTCATACTTTTGTTATTCAAGTTCCTATTCCGAGCATTCGATTTCACGCATTCCACGCTCGCAGCAATGAATCAGCAATCAAATTCAAAATCCGGTCATTCGAATTCACTATCCGAGCACTCAAATTCACTGTCGGAGCATTCAAATTCACTATCGGAACATTCAAGTTCACTATCGGAGCATTCAAATTTAAGAGAGGAGCACGCATTTCATCAATGAGCATTCAAATTCATGTCAAGCTGGCGACGGAATCTCGTCGGTCATTCAAATTCGTGAATAGGCAACCATGTTCCAAATAACTGCATTCAATTTAAAAGAAGTCCTGAATTTAGTTAGTTTGGGGCCGTGTATGCATGTGTTTCTCATTTGGCTTTGAATATATTGGGATTTATGATTATCTATTTTGCAGTAAAGGTCCACCTGTTCATTGACAATTTCGAACTCGCGCTTAGCAAAAAGGAATATACAGGCACATGCCCTCGGATGGGACATAAAAGGGAGGTCCCATATGTGAGAGAGCCACAACTCATTCACGTAAAAGATCCCACTTCATTTATTCATCGCAAAGAGCAGAACATCCAACTGGACCCCATATATGAAAGACCAGCTTTGCAGCTGAATATGGGTTATCCAGCCATCGTCTTTGATGGAAAATAAAACAAACAAACATTACGCACTGTACAGGCCTACAGACGAGCATAATACGGAGGGTTGGTTGACACTTTCGAGGGAAAAAAAAACAAACAATTTCTAAGTATATTGAAACTGATACATTAACATTTTACACGTCTTGTTTGTTGTGTATTGCTGTCTTATTGACTTACTTTTGCGGGGCTATGTGAGATCATTGTGTGTCAGTTTGTCTTTAAATTGATGAATTGTCATTATGTGGTTGGTGTTGGGGCGTTATCAGCATGCAGTATCACCAAGAAATATGATTAAATTGTCGTTGCGTTGTTTGGCTGCACTGCTGATTGGACATTACAATTCGAAATTTATTGAGATGAAAAACAAAGAATGCATGAACAGAGAACAATTTAGAACCTGTAATCAATCGTAATTACACTATATGCAAGCCTTCATTGCTTGTGTTGGCCCTTTTTCCTTTCTTAAAAGTCTACTCCATTTTCCTCGTTAAATTGATTGCACGAAGTAGGAACTTGATCGCCTAAAAATGAATTTGAACGCTCCAAACAAGCTCATTTGGGCTATCACATGACTATCGCATGAATTTGAATGCACGAGTGGGAAAGTCGGTGCTCGCATTTTGAAATTGAATGCCCCTTCGTGAATTTGATTTGACGAAAACGAAATAGAACGCCCATAAATGAAATTGATCGCTCGGATTCTGAATTTGAATGCCCGAATATTTTCGCGTGCGTGCGCTGTGTGAATTTGAATGCACATTAATGAATTTGAGTGACAAAAGTATGAAATTGACCGGGAAAACCTATATTAAGCAGGCAAAATGTTTCACTGAGCAGCGGCTGCAATTTCTTTCGTTCTGAAGCGATCGCCGATTGGATCAAAAGAGGACGCCAACGGTTTCGAACATACGGGGGGGGGGGGGGCAAAAAAGACAAATCAAAATAAGTTAACAACAAAACGTAATGATGACGCGGAAATATACAAATTTCGGCTCACTCGCTCGTACTAATTTAGAGTATTTTTTCAAGTCCTCAGTTTGTTGGTATAAATCGTTATCTATAAGGTCGTCACTATATCTTGATTAGAATTGTAAGATTTAATAAGCAAAAAATGACAAGAATTCCATGTTTTGTAAGCTGAAATAGAAATATTTTCTGCTGGCTCGCTGCGCTCGCTCGCCAATATATATATATATATATATATATATATATATATATATAAAGAGAGATAAGAACAAAACGTGATGATGACGCAGAAATATACAAATTTCGGCTCACTCGCGCGCACTATTTTAGAGTATTTTTTTTAAGTCCTCAGTTTGTTGGTATAAATTTGAAATGAGCGTGAACATGCTCCCGCACATGCTCCTGAACATCTGCTAAATTTTTGTCGAAACTCAACATTAAGCCAGTCAAATCTGTGGACATTGGGCTAGTGACATATACGTTAACCCTCTTGGAATATATTGAAGCTGATTTTGGACCACCATCTCGAATTTTGAGGTATATTTTGGAACCTTCTCAATCCTGTCACGATGGTTTGGACCCGAGCAACCGCCCCTACGGACCCTAACCCTAATCCGGACCGACTCACTGGGGGAAACACGAAGAACACCGATAGCACCAACAGCACGTCCTCTTCTGGTCCGCCATTGCTGACCACTGGTGCAAGACCAGACATTCAACCTATTGTGGAAGCTATCATCTCAGCTTTCACTGACCAGCGGCTGATGGAAGAGCGATTAGCACCTGCCCTGGGCCCCGCTCTTGCCCCAGCCTTACACAGTTGCTTCATGATAGAGCTTGAAAAGAGAGATAGCCAGATCAAACAGCTTGAGAAGAATCTCAGCATTGCCGAATCCCGCATCGAGGAACTTGAGCAATACTCAAGACGAAACTGCCTTGTCATTCACGGAGTCAAGGAAACAACCGGCGAACGCACTGACCAACTGATCTGCGATCTCGCGAAGGGGAAGCTGAACGTCGACATCAAACCGGAGGACATCGACCGATCGCATAGGATAGGTGAGCGAGGAAGGAATGACAGAAAAGGACGGCCACTTCATCGCCCGATCATCGTCAAGTTCTGCGGCTACGGACCGAGGTCGTCAGTCTACGCCTCGAGATCCAAACTGAGGTCGACTGGCATCTACATTCACGAGAATCTGACAAGTGAACGACAGAGTCTCCTGAGAAAGGTGAAGCTGAAATACAACCAACATGATCACAAGGTATGGACCCAAGACGGAAAAATCAAAGTCAAAATAACCAACAGACTGTTCACGATAGCATCACATTCCGACTGGAAAGAACACTGCGAACGGTTTTTGAAGTAACTCACGCGACCCATATTACCATTTCTATGTTTCCTTACTCCGGCCTAATTCAACTTTAATTTATTCGATGTAAACATAGGAGGCTGTTGAGAATCCAGGCAAGTGAACTTTTGAACTCCTCTTGAACTTTTCTCTCTGTTATTCTTTTCAATTCTGCCTGCCTCAAATTCCGCAGGCGCGCTTGTGGTCACGGTGTTATGTAAGCATCTATTGTTGTATATGTTGTAATGAAGTGTTGTGTCTGTCTCTCCTGTGTACGATGGAATCAAATCAAACTAGTATGTTCATGTGGTAGGCAGTGTCATGTAAAATGTTCTGGCATTAACCTGGACTTGCACTCTATCCATTGGAAATGCGATTTTTGTATATTGAGTGAGCTTCCTTTCAATCATTACATCGACGATCAAGAATTTCAGAGCACTTTGTATTCATGTTTCCATGGCGACAGAAACTCTATTTCCCCAAATCTAAACTCCTATGTGTTTGATGCAGTGCAAATGAATGATTATCATGTTTCAGGTGATGATATGGAGACCCCATGTAATCATTATTTCAGTGACGATTTCAATAAGAATTTCTGTAATGTGAATACTGATGAATATTTTTCCATATTTCATTTAAATTCCAGAAGTTTATCCGCTAATTTTTCAAGTATTTCTGATTATATTTCAACGTTAGATCACAAGTTTTCGATCTACGCGTTTACTGAAACCTGGTTCAAACCATTTGTTCCGTCTTTGTATAGTATACCTGGATATTCTTTTATTCACAAACCGCGACAAAACCGGAGAGGTGGTGGCGTCTGCATATATGTTGACAGCGCATTGACATATGATGAGAGAACTGATTTGTCTTTCTCAAATGATTTCGTTGATACCATATTCATAGAGGTGAAACAGAAACGCGATAAAAACATTATCGTGGGAGTTGTTTACAAGGCCCCGGACACTGATTCTAGTGCATTTAACGACTTGCTCGAAAATTGTATCTCTAACATAGCTAAAGAAAATAAATTTTGTTACATTGTTGATTGGTGATTTTAATTATGATATATTGAAATATTCTACACATTCCGCCACTGGTGATTTCTTGAGCATAATGTATGAAAATTGTTTTAGGCCTTTGATTACTAAGCCCACTCGTTTAACTCAATCTTCCTACACCTGCATTGATAATATATTTACAAATGTCATGGATAAACCTATTATACCTGGGGTACTTTTCTCAGATATAACAGACCATCTACCGATCTTTCATATTACAAAGTCACATTGTGCTCAAGATACCCACTGCCCGAAAAGACATTGTAAACGGACCTTGAAAAAAATTGTGTGTGATGATCTCTTACGTGAATTGTATTCTAACAACTGGTCATGTGTCGAAAACTGTAAAGACCCCAATATTGCATATGAAGCTTTTATGAATGAATTTGAGTCCATGTGTGAAAAACATACGGTAGAATACAATGAGGCATTTAGGGGAAAGAAATACACTCCTAGGAAACCATGGATGACAAAAGGGATTATGTCATCAATTGCAAAAAAGCAGAGATTATATCGGAAACATATCACCTCCCCTTCCAAAAGAAATGAATTTTTGTACAAACAATTTAGAAATAGACTTAATAGACTTATTCGATTACGGAAGCAAGAGTATTACACACGTTTACTGGAACGAAACAAAAATGATATTTGTAAAACTTGGAAAGTTATCAATGAAATTCTGGGCAGACAAAGCAATGCCTCTAGATTGCCTCAACGTATTCTGAAGGGTCACAGATTAATAGAAGATGATAAAATGATTGCCAATATATTTAATTCTTATTTTGCATCAATAGGTTCTTGTATTTCAAAAAATGTCAACAAATCCTCAAACCATTTTTCAGATTATCTGGGCAATCAAGTAAATAAATCAGTTTTCTTTTTTCCTACTGATGAAAATGAAATCATCAAGGTCGTACAACGTTTAAAAAATACTTTGTCTGCTGGACATGATGATATAAGTGTTGTATTTATTAAGAAAACTGTTTTTGCAATTGCCAAGCCTCTTTCTATTATATTCAATTTATCGTTAACCACAGGTGTTGTACCAGATGCATTTAAGATCGCCAAAGTAATTCCAATTTATAAGAAAGGCGACAAACAAGCAATAGAAAATTACCGTCCTATTTCTCTTTTACCTGCATTTTCGAAAATCCTCGAACGCATTATCTATAATAGATTGTATGATCATTTGCTCCAGAACAAAATACTGGCCAAAGAACAGTTTGGATTTCGACCTTTATACTCAACTGAATTAGCTCTTTTACATACCCTCGAACAAATCCTTTCTTCACTCGACAACAAAGAAACCGTGATTGCCCTGTACGTTGATTTAAGTAAAGCTTTTGATTCGCTCGACCATAGCATTTTGCTGCACAAACTGGAACACTATGGTGTTAGAGGTGTACCCCTCAGTTGGTTCAGGGATTATCTGACAGATCGTAAACAGTTCACATGTATTAATGGCACAAACTCTAGTACTTTACCTTTAACGTGTGGGGTCCCTCAAGGCAGTATTTTGGGCCCTCTTCTTTTTTTAATATACGCTAATGATATAATAAATACATCAAAGTTTTTACAATTCATTCTGTATGCAGATGACACAAATATATTGTTTTCACATAGAGATGTAAATACTCTGTATAGTACTGTCAACACTGAAATGATGTACGTTTGTGACTGGCTCCGAGCTAATAAGCTACAGATAAATGTTGATAAGACAAAATATATGATATTCCACTCTAACAGAAGTTTTCGGCAAGATATTTCATTGGTTTCGTATTCAGAAATTAAGATAGATAATCGAATTATTGATCAAGTTGATAGTATTAATTACTTAGGAGTTATTATTGATGATAAATTGACTTGGACTAAACATATAAATAATATTCATGGGAAGATAAGTATCTCTATTGGTATAATGCATAAGCTTTGTTCAATACTGCCGAAACATACTCTTTTTATGTTGTATAATGCCTTTATCTTGCCTCATTTTGATTATTGTAGTCTCGTATGGTCTGGAACCAGCTTAACTAATTTGTGTCGTTTATTTGTTTTACAGAAAAAAGCAATTCGAATTTGTTCAAACGCCAACTCTCTTGACCACACCGCTCCACTTTTCAAAAAATTGAATACTCTCACTCTGTCTGACAGTGTCTTAGTCAAACTTGGTCTTTTTATGTATAAATACTCGAATGCAATTTTACCTGACATTTTTGATGGTTCTTTTACACTGAACTGTGCATTACATAACATTGAAATTCGAAATAAGGATAACATTGTGTTGCCATTTTGTCGCTTGAGCATAAAGCAAAAAAATTCTGTTTTATATAAAGGTGCTAAGTTTTGGAATAATTTGGATTCAATTTTTAAGAATGTATCCACTCAAAGTGCTTTTAAGTCTAGATATAAACAATATCTTTTAAATGCCTATTGAATTGTATCAGTCCATCTTTGTTAGTCTTGTTCTGTCTGTTTGTTTTTATTTGTGTAATGTAGTAGCATATGTCTTTTATTTCATCTTATTTGTCTATGTTATCTGTAACTGTCATTAAGTAATCTGAATGTAACTCTGAATTTGC
Organism: Diadema antillarum; assembly: GCF_040938485.1. Taxonomy (NCBI): domain Eukaryota; kingdom Metazoa; phylum Echinodermata; class Echinoidea; order Diadematoida; family Diadematidae; genus Diadema; species Diadema antillarum. The sequence goes on from NW_027271904.1 coordinate 325,924, forward strand.
ATTTGCATGTATATTCTTATGTATCCAACTCTCCTAAAGGGGATCACTTGTCTCAAGCCTTTGGCTTTCTTTGTGAACTCCCCGACACATTTTACTCTGTATATATTTCCATTTTTATGATTATCAATAAAGTGAATTGAATGAATATCTATAAGGCCGTCACTATATCTTGATTAGAATTGAGTATATGAATATAAGAACGACCCAAGTCCATGGAAGACCATTTTCGAGTAAACTTAAAAAAAAAAACTTCATATCTTTTTCATTTGTCCAATGATATTCTATTTAACTGTGATGGGAAGGCAACATTGTATATACAAATTAGAACATATATTATTATGACAATTTACATTTACATTAATTGTGGAGAGGCCATTTTGTGTGATGGACTTGGGTCGTTCTTTGATTCATATGGACTTGGGTCGTTCTTTGATTCATATACATGATATTCTGCTATAAAGATGATGGAAGGACGAGAGAGGGCGCTATAATATGAATGTAACAATGACCCAAGTCCTTCATTCTTACATTCATATAAGATTTAACTCGTTTATTTCAGGCACTTCCGGGGGTAATTAGGATTTATCATTTATACACAAGATGACTCCATGCATAAGCTGCAATTTCCCATGTCAAACTAAATTTGGCCAAAAATTGGACTTGGGTCGTTCTTATATTCAGGTCCTCAATTGTAAGATTTGATAAGCAAAAAATGACAAGAATTCCATGTTTTGTAAGCTGAAACTAAAAAAAAAAAAAAAAAAAAAAAAAAAAAATTGCTCGCTCGCTGCGCTCGCTCGCCAAAATTTATCAAAATTCGCTACATTTAAATCACCTTCAAAAGACCCCTTTTAAGTGCTTGAAAAAGCATATCATGTGGACTTTGTTTAAAGTCCCTACCGGGATGGGGTTGGGGTCGAACACTTTTTCAGAAATTAGGGGCGCAATTTTCGCGCTTGCCCCGGGCGCCGTTTTCCCTAGATACGCCACTGTAGCGCTCTATGCTATTTCGTGGACATAGGCGATACAGTTTACGTCGCGTCGCGCAACTACGTACAGTACTTACTGTATGTGGTTTGCATCGTGATTGTTACGGTGTACTGTATGTGAAGGTGTTCCGATTTGAGAAAGCATGGTGCGTTTATTGCGTAGTGTGTGTGCCACGGTGGTGTATGCACGCAGATTGACGCGTAGTGATACGTTATACATTTTGATGTAAATCGGTCGTCTCTCTGTGTCTGCGCGAGGGAAGCTCACGGTCGTATTTCTTTTGAGATCGAAAGGGTTAAAATTTGGCAAGTGCGTAGTGTTGTACGCTGCGTGTGTGTAGTGTCTGTGCGTGGAAACGTTGGTCAAACGTTGGTCCCGTACGTGGTGGTTCGTGTGTGGTTCAGCACACGGGTGATTCCACGGCGGTTTGTATGTGGTTCAGCATACAGGTGATTTCACGGTGGTTCTTGTCTGGTTTAGCACACGGGTTATTCCACGGTTGTTCGTGTGTGGTTTAGCACACGGGTGATTTCACGGTGGTTCGTGTGTGGTTCAGCACACGCGTTATTCCACGGTGGTTTGTGTGTGGTTTAGCACACGGGTTATTCCAAGTCGGTTCGTATGTGGTTTAGCATACGGGTTATTCCCAGTCGGGTCGTGTGTGGTATAGCATACGGGTTATTGTTTATAGTGTGACTGGTTTTCTTCAGTTGAAAGAGTTTTTCAGCTGGCTGGCTGGTGATAGTCAGGTTTTCTTGCAGCACTACTAACATTACAGAATGGAGAAAGTTCAAGAGTTTTCCATTGAGAAGTTTGTGGATTCACCCACAGTTGAGGAGTTGCTAACCTTGAAAAAGGTTGATTTGTTGCGTGTTGCAGAAAACTACAAGGTTCCTGCTGTGAAGAGCACAATGAAAAAGTCAGAGATTACACAGCACACAATCAAATTTCTTGTAGATGAAGAAGTATTTCCCCTCCAGGCATTGCGTAGCATATCAAGTAGTCCCCCTGGTGATGTGCAAGGGAGTGTAGAAGTACGTCTGAAAGAGCTTGAACTGGAGAAAGCAAGACTTGAGTTAGAGAGAGAGAGAGGATTTCTCTAGAAAGGGCTCGTCAAGTCGGTGAGAGAGAGAGTATGGTGTAAGCGTCAGTGGTGGGCATTTTGACATCGCCAAAAATGTCAGAATGGTCCTTGTGTTCGATGAAGGAGATGTAGATAGATATTTCCTGCATTTCGAGCAAGTAGCGGATAGCATGGAGTGGCCGAAAAAAAATGGCCTCATCTTTTGCAGACTAAGTTCAAGGGAAAAGCATGTGATGCTTATGCTTCACTATCACGCGAAGAAGCTCAGTATTACGGAACAGTAAAAAGGGCAATCATGAACGCGTACGTCTTGGTTCCTGAAGCGCACAGACAAAAATTCAGGAATAGTAGAAAACAAGAGTCACAGTCATTCAGAGAATTTGCAAAAGTGTAGGAAATTGCCTTCAATCGTTGGCTACAATCAGTAGGCGTGGCCACTGTTGCAGATTTGCTGGAACTTGTGTTACTAGAGGAGTTTAAGAGGTCGCTACCTCAAGAGGTGCGTACACATATTGAGGAAGAAAAGGTGAAAACTTTGTCTGTAGCTAGTACAATGGCTGATGAGTATACTTTGTCCCATAGTCATGGAAACAAGTATGTAGGAAGCAAATATGCAGCTCCTAATCGCCTGAGTGTTGGCCAGACAAATTCGAGAAGTAAGACAGAGGTGAGAGCTGGTCTAGTGGCAGAAAATGAGACTGACAAAAAAGGTAGGAACACTGAGAAGCCTTTTGTGTGTTTCCATTGTAGGCAACCAGAGCATGTGAAGTCTACTTGTCCCATTCTGAACAAGAAAAAACTGGAAAAAGACAAAGAAAAGTCTCATCCCAATGGACTGGTGAATCGTTCAGTGGACATTGACAGGTGATTGGTGTGAACAGGTTCAGAGTGTGATTAAGTCAGCTGATAAAGACAAGATTAAGTCTCAGTGTGAACCATTCACTTTTGTAGGCTATGTGTCATTGGTAGGGTGTGATGAAGCCAGAAAAGTTATCATCCTGCGAGATACGGGTGCATCACAGTCATTGATTCTTGACAGTGTTTTACCTTTTGGGCAAACGTCGTCCAACAAGAAGAGCTCTTTGATTGACGCACAGAAGAATGATCCACAGTTGGTAGCATTGTGTGATAGTGCTCTTGCTGAAGAAGAAGCACTGAGTGAAAGGACTTGCTACTATATGAAAGGAAATGTGTTGATGAGGAAGTGGATGCCAGTTGACTCTTCTAGTGATGAAGAATGGCGAGAAGTTCACCAAAATGCCATTCCAAGAGTATTTCGTATTCCGTAAACATATCTTGAAAGTGTCGCATGAGTCAGCTCTTGGTGGTCATCTTGGAGTCAATAAGACAGTTGACAAGATTTTGAAACATTTCTTTTGGCCTGGTTTGAGACGGGATGTTTCAGATTTCTGTAGGACTTGCCATGTTTGTCAAATGGTTAGAAAACCTAATCAGAAGATTCCTCCTGCTCCCCTAAAACCCATACCAGCATTTGATGAGCCGTTTAGCACAGTTATCATAGACTGTGTTGGTCCTTTGCCAAAGACAAAGGCTGGACATGGGTACTTGCTCACTATGATGTGCGCTTCTACGAGATTTCCAGAAGCTGTGCCACTTGGGCGTATCACTGCACAGAACGTTAGCAAGGCGTTTGTGAAGTTCTTCACAACGGTTGGCTTGCCAAAGGTGGTGCAATCAGACCAGGGTTCCAACTTCACTTCAAAGATATTTCAGCAAGTGAGGCGTGAGTTGGGTATCAAATGTGTTACCTCGAGTGCCTATCACCTACAGAGTCAAGGCGCTCTGGAACGTTTTCACCAGACGCTGAAGAACATGATGGACATGAAGAACATGAAGGACTGGGATGAAGGCTTGCCGTTGTTGCTTTTTTTCGGTGCGGGAGTCTGTGCAAGATTCCTTAGGATTTAGGAGTTAGTGTTTGGACACGAGGTTCGTGGTCCATTGAAGGTCTTGGGAGAGAAGTTGTTCGGTGAGGATGAGTCACCTGGTTTGTTGAACTATGTGACCACGTTCCGTGGTAGGCTGACTCGTGCACGTGAATTTGCAGCTGGACATTTGAGAAACAGTCAAAAGAACATGAAACAGTTGTTTGATAAGAGGTCCAGGGAAAGGATGTTCAGTCCCGGTGAAAAGGTATTGATACTGTTGCCCATTCCTGGTAATCCTCTGTGTGCTCCCTTCTCTTGTCCCTATGTCGTGGAGGAGAAATTGAGTGATGTGAAGTACATCATACAGACTCCTGACAGGAAGAAAAAGAAACGGTTGTGTCACATCAACACAATGAAGAAGTATGTTGAAAGAAGTGCATGTGAGAGTGTGAAGCCAGTCATGTAGTGGTAGGAGCAGTCAAAGATGTCCTTGTTCCCAAGACGAGGAAGGAGCTGATGAGATTCATCGGCATGGCCGGATACTACTGTCGCTTCTGCCATAAACTTCTCGGATGTTGTGGCACCCTTGACTGATCTCCTGCGGAAGAATGTGAAATTCCGGTGGTCAGCCGCTTGCCAGTCTGCCTTCGACCAAGTGAAGGCAATCATGTCGAGTGGTCCTGTATTGGAAGCGCCGGACTTCAAGAAAGGCTTCAGCCTAGCTGTTGATGCCAGTGATGTCGGAGCAGGCGCCGTGTTGATGCAAGCTGATGACGATGGAGTGGACAGACTGGTCTGCTACTTCTCAAAGAAGTTCAACACGCACCAGCGGAAGTATTCTACCGTTGAGAAGGAGACCACAGCGTCAATTCTTTCGCTCTGCCATTTTGATGTCTACGTGGGCAGCACAACTCAACCCGTTGTTGTGTGGACTGACCACAACCCACTGACATTCGTCAACAGAATGAGAAACAAAAACCAGAGACTAATGTGATGGAGTTTAATCCTACAGGAGTATAACGTTGACATTAACCGCATTCGCGGAAAAGAAAACATTGTCGCGGACACACTTTCCCGTGCTTAATTGTGACATCTCAATATTTTATCTTGTTGCCAGATGCAACATTTGTGCGAATGTTTTTTATGTTTGTAACACTTTCAACAGGTGTAATTTTGTTTTGCAAGTACACAGGACAGTGTGTGTACATCATGAATATGTACATGTATGCATCTTGCATACACTATAATTGTGATGCCAACAGCATGAATGGCAATTTGATTGTGTAAATAACATCATGGAAATATCTTCAGACATGTTTGTGTTAAGGGAACACAGCAAGCTATATTTGTTCTTTGAATCACTCTCCAAAAGAAGACATTATGAAGGTTGTTTTAAGGTACGCTAGCCATCAACAGTTGTCAAGAATGTGAGTTGTTGGTAAAAATACTTTCAAACAGGTAGTGTTACTGTTTGTATAGAGAATGTGGTGTATTGAGTAATGTAGGTACCGTTCAGGTATTTGAAGTTTAATACAGTACATGTATAGGTATTGGTTGAATTTGTTGTGGCATATATCCTTAGTTTATTGGATGTTGCCTTTTGGATTGAATTACCATGTATACTGTATTAGGTACATAAATATAGTTATACATGTACATAGCTTTTAGGTGTCCACACAGGTTATCATCAAGGATATCTCATGTAGGTTCATTTGATGCCTTGTCAGGCAGATCATACTATTGGTATTTTGTATGTTGGCAGGAACGTTTTCAGAAACATGATTAGGGTGTATGACATTTGTTGATGTTTCGACATTTCAGTAGACACAACGTCTACAGGTATATGCAAGTCACATATCATGGAATATGATGTTTTGGTTGTAGGTAATATGATTACATCAGTTGGATTATATGCAGTGCTTCTGGAAGAGATGACGTGTTCATGATCTTCGTACACAGGTTAATCGTTATGACAGTGTAAAATTGACTTATATGTATGTTCTAATGAGGAAACCATCAGATTTTGGTACAACGTGTATTGTTTGTATGCATGACATGATTGTATAAAGGTTAAGGTGTTGAGAAAGTTAATATTGTAGTATTCAGTGTTGCACAACTACATGCAATTCCAGTATGCTGTAACTCACAAGCAGCAGTAACTCACGAGAGTGTTAGATTGGTACACGTTGAATCATAGGCGCCGGAAGTGGGGGGGGGGGGGGGGGGGGGGGCGGCCGCCCCCCCCCCCCCCACGCATTTTGCCCCCCCCCCCCCAAAAAAAAATAATAATAATATAAAACAATAAATAAAAAATAGATAAGTAAATGAATAAATAAATAAAAATAGATAAGATAAAGTAAATATATTATATATATATATATATATATATATATATACATATAATACAAATAGGGGAATTTATCAGCTAAGACTAGTAATTCTAACTCTCATAAATGTTTAGAGATTTATTTTTCGTTGCGTGTGAGCAGATTATCTCAACCGCATTCAACGGTAACCGTTGCAGTTTTTAGAGGGCTTTGGCTATGGAAAATCGTGTAAAATGTTAGCTTTTAGCACTGGCGGATTTAGAGGCAGGCACAACTGGCCCATGCCAACCCTCCTTTTGAAGTAACTTTTCAAAAATTCTTCTTTGTTTTCTAATTTTTATACGTGTGCCCCCCTGTTATCTTCCATACGTCCCTCTTCCACCGCTGGTTGTTACTAACGCGCTCCCGGAAAATAGTTTTAACCCCCGCTCTCCCCCCCCCCATTCTTAATTTCAAAAGCGAAAAAATATAGCTACAAACGGCAGTTTTGGGACTGTAAAATGTCAACGTGAATTTTCTAGCTCGCTCGCTCCGCTAGCTCGCATTCAATGGCTATGGCCATTCTCCTGATGTTGCTGCCAGTAATTGCCAGCAGTTGCGCCCGGCGAGCCCCCCTTCCCCTTAATTTTCAAAGCGAAAAAAAGTATAGCTACAAACGGCAGTTTTTATACTGAAAAATGTCAAAATTTTCAAGCTCCCTCGCATTTAATCATTATGCCATTGTAAAAGAAAATGTTACTGCCAGTAATTGCCAGCAGTTGCGCCTGGGCCACCCCCCCCCCCCCTTAATTTCCAAAGCGAAAAAAAAATATAGCTACAAACGGCAGTTTGGAGACTGCAAAATGTCAAAATTTTCAAGCTCGCTCGCTTTGCTCGCTCACATTTAATCGTTACGCCATTCTCCTAACGTTGTTGCCAGTAATTGCCAGCAGTTGAGCCCGGTGCGCCTCCCCCTTGAATTTCCAAAGCGAAAAACATAGCTACAAACGGCAGTTTTTGGACTTTAGAATGTCAAAATTTTCAAACTCGCTCGCTTCGCTCGCTCGCATTGAATCGTTATGCCATTCTCCTAATGTTGCTGCCAGTAATTGCCAGCATTGCACCCGGTGCACCCACCTAAATTTCCAAAGCGAAAGATATAGCTACAAACGGTAGTTTTGGGCCTGTAAAATGTCAAAATTTATTGTTATGCAATTCTCCTAATGATGCTGACAGTAATTTGTCGTTTCACACCGTCATTCCATTATCCATGTAAGGAAAACTTACAATGTTGCTCAATTACTGCGTTGTTGAATATATATATATATATATATATATATATATATATATATATATATATGTGTGTGTGTGTGTGTGTGTGTGTGTGTGTATGTGTATATTGTGCAACATATGTATGGTCTATCGTGAGCCCCCTCCAATTATATTTGCTCCCCCCCCCTCCCCCCATCCAAAACTGCTTCCGGCGCGCCTGCGTTGAATGGTACTAAAGTCGTACATGTTTTATCACAGGTTGTGATGATGATATAGCCATAACATACTTTGTTTATGTGTTCTTAATGATAATGCAACCATGGTAAACTCATGAATTTATAATATTGAATTGGAAGAGGAATGTACAATGATGTTCCAAAAAAAAAAGAAATTGTGCCAAGGTATATGTGACCGTGCAACACAAAACGAACAAAAAGTCGCACACAGTGATTTTGTGTAAGGACTGAAAGTAAGTGAAATGAGTCAACCTAACCAATCTTGAGTGTTTCACATCTCCTGAAAGAGCAATTCTTTTTCTACATTATATAACAATTTGGGATCATAAAACAAACGGAGACGTGTGTTTTCACCAGTTTTTCTCGAACACTTTTTGGTGGAATAGTGTGATTAGTTGTTTCTCATAGAACCCTCTTCCCATTTCTCAAAAACCCTGTCCAGCACTTAACTTTCAACTCCAATAACTTTAGAGAAAATGATGCTACTGCATTGAAAGTTGGTATTAATCATGTACAGAATGTGCTAATAACCCATGCTCAATTTCAGTTTAATCAGATAACTCCTTCATTGTTGTTGCTCTGGTGGTCACCATCCTGTTTTTTGTTCAATTCATCCCACAGCTAGCATAGCTTGGTAAAGATTAAGCACTTGACCACACCCTGTACTCCAGAGCCTCTTTTCTCAGTTCACACTATCCAGAGCGTGTCCTTTCTTTCCAATCTTTAGCTAGGTTAGGAGAGTCCATTTGATTTGAGTTATACATCATTTTAAAGCTTAGAGTCTGCTCTTTCATAATATACTCTTAAAATCTATGTCTGGCGACTTTTTGTTTTGTGATGCAGGGTCACATATAAAGTCCGTTGGTGTTGAAAACATTAAATGCTCTCTTTTAGGGGGTAAGTGTTATGGATACATGTGCATTGTACTATCATTTTTGGGCACTTTATTGTTCCGCGGAGGAATATGTAAATAAAGAGTTCGACAAGATGACCGAGATCGACCAAACACCTTGTTTGAGAGTCTGGGTATTTTTGGTGGTTATGATGGTTCGTTAGGTCAAGTTAACCTCCGTAACAATGTACACATATTTTTGGATGTGAGATTGAGAGATCTGGTGCACACTAAACTTGATAGAGTATTTTAAACATCATACTTAGAGACATTTATTTTTATTTAATCTAGTACATGTAATGGATACGAATCGACATCTGTGAGAAGTTTACATGTACTTTACGTATGGAACCGACAATTAATCATGGTTTAATTAAACACACACAGGGACACACGCACACACAGCAACACACACACACACACACACACGCACACACATACGGTTACATACTCACCCACCCACAAACGCACAAATACACACACCCACACACATACTGGGGGATATTTAGGGGAATTTGATTTTTGAAGGAACATACGAAGAAACAGAACAAAACAAACAATATGATATTGCACCCAACGCACCCCCCCCCCCCCCTTTCCCGGTGACGCCCCTGTAGCATAATATTGAGTGTGGGAAAATTATTTCAGGAGGTTGCGGTATCCACTGCTTATCTGTTACATGGACTACAGTTCCTTTAATATTAAAGGGGAAATCCAGTTCAAATATAAGTTAGTCTGATAAGAAAGACCAACATTTTTTGAGTTCAACAGCATGACATTGAAGATGGATTTCCTCTTTAAGCGGGTATCGTGAAATGAGAAGGCATAGTCATTCAATACACATACACAATGATCTATCATCACGCCATGTTTTGTTAAAGGCTGAGAGCTCAACTTCTCATGATAAATTAGTTTCACTTCCTTGTAACAACAGCGATTTAGCAACGCAACAAATTAGTTCTGTCATGATCTTCCCTATTCGCAGTCCCTATACATAACCACATACACGTATACCACATACAGTAATTACTGACGATATGCCTTGCACACAACCCACACCCGTGAAACTTAAGATGGTAGAGATGTGTAGTGCATAAATCGGCAATATAGGTGTTCACTCCTCTTCCAGGTTTAAGCCCATATACATATCATGCTTGCTAGCAGGAAAAAAAAAATAAAAAAAGGCTTTCAACACACTCAATATTATAAGCGTCGGCTTCAATCCAAAGAATTCTATATTATGGAGGAGCACGTGTATTTCAGCCTGCGTGTGAAAGAAGGATTTTGGGCCACTTGAAATATCTCAAATCCTTCAAGCCAGGATGCACGAGTTGAATCACTAAAATTTGGATTCAGCATCTTCGAAATACTAGTAGGGCAAAACCATTCAAAAACAAAAAGAGAAATATATCAGAAAGACGGCAAAACAAGGTTCAGCTGCCTCTGGCACCCAGAAAACAGTATACATCTGCACTACTGTACCGATATACGTGACTGAAATATTTACACAATGTTTTTGATGCTTATTCACTAACTCTTCACTCTACATATGTCATCGTGAAAACATGGTCATCATAAATTATCATAACTTGTATTTATATAATAATAATATTGTTATTATTAAGTTAGCACGTATCCAGTTAGAATGTAGATGTTCTCAGTTCCTCTTCCATGTATAGGCAAAAGACACATTAAGCTATACAGCATACGATAAACAGCATGTCCTTGAGGGTTTTCTAATGGGGTGTTATAGCTGGTACAAACTAAGATCAAAGCACACACTCACACACACAAACGCACAGTAACTAGTTACTTTTCAACAGCACATTCATCAGTATGATGATGTGGGTTTTCTTTTTTTTTATTGTTTCATTATTTTTTCTTTTCTTTTTGTCTTCGGTGCTAGGTGAAATATCAGAGGTCATGAATGTGACAGGAAAATATTAGTCGTGAAATATCAAGTATCAAACCATGATGGTTCATAATGTCAGGCCAAACCAAACGTCACGTCATTTTTCTGTCGTTTGGTAACTTCGTTTCTGTCGCTAATTCATGTGGTGGAAATTTTTTCTGGGGTCAATCAACATGTTTTTTTTTTCCTCCCATATTATTTTCAGAGATTGTTTGTTTGTTTGCTTTTTTTTTTGTTTTTTACCCTGCAACAAAACTGAGAGGTGAGGTTGACTGCAGAAAGAGTGGCATTATTTCATTGGTAAGAATATTTTTCAAACATGTGCGAGTGTGAGAGGTTTAATCCGTAACCTGGGGGAAGAGGCTGTTTATATCCTTCAGTTTGTGTCATTTTGGTCCGAGAGCTGACATACAAGCAATATCAGATAACCTTATTTCTTCTCATGTTTTATTTATTTTATTTTGACAAATGTACTGTCAGGGGTTGTCCGTACTTTTCAAAATTTAAGAAAATTGATGAGAATAGGGTTATAACATTCCTAAGTGAGCTAATGAGAAACCTCTTATGAAATATGAAAGAGCATGTAATTAAAAAAAAAAACGATTTCAACGTTTATTTGAAGAAAATAATTGGTTTTCAAATTGAATTGAATGGAATTGAGTAACTGAAACTGCGCTGGTCTTACAATCGAGACACAGTAAACAGTTTCAGCACGTTTATTTTCTTATTTCACTTGACATCGAGATACATGAAAAAGAAATACAAACCATGCAAGATACAAAATATGATATAAATCGAGTAATGAACAGAAAGTGTGTCAGCATACATAATTTACATAAAACTATTCTCTATAACTTGTGAAATATGATGCAACCGCAAAAGCAAAGCAAAACAAATGGCTGAGATCTCAAAAAAATATAATAATGATAAAAGGCGACAGGCCACGCCTTTTCTCTTTGTTTCACCTTGTTTTTGATATCTCAGCCATTTCAAAACCGATTTTCATCAAATAAACGTTTGATTCCCCTTAGAATGGCGTACTCTTTGACATTTCGTTGAGTGGTTTCTGAACATCTTGAAAAACGTTAACAGCTAAATCCTTACCTCGACAAAAACTGTAAAGTCTCTTCAATTACAGAATATTTCAAAACAAACTAGATCGTATTCATGAAAGATGATCAGGAAAACGAAATTAAAGAACTAATAAACGCTGCAAATTGACAGTTGAGATTGCCATGCCAAGAGAAAGTGTTTAAAAACACATTTGAATACAGATGAAGTTGATTTACTCGTCCACAGTCGGGGAAGTAACAATTTTCCTTTTTACGCATTAATCTAACAAAAAGATGTATACTCATACATTTCCTTATTCTGATTTCATGCTTGTGACCAACAGTTGCGAACTTGTTTCCATTGAAAAAAAAAACAAAAAAAACATGCTTTCACCACTTGTCCAGCTAATCATTTAATTACATATGGAAGATAACGCACGACTTGAATCTGTCAGTCAAGTAACCAGTGTCGGATCTTATTACAGACTCTACAATAGATGGTTAAAAAAGAATGTATTTGCTTCCACAGAGTATATCTGGATCTCTGTGGAGATTTGACTAAAGTATTGAACATTATTTCAGCAGCTAACAAATCACTGCATGTAGCCTTTCATCGTACATAAGATACAAAATGCGTGGCTGTCGATGTAACACAAATGCTCGTGATTAATGTCTACGGAGAAGGGATGAGATCTAAAAACGGCATTGTGGTTATAATTGGAAGTGAAAGTTGGTAGAATTGAACTATAAAAACAGGCAAACACTTACAAATCTGCGCAAACGACGGCGTAACTTCAGGGAAATGTATAGTCCAGATTAGTGTCTGCAGAATGCACATCCGAGTAAAGTCCAATTAATTGATTTTATGCGTGATGTGGCACGAAGAATACCGAAACTCATTTCTCGTTTAGATTGTGACGAGGATGTTATCAAGAGGGCATTACCCCCCCCCCCCCCGAACATGCGCAAATTACCATTCCAATTCATAGAAGCATGTCCATGGGTTATACACATGTAGATGTATGGAGATTGCAAATGCCTCATGGGAGCATTTTGTAAAGGATAAACAGATGGGGAAGATGCGTTCACGAGTGTGATAAGCGAAATAAATGATTTAAGGCAGAATTTACCATTTGCAGATGAAACAAAAACCATGCATTAGTGCTTTAGAATAGTTATAAAATGCGAATTCGGGATAGAAATAGCCCCTGAAAAAATTGAATCCGTATAATCGCTGTTCAGTATTGTTAAATAAAATGTTAAAAATAGTCATAATAAGAATGTTTCCAGACTCAAACGTCTACAGTTGGGGACTATTGAGAAAAATAAAATACCGATGTTCGACGGCGTGCCAACTTCGCATATTCTACTCAACAAACAAAGCCGCCAAGACAGATCGATAAACCGCTAATTACTGCTAATCCCGTGGCACAATGAAAGCGTTTCTCGTGCTTTTGTTCCTCTCATATACGACGTGCATTCTATGTGGTGGTCGACTATCAAGCGATGTTCCCAACTAGATTTGCTTGTACATTCTAAGTTTCTGTCACGGTTTTATATGCAAAAGTCATGCCTTTAAAGTAATGTAGAAACTGGTCATTCAAAAGAAAAATTGAAAATAGATTCGTCATACAATTTATGTCGTAACAAAGCTTGGCATTCCTCTTTGACCTTTCCTACTATTATGCCCATCTTAACAGAAATTTCTAGCAGTTATACAAATCGGAAAAACAGAATTCTTTCTCAAAGCATGACTACCTTCGTGTCTCAGAATAACGTGGCACACAGAGGGTTTCCACCATGGCACATAAAGAGTTAAATCACTGCTCATAAAGGTAAATCCCTCCCCACTACACCACAAATAATGAAAAAAAAGGAACACAGGAAAAAACATGAAAATACCGAAACCACTCTGCGAAAAATCACAACTATCGTACAACGGAATATGAATTCTAGCTTACTAATGGGGTTTGGATATAACACAACGCTATGATTTACTTGAATATTTCTAAATCTTATATCTCTCATCTCTTTATTTCTATCACCCTTTTACAGGAACACACACACACACACACACACACGCAAACCCACACACACACATACACACACATTCCGTATCTGACATTCTTTCTCTCTAAATATCTAAATGTTTTAGGATCAAAATGTAACTATCCACGTTACTATACAGGGTGTCCCAGAAAGAACGGAACGCCTAAGATCTTTAATTTCAGGAACATTTTTGCAAATATGTCATAATTTTGCATGCTATTGGGAAGGCCATTCTTTTTCCAATAGAATGACACCAAGTTGTTTTTTTTTTTTCTGGAGGATGCGTTATTATTTTAGGACCGTTTTTGTCAACCCTTGCAATTTTCAACATTTGTATCATTTTGCACTCTCAGAGATATCGAAACCGGGGAGAATTCGGCTTGCAGTAGAAACAGTTACGTTCACAATGTGTAGAATGTGGCTGTCATTGTCCGTTACCATTATGAATGAGACGACTTGACGACAATAACACTGTCCGTCTCACATTCTGCACATTGTGAACGCTACTGGTTCTATGGCAAGCCGAATTCTCGCTGGTTTCGGTATCTCTGAGAGTGCAGAAAATGATCAAATTTTGAAAATTGCAAGGGTTGACATTTTATTTTTCTAAAATCATAACGCATTAACGAAATTTAAAGAACTTGGTTTCATTATATGGAAAAAGGAATGGCCTTTCCAATAGTATGCAAAATATGGACATATCAGCAATAGCTAAAATTAAAGATCTTATGTGTTCCGTTCTTTTTTGGTCACCCTGTATATCCTGTATAATGCTGGATTTTAGCAGAGTCTGTGCTGATATTGTTTTTTTTTTCCTGTCCATCTTTAATGTGTTCCTGTCATGTTACCTTTGTATCACATTAGGCGTTTTCACATCAGCCCGTTAAAAATCCAAGCTCGAAATATTTTCCGCGATTGCGAATTAGAGCGATATTTCATTTCTTATACACATCAGCTCGAAGAGGGGGTAGCCCGAATAGTTGAAAATTTTGAAATAGCTAATTCGACAGCTGATTTTGTGCAAACAGCATCAGTAATGTGTGTGCCCTCTCAAAATTCCTCATTATTTGTGTGCAGTTTGCCTCGATCAATTGGGTCACACACGCTAGGCATGATGGGATTCATCGCGCTAATTTCTCTAGTCGTTGTCACCACAGGCGTTTTCACATCAGCCCGATAAAACTCCAAGCTCGAGATATTTTTTAATTTCCAAAGTCAGAAAATAGCGCACTATTTCGAAACATCGGGCTGATGTGAAAACGCCAATAGGCGTTTTCACATTAGCCCGATAAAAATCCAAGCTCGAGAAATCTTTCGCGATTGCGAATTAGCACGCTATTTCATTTCTTATTTCCATCAGCCCAAAGAGAATTAGCCCGCATTTTTTCGAGCTAATTCGACAGCTGAGTATGTGCAAACAGCATCAGTAATGTGTGTGCCCTCTCAAAAATTCCTCATGATTTGTGTGCAGTTTGCCTCAATCGATCGGGTCACACACGCTGGGCATGATGGGGTGCACCGCGCTATTTCTCTAGTAGTTTTCACATTATCAAATAGCGCGCTACTATCCCGCTCGAACAGAGCGATACAAAATTTCCCAAATCGGAAAATAGCGCGCTATCTCGAAACATTGGGCTGATGTGAAAACTCTGAACTTTGTACATATTGCATATTGCATATTGCAACTAGTCCAGGTGTCCGGAAAGGCGCAAACGCTTCCTATTCCAACAGGAAGAATGGTGTCATTATGAAAATTTATACATTGCACTTTCTCTCTTTCACATAAACAACTGAATCTCTTTAAAGGAAGACCCAACTTCAGCTGTTACAACATTCCGGAGGTAGATATCGTGTATTGAGATCAAACGGAAACAGATGGATAGCACATGTAAAGAAGATCAGTTGGTTTTCTTCTTTTTTTTTTTCCTTTTTTTTTTTTTGGGTGGGGGGGGGGTTGCTGGTTAGCGTCATCTTAAAGGGATGATACAGTAATGGCGGAGATGAGAATTGGGCTTTTAACTTTTTGCAAGATACCAAGAAAACACGAAATAGTACAGTGCATACCATTTTAAGAGGAATTCAAAGTTTATTTGATGAAATCGGTTTTTAGAATGACTGAAACATCCAAAAACAAAGTAGAACAAAGCGATCGTAATAAAGTCTGGGTCCCACACTTTACTAGAATCGCTCTGTTTTAGGATATCTCAGCCATTTCAAAACCAATTTTCATCAAATAAGCGTTGAATTCCTTCGTGGAATAACACGCTCTTTCATATTTCACAAGAGGTTTCTCATTATCTCACCAAACATGTTGGAAACCTCAAATTTGGTCTCAACATAAGCAGGATGTGCGCAGTTAACTCAGAACATCCGGACGGCAAAAAGAGTCGCTGCAATATTACGCAATGTGATGTAGAATGTACATCTTTGTACCTTACGCTTCGTTATATTAACTCTTTATGTGCCATGGTGGAAACCCCCTGTGTGCCACGTTATTCTGAGACACGAAGGTAGTCATGCTTTGAGAAAGAATTCTGGTTTTCCAATTTGTATAACTTCTACAAATTTATGTTAAGATGGGCATAATAGAGGGCAAAGTTAAAGAGGAATGCCAAGCTTTGTTTCGATATGAATTGTATGACGACTCTATTTTCAATTTTTATTTTAATGACCAGCTGCTACATTACTATAAAGGCATGACTTTTGCACATTAAACCGTGACAGAAACTTAGAATGTACGAGCAAATCTAGTTGGGAACATCGCTTGATAGTCGATCACCACATAGAATGCAAGTCGTATATGAGAGGAACAAAAGCACGAAAAACGCTTTCATTGTGCCGCGGGATAAGCAGTAATTAGCGGTTTATCGATCGGTCTTGGCGGCTTTGTTTGTTGAGCAGAATATGCGAAGTTGGCACGCCGTCGACTGAGTCGGAGGTGCGAACGTGGCACATAAAGAGTTAAAGCTAGATCATTAATTTTGAAGTGTTACTTTACATACTATATGATAGTCTATAATTATCAAAATGTCTTGCATTGCCGATGATAAGACTTTACCTGGGCTATTTCCTAACTTTTCTATGTATATAAAACACACACACAAAAAAACAAACAAACAAACAAACAAACAATTAGGGGATGCTCTAAAGTGCAGATTTTGGACAAGCTTCCCCCGCTTGGTCACTTCGACGCCCCCTCGTTGGTCATATCTCCCCCAATCATGAACATAAGAAGAGTTTGTTCGCCAAAACCGATAAGTCCATATTTTCCAACTGGAGATATTATCCGATATTAAAGCTCAAGAAAAATAAAGAAAATAATAGGAAAAATTTGGCTTGTTTTGACCATAACTTGAAAAATGTACCTTTTATATGTAGTGGCCAAGATATCATTTAAAAGACATTGTTTTTTACTTTATGACAGAGACGTACTTCAAAATCCGCAAAAATGGAAGTATCGGTTTTTGCGAACAAACTCTTCATTACAGACACAGGATCGGGGGGGGGGGGGGGGGACGTACCGGGTGCCCCTCCTCCTCTTAATTTCCAAAGCGAGAGAATATAGCTACAAACGGCAGTTTTGGACTGTAACATGTCAAAAGTGTCAAGCTCGCTCGCTCCGATAGCTCGCATTTAATCGCCATGCCATAAGGTCCCCCCCCCCCCCAATATCTTGACCCACGGTACGCCACTGGACACAGACGTAACAAAGCAATTGATAACAATATTCTTGAAAGAAATGTTGATAGCACACGCCTTTCTTAGACAAATGGTTCGCAAGATTCCACACAGAAGGCAACGAGTAAGATAGCCCAAAAGAGGCATCCTTTTTGGTACCTGTCTGATTTTACTTAGAGTAATTCTACTGATTCAATGATTACATTAATAAAATAACACTTAACGAGCTGTCATTTTCTTGTTCTTTTTCTGAAGACAGGGGATGCCCTCTGTGCATTTCAGCAGTATGATCTCCTATCAAATTTGTCATAGTGGCGTAAAATCCCTAGTATCACTCTACTACTTTGACATCAAAATAGTTTTACAGTTCTGCGCCTAGAAAAGACACCACATGGAATACACCCAAATTCAGAAGAGGGAAATTTAGAATGGCTTTTTCCTTGTCCACTACCTTTTCCGAGTGGTTCTGCTTACTCTCTTAAGTTCTAGGATTTATTTTTTAAGTCCTAAGGATTTATTTCTTTAAGTCCTAGGGAACTGTAGATACAGACAGAACCTTAGGACTTAAAGGTAAGTCTTAGCTAGGATTTTAAAATGTAAGTCTATGTTCGATTTAAATTTCAAGTCTATAGGATTTATTTTTTTAAAGTCTTATTAGATTACATTTAAATCTTTCTTAAACTTATTTGTAGAATAAATCCAGCTTGGATTTAAACGACGAAATACCTATATTAAGCCTTCCTTGGATTTATTTCAAATAAATCCGTCTTGGATTTAAACTCAGACTACTGAAAATTACAGCCAATTGATGCACTTTCTTCACATGTAAAGGTCTATTTATCAAAGTCAAACTGATGCATTTTTCACAAACATCGATAAGTTATAAAATATAGAGATGATTGTCATACACATGTAGGCTCCAGAAAAAAAAAATGAAATACGACAAGATGAAAACAGAGCATATTTTGCAATAGTCTCACATGGTCACATCTTCACATTTATGTTACTGATGCTTCTTTCACTGTGTTCTGTAAACAAGTTACTAGACGACTGGAACCTTCATTGCCAAATAGATTACTTTTTTCACTTTTTTTTATTTTGAAAGATGACTCCATACGACTCGATTCAGATTTTCATTTTATGTATTTCTTTCCCTGGTGAGCATCGTTAAGTCGTAAGATGGAAACTATGAACAAATATAAGATTATATATGAATTCTAATAACTTAAATTTTAGAAATGATGCTGTGTAATAAACAATACAGCCTCCATTAACTTGACGTTTAAATTTACACGCTTTGTCCCATGCATGCAATTTAAAGAATTATTTCATTTTTTTTTTTTTTTTGGAATGAGGCATAGTATAAATTTAATGAACAGGGAAGTGAAGGCCAAAATTAGTGTAATCAAAGTAGAAAAGAGAAGAAATTTCCCTACACAGAATATTGCAAAGACTATGAAAATCAGCTACGAAATAAGCAAGATATGCCTCTTTTCAATTTCAAACTTTTCCAGACAACAGATCTTTTTCAGTCTTTATGAACGTCCAAATGAGGGAATTGATTATGTCATTCCTTCAAAATATTTTTTTTACACTTTTCACCTGCATGTACATTGTATTTGTACATTCATACGGACTAGTCAAGAAATGTTTTCTGAAAACGTGTTACATTTCCTTATTTCTTACCAGACTTTCCTGATTTTTCCATTATTCCGTAGGGAAAATTTACAATTGAATCCAAACTGTATTACATACAACAGTAGGGATCAAGATCTATGTAAACTCTGAAGTAAATTCACCTTAAAACATTAAGAAGCTCAAATAACAATTAACATTCTAAACTTACTTCTAAAATTCCTTGGATATCGATTGTCTGAAATGGATTTACATAAGTACATTTCCATACTGTATTTTGGTAGACAAAATGTTTGACAAAAGAATATACAAATTCCTGCTTAATCTATTGATATTTAAGAATCCATCTCAACTGATGACAGGGAACCATTTCAAGAGACTGTTCAAGTGAGATGGACCACTAGTTTCTTAATTACTTTGATGTCACATTTCGTAACAAAGCACTATGTCGAAGTGATGCAATCTTAATTTTTAACTAGAACTATCACTCATTGTGATTAATATACCCCCACCCACAACTGAGGGAATTAGCTCAAACAGGATTGTTATTTTTTCTTACTTTTTAATAAAAAAAAAAAATACCATGACAATGCACTGTTCCACCTCTCAAAATCAAGTGCTCAAAAACTGAGTGAGCAAGATAAATAAACTGACGATTTAGGCACCACAAAAAAAACCTGATAGAGAGATATCTTCGTCGCGACGATGTCGAATTGTGCATGTTTGATGATTTGCATATGAACAGGCGTCACGTGCATATGAATAAGCAACCGTGCATATGAATACACGTACTTTCTATTCATACCTTTGTTTATTCGTCCCGACGATAAGCGACGATAGAGAAAGGATTCCCTTTCACTAATCGTCGCTCTTCGTCCCGACTTACAAGCTATTTTCAAAGTTCGGCTTCTATTGTGCCTTGCGTTTCTTTTTTGTTAAAAACGTCGCATATCGTTCCCGACGAATCATTGTTCAACCGTCGGGAAACGTCCTGACTATATGGCTTCGTTTCAATGCCGTTCGTGTTCAGCTTTACTTGTCACAGCATAAAGCCCGTTATCCGTGTGATCTAAAACGTCGCATATCGTCCCGACGAATTACCATTACTGTACCACCGAAATTCCGTCTCTGTTCCATCGTCGAGCAACGTCCAAAACGCGTGGCTACAGCTAATCCGCTGGGTGATATGATTCGCAATGCCGAGTACGATAATGAATGGGAAGTTTTGTGTTTTCACGAGAAAAAAAAATGTATTCTCGCTGCTATAGATAATTGTGAATAACAGGCTGACTTTCCGTCTTTTGTGCAAATGGTAGTTCCGGCGATGTGAAAGGAGACTTGACCGCAGTCGATAGACATTGAATTTGTATTATCTTGTCTTTACGCGTAGGAAACACGGCGGAGAGATTTTGTCCGGTTTACAAACGAAACCTTGACCATCGTTGCAAAACTTATTTGATGGTCGCCGTTCGTTGTCAAACTCCGACAACTTCTGTCATATTTTTTGCTGTAGAATACATTGATTTTTTTTTTTGTTATTTGACACAACATTGAATCAAAAATTTGTATTTTAACAACGTGCTTACCTATTTATTCTGTTGCGGCATTTACTTCCACTGGTCGTTGGCCTTCGCCTGGTTGTAATCATTGTTAACATTTATGTCGTCTTGTAAAATTTTAGAGCGGGCGGAGAGATTTTGTCCAGCGTTCAAACGGGAATTCGACTGCAGAACTTGTTTCAGCTGTCAATCCCTGCTGACTGTTCTCATTGTTTGTTATGCTAAAAAAGGGATATTGATTTCATGTTGTCAACATACCAAAAAATTTCAGCTGCATTCGCCTTTTAACCTTACTGTAAAGGCGGATTTTTTTTTCACCCACTTTGCGCAACCAGAAACTAGCGCAAAAAGAAAATTATGCGAATGTTTTCACTTGCCATTATGTTTCAGGAGATGATGTCTTGGTTTCGGTAAAATACGAAACTCTCTTTCACGGCCGAGTGCGAAGAATTGGTCACTAAGATGGTTGATGGTAGCTACGACGACTTGTAAGGAAACTTGACTGTTATCGAATTAATTGTTAAGCTTCAGGTGGAGAGATTTTGTCCGACTTCCAAACGGGAACTAGACTAACATTCTTATACTTATTTCAGCTGGTTGTCTTTCTTTGTTAAACTCCGTTGACTTCTGTCATTTTGTAGCTGCATAGAATACATTGATTTCTGTGTTCTTTGACACATCATTGAATCAAATCTGTGTATTTTAATACCAGGTTTACCTTTTTACTTTGTTGCGGCATTTACTTCAACTGGTCGTCGGCCTTCGTCATGGTTGCAATATAATTGTTAAAATTTATGTCGTCCTGTAAAACTTTAGAGCGGGAAGAGAGATTCCGTCCAGCTTTCGAACGGGAATTCGACTGAAGAACTTGTTTCAGCTGTCCATCCCGCTTTTGTCGATCCCTGTTAACTGTTCTTATTGTTTGTTATTCTTAGAAAAAGAAACAAAACAAAGAAAAAAATTGATTTCATGTTGTCAACATACCATAGAATGTCATCTGCGTTCGCCTTTTAACTTTATTGTAAAGGCGGATTTTTTTTTTCGCCCATTTTCCGCAACCAGAAACTAGCACCAAAGGAAAATTATGCAAATGTTTTCACTTTCCATTATGTTTCGGGAGATGATGTCTTAATTTCGGGAACACACACACACACATATACAAAATAAACCACACACATACACACACACACACAAACACACACACACACACACACACACACACACACACACACACACACACACACGGAACTCTTTTTTTCACGGCCGAATGCTAAGAATTGGTCGCTATAAGCCCCTTTTACACTTTCACGGATTGCATCACGGATGACCACGGATCGTCGGTCCGGGATCATCCGTACTATTTCCGGCATGACCGTGTTGACTTCGTGAAGTCATCCGACATTATCCTTGATCATCCGGCATGTCCGCCGAAAAAAAAATGAGCTTGCTTAATTTTTCATCCCGGACATCACGGATGGAAATCAATACAAACTCTTCCTTGTCGGCACCGTCTACTCCGTGTTGCATCCGTATTCCTTCCTTGTTGCCTCCGTGAAGACATCGGAAAGTCCGTATTAGCATCGGCTCCATCCCGGATGAGAAATTCGTGGATATTTTGCCAATACAAGCTCAGAAAGTCAATGAAATTTGCTCACATCTTCACCCATCAGTACAGCCAATCGACTCCTCTAGTAGGTTTATATCGCATGAGAATCTTCAGTGACCCACACACATCTTCTTGCTGTTTTTTTTTTTTTGGGGGGGGGGGATGATTTGTCTTAGTTTGTTTTGCTTTGTTTATGTTGTTATGTTCCCGCAAAATGAGATTTTGCAATAAAGAGATATGCCTTTATGATGTCGACAAGCAGATGCGTATGTAATCTGCTGTAGATTTTCTGGTGTGCTTGTTACGTATTACTCTTAGCTCTGGAAGCATGTCGCCCAAGAATGATAAAGTATCAAAAGAAAAAGCAAATGTAATGTGTCAACTTTTTGGGGATATCCGCGTAAACACCGCGAAGGGACCCAGTTGCATCCGTGCTCTTCCTTGATATCCGTGTTAGCTCCATATCGTTTCCGCTGTGGTCCGCGTTCATTCCTTGTCTGTCCGTGTAGGCACCGTACTTGTCATTATAGCTTCCGTACTTGTCCGTGTAGACAACCAGTTGGGACCGCATTCACACCGCATTGAAAGGAAAGTCGATATTTTGCATGCCGGAACACCACGGATGACGATCCGTGGTCATCCGTGAAGCAATCCGTGAAAGTGTAAAAAGGGGCTGTGAAGATATTAAAAGATGGTAGCTACGAGTTGTAAGGAAACTTGACTGTTATTGATATAATATTGTTTGGCATCAGGTCGTGAGATTTTGTCCGACTTCCAAACGGGAACTAGACTAACATTCTAATACTTATTTCAGCTGGTCGTCGTTCTTTGTCAAACTCCGTTAACTTCTGTCATTTTTGTTGCTGTAGAATACATTGATATTTGTGTTCTTTGACACACCATTGAATCAAATCTTTGCATTTTAACACCGGGTTTACCTTTTTATTCTGTTGCGGCATTTACTTCAACTGGTCGTCGGCCTTCGTGATGGTTGTAATATAATTGCTAAAATCTATGTCGTCCTGTAATACTTAAGAGCTGGAGGAGAGATTCTGTCCAGCTTTCAAACGGGAATTCGACTGCAGAACTTGTTTCAGCTGTCCTTTTCCGGCTGAGTGCGAAGAAATGGTCGCCAAGAAGGTTGATGGTAGCTACGACGAGTTGTAAAGAAACTTGACTGTTATTGATATAACAATACATTGTTAAGATTCAGGTGGAGAGATTTCTCCGATTTCCAATGGTTTGTTTCATTTAACATATTAAAGATATTTTCCTTCAGTTATACATGCATTCTTTCAAACGTTGGGGTAAGTTTACAATTATGAATGAGTATCTTATGCTTTGAATTGCTCCATGTGCCCATTTCTATGCAAGAGCCAAATTTTCCTTTTCTTGAACTTGTTGGACACCTCAGTGTCTATATAGAATAGTTATTTCAGGCTAGAGAGGCGCATCAATTTTGAACTTTGTGTTTGATAGGCTATTGTCATCTTAAAGACGACTTATAATGTCGCTCAAATCGACTGAATGGAGCAAGCCCTCTTACGATGCATGCTCGGATCTACAAAGACTTTATGGTCTAGTGCTCCGACATACCCAACAAAGAGACGGGACGAAAAGCATCGGTGTCTGTTTTCTCTGTTCTGTCCTCACCCTTTCCTCTATTCTTCTATCATCCCTCCTCTTCCATGATGTCCTCGCCTATCATACAGGCTAACACTAGAGGCGCCTGCCCCCGGGAAAGGCCGAGACTTCACCGGCGTCGGCGGGCGGGTCCTCTACCTGCTTGCCGACGGGAACGGCGTAACCCTGCATGTCGGTGCAGGAGTATAGACAGGCGATATCTTTTCTTAAAACGTGTCCCCTTTCTTTCTCTGTAAATAACTCGTTTGTAAGTATTGATATATATATATATATATATATATATATATATATATATTATTATTATTATTATTATTATTATTATTATTATTATTATTATCATTATTATTAGATTTTGTAAATAATTAGAAGTAGTGTAGGTTTTTATAATTGAATTTAAGTGTATATTTAAATTGAATATATTTTTTTTTTTGGAGTAAATTGCCCACCCGGCACACCCGGCAGAGAGCTCCACAAAACTAAACGAACAACAACAACAACATCGGTGGTACACAGGATGTGGTTGCTTAGGCGACGCTTTCTATTGTCGGGATGGGGATGATGATGTAGGCGACGCTTTCTATTGTCCGGATGGGGATGAAGAAGGTTCTTTTATAACGTGAAACGTTCAGCGTAGCAAACTTAATCTCCTGAAAGTAGATAGCGGGAGTCCATTCAAAAAGAAACTGCCGCGTACTGTTGACGTGCTTGTACATTATACGAAACAGCTATTCTTGCTTGTTGTGATGACTACACGCTGGCACAGCGGTATTCACACTGTTGCTGATCACTTGATGATCTGACAATTAACCTACATGTTGCATAATATTTCAAATGGGCCATTGGAAGTTTGACGGATATTTGTATACATTGCTAACCATTCTCCTTTCGTCCGTGTATATGAATTCGTCAACATAGAATGAAATTTGAAGATTTGGCGCCTAATATATTTGAACCGAATTTTGGAATATGCTTCAGGTTCTCTTCCTGCAGATGTTAAGCCCACAATGTCGATCAAATTATAAGACAGTTAATCTTTCTGAAGCGGTGGACACACAAAATTGTCATGTCAGTGATCATCCTAAGAATGATGTGTAAAGAAGACGAAGTTTAACCTTGCCTTTGATTTTGTATTGTTTTACCGCTTAAGTTGCAACATGCGAACACAAGGTTTTACTGTAAAACGAGGAATAATTGCGTGCATGATAATTTTGCAAATTTCCCGAGAACCAAGAGATTAGCATGCGAGTGGAAGTTCTTGCCTACACTATATGCATTGAATGCCAGCGACAATAAGCATAATTGTTTATGCCACGGATACTTTAATGATATTAAGAATCGCAAATCTTCAGTATTGCAGGGATGAACCATAAAAATCAAGCATAATCATGCCTGTTTTATGCCAAATAACATTGTTTTCTTCTTTTTTTTTGGGGGGGGGGGGGGGCGAGGGCGCCGTGGCACGGTGGATATTTAAGCTTCACGACTCCCAGTCGAAGGACCCGAGTTCAATTCCCTCCCCGCAGCGACTACGTCCTATTCCGTCCTATAGCAACTCTATAATTATAGGGCAATAATGTCAGGCGGGCCCTCTGATAGCTAGAGCACTGATAGCATTGAAGAGGCTACTCTAAAATAATAGAGAATACTTTTTTTTTTGCAATTATCATCATTATTATCGTTATTGTTATTGTTATGATTATTGCGGTTTTTTTTTTTGGGGGGGGGGTACTATTGCTACAATATCATTAGTCTTGCATGAATGCGGTTAGGATATGTTCTACCTCCTATCTCTTTGTAACATTCATCTATCATCTTCACAACAAATTTCAAGACATCATTATGTTTCTGTCATGTACTACTGTAAAAATGGATATTTTCGCGCGACTAATTTTTCGCGTTTGGCCGGGTAAGAAGAGATTCGCGTGTTTTTAATTCCGCGGAATAAAGACATCACGCACAGGAACATTCAGCAAGCAAAAAATATTCACGTGCTTTTATTTTCACGCCAGTTTCTGGTTGCGCGAAATTCGCGAAAATGTCAACACAGCGAAAATTTCGTATGCTCTTTAATATTTCTTTCTTTTCAAAGTACGTTGTATCTGTAAAAAGGCTAATAGCTGAATCCTCATCTCAACCAATTATACTATTTCATGCTTAACACCAGTCCTTGAATATACTTCTCTGCCCCTCGAAAAAAAAAAATGCGGACAGTTTATCAGCATGTAGCACATTGATTTGATGAAACTGCAATACTGAGGCTGTACTTTTTTACATGGTTAGATTAGTTTCTTTTTGATAGCAGCGGAATAGTGTGCAATGAAAGCCGACCTATGGATGTTATCATAAAAAGTTATCGAGTCTTATACGATACACTGTTACCTCTAATCTTTAATTATAATTTTGCGATTTTCGTCTTTTACGTTAACTTTCAGTATATATAATATGTATCAAAATGGACATGCGCCATTTTAGATGTTAAATAGAGTTATTCTTGACTTTAGATATTGAATAGAGTTATTCTTGACAACGGTTTGTTACATTAAACATATTCAAAGTGCTTTTTTTTCAGTACCATGCATTCTATCAAATGTCTAGTAAGTTTACAACTAAGAATGCTTAGAATTGCACCATTTGCCCATTTTTATGCAAGAGCCAAATTTCCCTCTTTTTTTGTACGCGGTGGACACCTCAGTGTCTATATAGAATATGAGAATGATAGTTATTTCAGGCTAGAGGGGCGCATCAATTTTGAACTTTGTGTTTGAAAGGCTATTGTTATCTTAAAGACGACTAATGATGTCACTCAAATCGACTGGAGCAAGCCCTCTTATGATTCATGCTCGGATCTATAAAGACTTTATGGTCTAGACATTCCCAGTATACGCGAAAGAGACGGGACGAAAAGCATCGGTGGTACACAGGATGTGGTTGCTTAGGCGACGCTTTCTATTGTCGGGATGGGGATGAAGAAGGTTCTTTTATTATGTGAAACGTTAAGCGCGTGGCCATCTTAATCTCCTGAAAGTAGCTAGTATTATATAGGAGTCCATTCAAAAAGAAACTGCCGCGTACCATTGAATTGTATGTCAGAGAAGCTTACAACCTGTTTCTTTTCTCGGACGAAACGCTATAGCAGTCCTGCTTAGCGACGGCGTTCACGCTCCATCTCACGCACTACCATGAGAAGGAATAGCGATACCACGCATGATACATGAAAACATGTTTAAAAGGCGAGAAAACTAATGAAGTTTAAAGTTGACTTCTCCTTCCTCTTTCAATGAAAACAGAATAATTGAAGAGACCTATTGAAGCGGATTGTCAATGCTGCGAACGATCGCCATAGCATCGTTAGTCTTGCGAGCAAATCAAAATTCTAATACTTTTATTTTTGCCTGATAATATGAGTAGTAACCCTTTAAAGGACTCGCAAATTCGACGTTTCAAATAGTATAATAAAACAATAATATGTATTTAAAAAACATTTGGATGCGTTGGGTGTTAGCATTTAATAGCATCCATCTGCATTTTATTTTCCGTCCGTATTGCACACAGAAACGCAAGCAAACATTATACTGTGAATACGCTGTAAAGCATCGTATCATTATTAAAAGTGTATTCATTCTTCTTTTATTTTCAGCCTGCTTGAAGTAGTAGTCAAACCATGTGATCAGTCAGGCAGCCTATGTATAAAGATAGTCGTTACTCAATATTCGTTTGATTTGTTACTGTGTGGGTACGATTACGAACGTTGGTTATGAGTCCGAAACACTCGTTCATATTGAACTACATGTATAAAGGTCAAAGCTGTTTCGATAGTATAGCTCGGTACGAGTTCAAAACGCAATCGAAATCATCAGAATGCTATCATAGGCGGAAATTATAGCTGTGGAAAACTTGTATCAAATATAGGTCAATAAAGATTGCCATATCCAATCTCCGTAAAAAGTTTTGATTCATGCCATCTTCTGAGCATTTTGAGATATTTTGCTTGTGTTTTGATTATGTTACGATTTAGGTTTGAACTATGAAAATTGAAAGGTGTGGTTACCTCAACGATGTCGCAGTTCCATTAACCATGATGGGTAAAGGGAACTCATGACTTTATAAGACTAATCCTTGCTAAATTGAAGATCAATTCTTTAAACCATCACTTATGTCTTGTAAATAGATACGTCTGTAATCATAACCAAAATGCCTTAGGAGACAAAAATCATCAAACGTTTATATAAGCGTCATCCGACAAATTTACAATTGACAATGCGAATGTATGATTGCCCCATTTGCATGTAGCTGTAAGCTATCTTTACGTTGAAGTTAACTTCCCTCCTTGAGAAAAAGAAAAAAAAAGTCGGATTTTCGCTAGAGGTACTTATTAGGAAACGGTATAAAAACAATTGTCTACTATACATCAAGAGATAACCTATACAAACATGAAACACACGCATATTCTGTTCGTTATATGCATGGATCTGTTTATTTGTTTGTTTGGTCATTATTTTAATGGCATTGATCTTGTTTTTTTTAATGGCATCGGTCTTGGTCGGGGGAAAGAGAACAAAAAAAAAACAAAAAAAACGTATCACTCTGTTATCAGATCAGGATGATTGCGAGAAGGGTGTACATGTATTCCCGCCTTTTTTATACAGGCAAACAATAAAAGCTTTGTATGCTATTATAAAAGCCTGGAGGCAAAAGGCAGTTTCATCGTTCAACTTATAGTAACCATAGTTTATGATAGGACATAAAGTAAGTTAGCGTCTCACTGACTGTGGTTCTTTTGTTTTGGCAAAACATGAACACAAAGGGGGTCTGATTTTTTTTTTTTTTTTTTTGTACATAGTACTTGTAGCAGACATTTATGCCGATTCTCCAAAAGCATCGCTCCATTACGTCACTTCCTGCTATCAATGGCGAAGAAAGGATGATGGCTGCTTGATTTTCCATTCCTTGAGATTGCAGGAAGCTCACCTTTCTTGTGTGTGTGTTTCGTTGTGTGTGGTTCTGTGGTACTCAGTTACAAGGCGTGAAGGTCCGAGTCTTTTCATTCTGATTACACATTTCAATACAGGCAACTGATTCGAGTTTCGCAAAGCTGTTGAGGCAAATTCTTTGCACACTTGACCTCTGAACTGTCAGGTACTCGTACTACACGAAAAACATTCTTATTGAACAAACACATTTTGTGTAGCGACAAAGCTTTCTGTCATTTTCTCAAATAGGCCCTACTTCTAAAAGTGCTCAGATGAAGAGATTTCACAAAGAGAACACGAGTTAAAAATGGGCATCAGTTATTGTTCCGATTTCTCTCCCTGCCGGCAATAACTTATTCAATAAGTCTTTGGACTGGGAAAAGTACACATATATTCATTTGGCGAATCAGCGAATGAATTATTACACGAATTGTCTTTGCGAAAAGGAAATTAACCTTGTATATCTCCAAAGATAAACTTTGAACAGCCTTTCACATAGTAGGGAACAGCTGATTATTATCATTATTTGAATGAATTATCTATTGATGAAGCCAATAACCTTTGTAAATGTACACACGGAGAGTTGTCGTAAGTTCGCTATTTTGTGTTTTAGCTGTCATGAAATATCTCACATTGTATATAGATATGTATATAGGCCTATATATATATATATATATATATATAAAGTAGGATATATATATATATATATATATATATATACTGAGTATATATATATATATATATATATATATATATATATATATACATATCGTACTTTGTGTCTACACTTTTCAAACGCCATTGTGCGTCATGCCAATCACCACTTCATGAAATGTGGTGCGTGTATATCGCCGATCAGAGTCTTGCTCAGCTCATCAGTATTGCGCAATTCTAAAGCCCTCGCCGCCGCACGCTCTATGCCTTTTGTCTTCAATGGGGTCAAGAGCAATGCTCATTAGCATCTTATGCTCTACAACGGAAGCGGAGCCTCGATCGGGCTAACCTTTTGTCAAGGCCCTCTCGCTGTATGGTGAAGAAAGCCCAAATGTAGCTGAGTGGGGTTGCGCGCTGGCGCGGTCGGCTGGGCTCGCTTCGCTCGCCCATTACAGCGAGAGGGCCTTGACAAAAGGCTACGATCGGGCAAGAACAATAGGTGCAAAGCGCACCGTAAAGTCGATGGTTGGAAAAAAAAATGTAACGGAAAAAAAAAATGTCTCAAAGCAACCGTGATTTGGGACACTTTTACTAATTTTTTTCACACTGAAATTTTCTGAACAGATAAATAAAACACCAAGGAATCATTATCCGTCATAAAATAACTTCCCTATTTGACCCGAGTAGTGCATCCCCTTCATCTCTGGCTCATTACAGGAAAACTCCACGTGCGACATAGTACTCATTTTGAGAGAGCGCCATGTGCACCGAATAGACGTCACCTAGTAGGTTGCAGCGTGAAAAGCTTAAACTTCTTTAGACGAGTATGGGATCATTTTCTTTCTTTCTTTCTTTCTTTCTGCCTGTCTGTCTTTCTTTCTTTCTGTCTGTCTTTCTTTCTTTCTTTCTCTACATATGTAAAATAAAGAGAATATGTGCGGAATCAAACACAAAATCCTTACGTTTTGTTTTCCCGTTACCCGACTATTGCAATAATGTCGAAAGATAACTTTACAACGAGAAATGACAGTGTTTGAGACAGAAAAAACAACAACAAAAAACGGGAAATAAAGATTTGTTGGATTTTTTTTCATCACTGGGTAATACTGTTCCGTAGAATTTTTGGTTAGAGGGATTTAGCATTGCGTGCTGGCCAACGCGGCTCTAGCTGAAAGTCAGGGGATCGCGGTGATCGAACAGCAATTACTCGTTTACCTTCCTGTATATCAAAACATCCTTTGAACTACTGCGTATTGAAAGTAACTTGTAAAGGATGGAGAAAAAGACAGTTTGTTTTGAACAAAACAAGCACAAGTGTGATGATGGCACAATACCAATATACACACTGTCTCGAATAAAGAAAATCAGGCGCTAGTGTGGGGCCTATTTTCATACCCATGGGGACTTATCAAATTAAACAATGTACCAACTTGCACCAAAATGACGAGAACGCTAAATATAGAATTTCCGATCACCTTCGTAAATTTGAACCGAACCCGTTATCGCGAATTACGGCAAATTGCATGGCATCGATCAAAACAACTCGTGACTAGCTGTTCGACGGATCTGAAATTAAAATTAGCCTCCTACACTCTTAAAAAGAAAAGGGTAAATCAACATTTAAAAGGGCTGAGGAGTGACAGCGTTTTTAAGGTAATGTTGCATTCACCCTATCTATCCAGCTGAATCCAACGTTAGATGTGCTAGATACAGCTAGAAAAGGGGTGAATACAACATTTTGAAAACGCTGTCGCTCCTCGCCCCTTTTAAAACGCTGTTTTACCCTTTTCTTTTTAAGAGCGTAATGCTACGTATTTTGGTTGAGCAACTGCCTCGACAGACCAACGGACATTATGCGCAATATGTAATCATACAGCCAACTTCACTTTCAGATTGTGTACGTGGCGGTCGTCGCAAAGCGAATAACTTTGGAGCTGTATTTGTTTATTTATTTATCTATCTTTTTATGGCATTCAGTTACATATATATACCTTCCATTCAATCCTAGATTGGAACTACTTTCTCGATGTTTTCCTCTCTATCTGTCTTTTGGTATATGCAATGCTGAATTTCGTGTAGGATATTTTCTGCTATTACTTTTCGAACAAGAATCCGCCTTAGGGCTGGGTTCCACTGCCGATCAAATCTGCTTGTTATGATCTATAGTCCGACATAGTGTTAAAAAATATCGTGTATAGGAGGAAGCCAAAACCAATGTCTATCAAGGTAGATCGATCACATCCAGATCGATTCCGATCGCGTCCTTGTCGAGAGAGATTTGATTGGCAGTGGGAATCCATCGTTTCCATACTTGACTTCAAGTATAGTTGCTATTACAGGGCCTACAGTTCGGGACATAGAGTCAAACTTTCGTTTTATAGGCCTATTCTGATGGTGTTACGCGTGCATTGATACATAATAAAAGCATTTCCTTCCTTTGTACGTTATAGCGTGGGGACGATTAGTGAAGTTCACCACGATAATAATGAAAGGCTTGACCGTCAAAAGAAAGATGACCCTTTCCCAGGAACAATGAAAGCAGTGTCCAGCTGTCTTGAAAGACACCATCCTGGCGGAACAATACAAGAAGAATCGAATAAGACACGCTGATTCAACACCACACACAACGACACAGCTCGCAGAGGGTGCGCTCGCTTGTGAGTTGGGGTATCCCTCTTGCCAACTAGCTAAGAAATCATGTAAGCCATTTTAATAGTGTAAAATTTGTATGAATTTTACATACTAATTTTGGTGCAAACACCACACATCACGGACAGCTTCTTAGTGTAACTGATTAGGCCTATGATAACACACGCAGTTGTATGGGCATAGTATTCGCGCTGTTACGTCACTGATAGGTAATCACGGGACGGAGACACTGATTTGGTCTATCAACAAACATCAATAAGAAAAGCTATCTCTTTCGATTCTCTGATTAGATAGAATGATGTGGAATCGGGTTCTTTAGTGTGATCACTGTAATGAAAGGTAAGATTATATGCCTAACTAAGACTTGACTCATTTCAAAAGAGCGCGTACCCTATTATGTGATCCCCAAAATTCATAAAGAAAGGGGGAATGGAGTAGGGGATATAATAAGCTTTACCAAACATGCCAAATGGAGCAGCATCGCGCTGTCGACGATGCTTTTAACACATGTCCGAAATCATTAATTTTCCTTCAAAATATATGCAGCTGAGAGTGATCAATTTCACTAACATAAAAGTCTTAATCTCATTTCGTTCTGTCCCTTCTTTTTCATTAATAGAAACCATAATGATGAACGAGGATTCAAATCCTTAGGTTGTGGCATTTCTATTGCGTTTGACGGTTAAATTGCGGTATTGTGAAGGTTTCCAATTGACGGGACACATAATTCGCTGTAATTTAGATCAGCTGTAGAACGCGGGCATCCAATATTGATCATTATTTTAAGAAATATTTGTGAAAGATCGTGAAGATATCTTACGATACTCAAATTTACATAATCATACTACCAAATACCCAACGTCGAAGAGCTCTGCAAACTTCATAGTTGTGTTGATGATATTAAGCGATGGTCTCGCGATAATCATTTGAAATTGAATTCTGTTAAATCAGAATTGTCAGGCGGGCTAGTTTTCTCACAAAAATTTATCTCCCAGTCCGTCAGAGATCTAGGAGTTATGGTAGATAAGCATCTGAACGTAAAAAAACCCGAACAAATAGAATAACACACACATTAAGAACTCATGTCGTTCTGCTGCTTCAGGGGTATTTGTAAAAATAAATTATTAATATCCGTAAGTTATCGGAGCAGTCTTCCACCGAACGTCTAATTCACGCATTTGTTACTTCTCATCTTGACTACTGCAATTTCCTTCTTGTTGGTCTCCCTGCTTCGAGTATTGCACCAAATTCAAAATTCAAAATACAGCTGCAAGGCTTGTAACCCTGACAAAAACATCTGACCAAATCACTCCAGTTATCCAATCCCTCCACTGGATCCCCATACATCAACGTATCACCTTTAAAATCATCCTTATTGTTTACAAGATAAATATTATGGATTAATCCTACCTCCCTTCCGCTCCTCCACTTCAGCCTGTTCTCTCTCTTCTCTCCAATTATCACGTGGTCCCGCACATACCCGCTATGGTGATATAGGACTTTTTCTGTATTTCCCCACCCCTTTGGAATAAACTCCCTCTCTATATTCGTATAGCTGAAAGTGTTGATAAATTATGTTCAAATCATTGTTGAAAACGTGTCTGCTTACTCAATCCTAATTTTGTTGTTGTTGTTGTTGCTGTTATGTACATAATGCTGTATCTTGATTATACCTCAATATTTTTGATGTATATATCGGGCATCCTTTCTCTTTATAAGATTATTGGTGCTGTTCGTTATTCCCAGGTTCGCTATTTCGAAGGGTCATTAATCTGAAACACACAGCGTTATTCCGACGGTTCGTTATTCCGGAGATTCGTTAAATTGAAAATGAAATCGGAATAACGAAGCTTCGGAAAAACGAATCTTCGGACTAAAGAGTCTTGTGAATAACGAACCTTCGGAATAATGAGCTGTTACCAAGATTATTGGGCATTGGAAGGTTTATGTGGGATGCGTTGTAATGTGCTGGATTGTAAACAAGACTAATACTGTATGTTAATTTTTCTTAATTGAACAACTTCATGTACATTAAAGTGTAGAGAGTTATATACGCCTACGCATGATCACCTTGATCTCAGTGGCCTCAAAATATAATTTAGAAGACATCCCAGTGCAGCTGTAACAAATCTGTTAATCCAAAAATTACACGAAGGTTCGTCATTCAAAAAGGCAAATTATCTATCTATGCCGAAAAATAAACGTATGGCTCATCCTGCATGATTTAGAAAATGAAATAAAGTCTCATCCACAGTTACAAAATAACGAGATGTAGTTGAAAATAAAACAAAATGACCGGATTTCACAGCACACTCACCCGAAAGAGGAATACGTATCACACACGAAACCGCTTTCATCAATATTGGAGCATTGTACTATACATGGTGAATGTATGCTTTGCGTGAATCCAGTTTCCGAACACAAAAGCTATACTCTTGATAGCTTAGTCAGGGGAGCACAATTGACTGAAAAAAAAAATCATATCAATGAGATACTTCAACAGACTAAATAGAGAAATCACAGGCCTGCTTCTTAAAGAGTTAGTATTGATATTAATACGCTCGATTTATTTAGTGCTCCACTGTGAATCGAGCGTAAAAATACAGTTTTGGTTATTTCTGAAAGCAAAACAGAAGAACACTTCGAATCGCAGCGTTTATGATTATATCATTATGCTTTACTTTAATGTAGCTTGTAGATACATGCATAGTACTTCCCGTGTCCGAGGCACTCGGATAGAGGTCATGAACTTCATGTCCAGTTTTATCATTTTTAGTATGTCAGTGTAGTTCTTTCTTTTAATGCTAGATTTCATCAGCCCCCCCCCCCCCCCCATGCTGAGTCTGATATAATACCCGCCTTCACGATGTGCAAAATAGCGCGTTACTGAACATGCTCCAATACTCGAGGTTTTTTTTTTCCAACTTTTCAGAGAAAAGAGCGTACACGCGAGGATTGTACACTTTTTGGTTCAGACGCTCCAGCCACCCTCGGAAAGTTGAGGGTTTTTTTGCAACCGTTCACACGTACAGAATATAACCCGCTAATTGCCAATCGATGAAACTATTGTTCTTGTGCCTCACAGTGGTGTGGAGAGCACGCTGTTGTTAATGATGAGAATAAAAGAACTCAATCAAGTTTCTAAACCCGACCGTTCTAGTACTGCCGGGGCAAATACCGCGCTCATTCAGAAATATCAGCAAGATTTCTGAGGTTATGCATCGCGCTACTGGTTCGCACTAATTTTCTGTTGTGTGTGTGTGTGTGTGTGTGTGTGTGTGTGTGTGTGTGTGTGTGTGTGTGTGTGTGTGTGTGTGTGTGTGTGTGTGTCCACATGTGCAAAAGACTGGAGTTTGCTAAAGGGTAACAAAAATTGAGTTCTGTAACATGCTAATTTGTGTACGTGTGAACCCCCCTATTACAGGTATGTTGTAAGACTTTTGTTGGACTTTACTACAAAAGGAGGTTTGATTCTAGCCTGCTCGCTTGCTGTGTTCTATCATTTATTTTGCAGTAACGTGTCTGTTTGTATTGCTGGTATGCCATACGGAATATTGTACCATGAATCCACCTTCCTGGGGACCGTTTCATGAAACTTTTTGTCAGTGATTTACACTGACAACTGTTAAAAGCTACTGAAATCCTTGCGTCTGATTGGCTGATAGCAAATTTGTCGGTGAAAACCTCCGACGAACTCGTTGATGAAACGCCCCCCCCCCCCCCCCCCTGGTTGATCTACTTTGCGATTCGTTTGCTTTGTATACGCCCTTGAACGGGTGGCGGTTTTTTTTTCCTCTCTCTCTCTCTCTCTCTCTCTCTCTCTCTCTCTCTCTCTCTCATGTCATGATGATGATAGTCGTATATTGAATGTTAAAGGATATGACTGCAAAACTGATCTGAATAGCAATGGTGATGACAATTACTACTGCTGGCATAAGTGACAGCTAAATGAACAGATGTTTCCTTGTTCTGATTTCACCTCTCCCTCATTTCTCACTCTTGTTTGCCCCCTCCCATGAATGATAAAAACAACAACAACAACAACAACAACAACAACAACAACAGACTTAACCGCACAACAAGTCAGATAAATGCGTGCTGGCAACCAATAGACCTACGTGACACGTATCTCTTAGGTTGAAACTAACTTAATGGCCACGACAAATCATATCAGAGGAAATAATGGCAGAAGAAAAAAAAACTGACAACCTTTCAAGTGTAAATTTCTGCGAAAACAGGTGGCAAAAAAAAAAAAATGCGCGCACTGCAACTATTTCAGGCTATAAGCAGTCTGTAAACCGACCGAACGGCATAATTCTATTAAAATGTCGCCTTATCTTGGCTTCTTTAACAGTAGAAAAACCACACGTTGAACAGTATTGGTGTATTACACATTAATGTTAACACTAAAACAAAACAAAGGGGTTATTCGTCGCTTCATACTTACAATCAAATCACGTGTCAAAAAAAAAAAATAATGACGATATAAAAAAGGTCCCGAATGCCGATGAAAATATCG
The DNA here is from genome assembly GCF_040938485.1 of Diadema antillarum. Taxonomy (NCBI): domain Eukaryota; kingdom Metazoa; phylum Echinodermata; class Echinoidea; order Diadematoida; family Diadematidae; genus Diadema; species Diadema antillarum. The sequence goes on from NW_027271904.1 coordinate 362,520, forward strand.
CTTTCCTAGATGCCGCTGCAACAAGCTGAAGTTTATAGTGTAAAAGCTATACCTACCCAATTACACAACAGTAGGCCTACATAATATCATGGCAACATATATTGAAACTTCTTTCGATCTCACACTCATAAAATCTGCGTACCACTGCGTGTGAAAATTAGAATGAACATCACGGACATATCAACTGAGAAGTTCCTCTAGATACTTCTTCCCGACTTGGCGATCATCATACAGTAAAAGACATGACTATTAATTTATTTGTATCGAATGTAAACTGTTTACTGTAAACGAAAAACACTATACGGAGTGCCTCCTCCGTTTATTGTCTTTGCCGTAACCATGGAGCTACTACGAAACCAAACAAGAAGCACGCATGGACGGCGCGTTTCATTGAACTTGATAACCACGTGTTTCGCACTTCGGCACATATTGCACTGCGCGAAACGTAACGATTACCGTACTTGTGGCTGACTTACTGACTTTGGTCAAGGAATGAAAATGGAATACATTAAGAAAAATATTATGATATTGAAATACCGACATCATGAAAATGTTTGGAAACAACGAATGATTATGGAGTATAGAAATGAAAATGCCAAACAAAGATTTTCATTCGCTCATAGGGAAGCTAAAACTAGAAGAGATGAAAGCATCTCCCCTCGTATGGCAGTATAAGTTTCCCCAACAAGCTGAGGTTAGTGAGGTATACACCAGGGCTCGACACTAACGGTGGCTCGGTGGACCGGGGCCACCAAAAACGCACGTCGGGCCACCAAAAAAAGTCGGATGTTGGCCTTTACTTTTGGAAATGGACAGCGGTAACAGTCGACTCCGTATAAGATGCCAAAATAAATGTCAGATGTTGTTTTTATTTTTGGAAATGAATAACGGTAATATTCGACTCCGTACGGTACTAAAATAAATGTCGGATGTTTGCTTATACCAAGGATGCTTATACTTTTCGATTTGAATAACGGTAAGGTTCAGCTCCGTACGGTGCTAAAATTAATGTCAGAAATTCAATTTTGCGTTCGGAAATGAATAACAGTAATATTCCACTCCGTACGGTGATTAAATAAATACCGCATGTTTGCTTTGACGTTCGGAAATGACTACTAATGATATACAACTCCGTACGATGATAAAATAAATGCCGGATATTTGCTTATGCGTTCGAAAGTAAATAGCAATAACATTCAGTTCTGAAAGATGTTAATATAAGTGTCGGAAATTTGCTTTGACGTTCGGAAATGAATAACAATGATATTCAACTCCGTACGATGATAAAATAAATGCCGGATGTTTTCTTTCAAGCTCTGGATTTGTGGAAAGATAATAATGTACGTTCATCACCTTTTTTTTTTCATGATTCATTCAAGAATTTCGGGAGTCTGACAGCCATCGGATCTCGTTACGATGTGTTTGTATTGTTTACAGACAAGTATGGCAAACATGAGAGCAAGGCTTCATAGAAGATGAATTACCCTGGTGGCAATCATTGAACGACAATTTCAATTCAATGGGCAATCGTCGGGACCACTCGCGATGTTAGAAAAAATAAACACCTCAGCATCGAGCAATTTCTATTATTGAATGAGCAATCGTCGGGACGATGTGCGACGTTTCAAACTCATACCAAACGGTGATTTAAGTTCAATGGGCAAGCCTACGGACGATGCGCGACGCTTTAACAATTGTGACCCGCGACAACGGTTTCAGGCAAAAGTCGCAATAGCAAATTTCCTCCTAGGCGGGGTACAAAGATCTTTACCATTATTTTTGTCGATTTGGGTTTTTTGCAGAAATCGAATCTTTGATATGTTTTCTACATCTACACTAAATTTCGTAGCATAAGACTACGTTTTTCCTATCGAAAATGGAATTTTAAGCACCCTATGTTGGATCGCACTCGTCAGTTTCGAGCTTCTTTCGAACGCCGCGCCAATATCCCCAGCGTTGCTATGGCGCAAGGTCTCGCATGCGATTGGCTGGTGCGTCACGCACATTTACATAATTCGGCTTTCGGAGACACCAGTTGCAGCGTTTGGGGAATGCTTTGTCCACGCGTGCATGTGATTACATGCTCCGTTGTTCTTGCTATAGTGGTTTATACGCTGTAGTGCGTGCTCTTCGTTTGCCTTTCTATTCAAACTATTCTACCGCAATGTTCGACAACGGAAGTGAAACAAATATCATGTACGTAATCGTGTGAAAAGAAAAAAAAAACGATAGTCTACTTGTACATGTAGTAAAAATTATGGCAGCAGACTGACTCATGGGAAGGTAGATGAGAGGGTCACATGAAACCAGTTATATCCAAATACTATCAAGATCGCACGAAACTAACGAGTCGTGTTTGTTTGTTTGTTTTAATATAATTAACACCACCAAACAAGGCAACATATGCACGGCTTGTAAAAGCAAAACAAACAGGAAGCGTGACCTTTGCCAGCACTGTGTCATTTATCTGTCTTCAAAAGGGTCGGCAATGATAGAATCAAATCAACAACAATGAAAACGCGATTTGTAAATGTGTGGATGCGCCACCCGCTCCTGTTACATGCGCATGGTCATGGCGTGTGGATGCCATTGCGTAGTGCGTGCACCATACACGTGTACACCATACGTGCAATTATCGTATCCGCCATCTTGAAAGACGTAATGGTAAAACAAACCCGAGCGAACCGCATTGTTTTTTGGCTCCATACGCTGAGCTGCTAGGAAGGATGCCCGGGAAATTTGACTCTCTCAGTGAGCCAATCAGAAGGCGATGTGGTTGCTAGAGGCGGAGCTTAACATCGATTGGCACCATTGTACGGATGGGTGATTCTCATCTCGCATCGCCGCTCGGAGATTGTCTTTGAGAAAGAGGTGAATCTTCAAAGCCCGTTTTCTCGCAATTTTGTCAGGCTAACAAATTAAAAAGTGCATTTTATTTCGCTTTCCATGCCCACTTATGGTGCCGAAGAATGTAAGTGTCTTATATCAATGCAAAGCTTAGGAAATGGGCAATGTGATTCAGTGAAAAAATGAATTTTCAAAATGCCCGACTTTTGCCTGAAACCGTTGTCGCCGGTCACAATTACTAAACGCGTCTCTGACCAGTGATTCAAGTTGAATGGACAATCGTCGGGACGATAAGTGCGACGTTTGAACAATTATGGATTAACAAACTCGCCACGGAACGGTGATTTAAATTCAATGGTCAATCGTCGGGACGATGAGCGACGCGAGACCATCACCAAAACCTTTACAAAACGGTTAGTCAAGTTGAATACGCAGTCGTCGGGGACGATGTGCGACGTTTGAACAATCACTGAAACGCTTCGCCGATCGACAAAAGACCTCCTTAATTGATTAGTCGCGACGAAAAGAGACGACTTCGTTCCGACTCGTCGGAACCATCTTTTGTTGATATTTATAATGAGCCAAAAAGAGCGCAGTAATGAGCACATGAGGCCCAAAATTTGGATCGTCGGGGACGATTGGCGACGATCTTTTGTCTCATATCGTCGCGACGAAGATATCTCCCTAACACAGTTTTTCTGTTGTGCCTAAGGAAGAAGTGAAATTAAGCATTTCACTTAACCTTTGACCTTTGACCTTTTGGCAAAAAAAAAAAAAACCTCCAAGAGAATCTCAATTGGGTAATACATACATACACTAAAGTTTCAAGAAAAGTCCTGCAGGCATTGTATAGATAAAAGGAAAACTAGTGGCATTTTTGAAGAGTTTACCTTGACCTCTGACCCCCAACCTTTAACCCATGACCCCTAATTCGCTAGATGATCACTGACATTTAGTACATGCATATGTATTAAGTTCCATGAAGATACCTTGAAATGTTGGTGAGATATGGAGAAAAAAAAGTGAAATTTTAACATTTTCACTTGACCTTTGACCTTTGATTTTTAACCTCATAACCCAAAACTCTCTCTCTCTCTCTCCCTCTCTCTCCGGTGAATCTTTATTCGGTAGTTCATGTATACACCAACTTCCAAGAAAATACCTTCAGGCATTCCATAGATATGGAGGAAATAGTAAGATTTTGAGCATTTAACCTTGACCTTTTGACCCTTGACCTTGAGCGTGTGCTCCCAAAAGTTGATAGGTACAACTTCGTTCTCTCATAGATACACATGCCAAGTTTCATTAGAATACCTGAAACAGTTTTTTAGTTACGCTGTCCACAAAAAAAAAAAAAATGATTAAGACGGAAGGACTGACGGAAGGACGGACGGACGGACGGACGGACGGACAAACCGAAAAATAATGCCTCCGGCGACACTTAGTGGCGGAGGAATTACAAAGGAAAAGGTGCGAATAGAAACACGTTCAGACTCTAACTGATAACCAGTGAGTTACACTGGGATGAACGCTTTTAATAAGATTCAAAATCGTGTGTTATTAATTCATTTCATAAAATCAGATGAAAAAAAAAGGAATCTTTGATGTCAGTGACTGTATGGAAATTATGTCGCGTCATACATCATGTACTCGCTGATTCATTTCATCACGTTAAAAAGGACCAGCACGCAATCAAGCCGCTTGTGTCTACAGACAGTCATCACCTTTTATCGTTTTTATTTCACGTGACAGCACCGAACTATGCAAAGAGGACTTATACCTTCCTTTTTTTTTCTAGCCTTTGTTCCCGCTTTTCTTTTGCGTCTACTTTCTGGGGAAGTACTTGAGAATTTTGATTTATGATATGGTTTATTGCATCCGATGCACAGGAAATTCGTTGTTCTTCTTAAATAAATAGAAAGCATCTTACAATATAACTAAAGTTCTTGCATGTTTTGATACCTGAAATTCCCCTGCCACTTCATCCGTTTTGGAAGGCCTCCATGTGAATCAAAACAAGCTGTAATGACGTACCTTATTTTTCACGACAAGCAGGATGTAATAACAGTGATCACACACAGTCACGCGACATGACCCTGCACGATTATAGTCATACCTCTCTATAGGAATACGTGTGATGAAAAGAGTGACCTTGCAAGATTGACCGACTACTGTTTCGTCCATTTAATAATATCGCGATTCACATCTTCAACGCGAACGCTGTTAAAGACCACGCAGCCTCCATGGTTGACAATAGAAACAGCTGTCTCGCACCAGGTAACATCATTTTTTTTTTTTGGGGGGGGGGGGGGAGGAGATGGGGGGGGGGGGGCTAGTTGACGTTATCGTTGGCAAGTGCAGTGATCTAAAGTTCACTAAACATCGTTAATCGTTGCGTCAATGCACAAAGCGTGGTGTCGGATGAATGCAGGAGTATATATCGATCATCGCACTGTTCGTCCTGCATCAGTCAGGTATAAGAACATTCTACAGACAAACGGAAATCTCTCAGGCCCAACATATCATTACTCGTGTGAAACCTCAAAGTTGTCTTGCTATTTTTATATGTCATTATGAGCTAATATAGCTACGCAGATTGTTATTATTAAAGACTAAAGTCATCCTCCCATAACACGCAGTGTATCGGACAGCTGAATGATTCGTGCACGGTTGGTGTACACAAAGCAATCGAAAATAGTATTCTTGAAAGCAATATTGACAGCACGTGCCTTTTCAAAGTACAAGTCCACCTTCATATACATAAAAATTGAGAGAATGCAGCAATATTAGTAGAACACATCAGTGAAAGTTTGAGGAGAATTGGACAATCCGTTCAAAAGTTATGAATATTTTAAGTTTCTGCGCAGTCACTGCTGGAGGAGAAGACTACTACAGTGTATGATGTAACATGCGTACAACTATAATAATAAGGAAAGTAAAAAGAGAATTTCACAAAACTGTACTTTTGTAATAAAGTGCACATTTCTTCGACTTGCTCTTGACGTATGTTAAGGGTAATATTGTTCCCCTTGCCTTCTGAAAGAGAGAAGTGGAGTGTTCTTTTGTTATGCGAGAAAAATGGAAATGTGTTGTATTTTCTTTATTCTTTCTTTATATCGTTGTACTCATGTGACATCACAAGCTATATTAGTCTTTTCATTCAGCCGTGACTGAGCAAAAACTTCAAAAATTCATAACTTTTTAACGGATTGTCCGATTTTGCTCAAACTCTCACTGATGTGTTCTACTAATATTGCTGCATTCACTCAACCCACATATCTATGAAGGTGAACTTGTCCTTTAAAGCCATGGTTCGAAAGTCACGACACAGTGGCATCCAGTACCACCCAGCCCAAAAGAAACACTCTTTTTAGTTCTTGACTGATGTTATTTAGAGTACTTCTTCTGATCATATGCATTACATTCATGGCATTCAACGAGCTACTTAACTTTCTTGTGGGTATTTTTCTTTTTATTCTGTAGGCAGGGAATGTCCTCTGTATTTCAGGAATTCACGAATGCAATTGAGCTATCTCCCCCAAAATTCATATTAGCCTAAAATTCCTAGTATAACTCTACTATCTTGACATCATAAATAGTCATACGGTTTAAGAAAAGACGCCACATGGAATCCAACCAAATTCAGAAATGGGAAATTTAGAATGGGTGTTTCGTTGTCCACAAGCTTTCTGTGAGTATTTCTAGTTAAAGGGGATGGCTAGGAACTGAACAGTGGGAATCAGTGGGAATGCTTGGAGTGACTGTTCCAATTTATGTGGGATTCATTTAAGAGTACATTATGTATCTATTGTTGTGTGAAAATCATTTGCTTCAGAACGGTCTCATATTCACGTAATGCGCAGTTTAATGCCCCGTCATTGCACAGACATGCTAGCCTGGAAACATTACACTGCACATTACTTGAATATAAGACCATTCTGAAGCAAATAATTTTCACACAACAATAGATATATAATGCACTCTTAAATGAATTTCACAAGAATCGGGACAATCATCCCCTAGCATTCCCACTGATTCCCACTGATCAGTTACTAGCCATTCCCTTTAAGCTGTTTGTTAAACTATCCCTTTAAGCTGTTTGTTAAACTATCCCTTTAAGTCCATCGGGCCTACGTGCTAAAACGTCTAATGCATGAGAGTGTCAATTTCTCAGGTGAAAAGAGCTCGTGCCTGTGTTATCTCAAAAAACAGAAACGAGTAAACCACTTCCTGGTGTGTATGGGCTGGCATGCATGCAGTGTGTGCCTCCACTGACGTTGATGGCGTGTGAATTACACAGAATTACCGATCCTTTTTTTCTCTCTCTCTCTCTCTCTCCTTTCTTCCTTTCTTTCTTTTTGAGGGGGGGGGGGGGTGGGGGAGTGGTCGTGTACGCATTATTGGACCGATTTGGAGTGTGGCGATCAGCGGTTTGGCGCGTTGAATGTGGAGTACTTGTCCTAAAATAGAGTCCACTCTCCGGATTGTTATCTGAATGATTCACGTTACGTAGTTTACGTATGGTGTAATGGACAGCTGAGATCCTATTGCTGGCGTTGAGGGCGTGATATAGGTATTGGTAGTGTGATTGCTGGACTATTGGTCCCAGTACAGTGCGTATCAAAAAAAAAAAAAAGCGCAACAAGATCTAATTTCGAATTTGTGAAAATTGTGTTAACTTTACACCAAAGTGAGTAGTAACATCCTAAAGCAACATACCTCCTCTTTTTAATGATATCTTATCTATTCTTACACGGTCATGGATGGCTGAGTAATCATTCTTTTTGGACAATAGGTCAAATTGGACTTGGGACCGAGTTTCAGTTTCTGCATTACACTATGAATGACATCGCATTTTCGTAGAGAAAAGCTAAATGTCTTGGTCTGGGCTGGACTTTGTGGAAACGGTTTGCTCCTCGGGCCCTTCTTCATTGAAAACAATTGAGTATATGAATATAAGAACGACCCAAGTCCATGGAAGATCATTTCGAGTAAACTAAAAAAAAAACTTCATATCTTTTTTATTTGTCCAATAATATTCTATTTAACTGTGATGGGAAGGCAACATTGTATATACAAATTAGAACATATATTATTATGACAATTAACATTTACATTAATTGTGGAGAGGCCATTTTGTATGGGGGACTTGGGTCGTTCTTTGATTCATATGGACTTGGGTCGTTCTTTGATTCATATACATGATATTCTGCTATAGAGATGGGAGAAGGATGAGAAAGGGCGCTATTATATGAATGTAAGAATGACCCAAGTCCTTCATTCTTACATTAATATAAGATTTAACTCATTCATTTCAGGCACTTCCGGGGGTAATTAGGATTTATCATTTACGCACAAGATGAGTCCATGCATAAGCTACAATTTCCCCACGTCAAACTAAATTTGGCCAAAAATTGGACTTGGGTCGTTCTTATATTCATATATTCAATTGTACGGAAATGGATACTTAGAAATTTTAAATGAACATGTGATTCCTGAGTTTATGGAAAATGTTCCTGTGTAACAGATGGGTGTGTTCAGACGCCTATGGTGGGCACAGGTCCTATTGCGCACCAACCCATCGACTAGTTGTAGTAAGAAACAGATTGGCTGAGGTATTTGGAAATTGGGTGATTGCCTTGTATCATGATGTGGAGGGGCCACCATGATCTCCGGATCTGACTTGTTGTGACTTTTTTCTTTGTGGTTATCTCAAGAGCAAAGTGTGGCCCTCCACCTAATATCGCAACTCTGAGACGAAGAATCACTGATGAGCTTGAAGCTCTATGCCACCAAGCCCTAATGTTGTGTTTTGTGTTGTGATATGGGTTGTGCGTGATATGGAGAAAAGAGAAATCTCTGTGTAGAAAGAAATGGTGACCATGTTGAGGGGCATGGGATGTAATGTTAAAAAGAGATATCCGAAAGAAGACAATGGTAAAATGCGATTATTAATTTCATTATTTCATTTGATAAGTTAATTTCTTATAAGGTGCATTGATTCTTGCAGTGTCTAAACTTGGTCGCAAGTCGAATTTGACCATTTGCCCAAAAGGAATGATTACTCAGCCATCCATGACCGTGTATGAATAAAAAAAAAGAAGATATCATTGGAAAGAGGAGACATGTGGTTTTAAGATGTTGCTACTCACTTTGGTGTAAAGTTAACACAATCTTCACAAATTTGAAATCAAATCTTGTTGCGTTTGTGTGTGTGTGTGTGTGTGTGTGTGTGTGTGTGTGTGTGTGTGTGATACGCACTATGCATACAATGTGATTAATATGACCATCTATGCGAAACACAGATTTGGTATTACCTTTGTGACATTGTAAAAGTAAAATGTCTCACTACAAGAATAAATATGAATCTAGTGTTCAAGTTTTATGTCACTACGTACTTTCCAGCTCTGGTACTTTACATTATGCACGTAGCACGGCAGATAAAGCACTGTTGTTAGGGATGTCAGAATTTCATGCCATTGTATTAACATTTAACAAAGTAACTTTGCATTTCAGACTGGTTGTCACACACTCATTACCTGTGAAGCCAGTTATATATGGTATAGTCCATACCTACAAAATGTTTGTACTTGATTGTGGGGACAATTATTTATGGCTCGACTCAACACCCTAGCAGTATCGAACACTACCGGTAACTCACAGTAAACGCAGTACGTGGGACTAAGCAAACGTTATGTAATTCCTCAAGTTTCTCCGCCGTTTCTCCTTCGCTCTTGTCTACTGATTTTCGTTCCTTGTCCTTTTTTTGATGGTTTCTTTTGTCAATGAGCTCTTTTTCATTTTCCTTCATTACTTGGTAAAAATGTAATGTATTTTTTTTTTTAATGAAGATATTTGTCAGATTTAGGTGGTGATTTTGAGAGAAAGACAAAAGCCAGAAGACAACTTCAATTGTTTAATAACAAGACAATGGTTGAGGGTAAAGTCAATGCTGCTCTCTAAGGCTGCGTTCACATAGAAGTATACGGTATCCGGTATACGGTATTCGATATTCGCTATACGCTATTCGGCCATGGCGAGTCACGTAAGGTAGCACGCTTGTCCTACTTTAACTGGCGCCGTCGAGTCGACCCAGATAGTACACCATCACTCGCGCCATCATGAGGCTGCGTTCACATAGAAGTATACTTTTCGGGTATTCGGGCTCGTTTTTCGAGGGCACGCGAATAGCTTGAATCGAACGATAAGATTTCCTCACACCGGTTCACATAAGAGGGCACTATTCGAAAGTACGAATAGCTGCGAAAAGTATAGCAAAGTGGGAATCGAGCTTGTTCGATTTTCTTGCAGCGTATACCGTCTCTCGTTTATGAAATAATGACACTTTTGGTCTGGATTTGCCCTTTAGCAAAAATAAGCATGTAGACTGACATTCTGACGCAGTTTAGAAATTGTTAATAAAATTTGCTGGGATGCAGGAGGAAGAAATCCTCACTGCATGGGATGGTGAGTAGACGGTGCGGGTGGCGGTGTATTCGGTGCCCGAATACCGAATACCGAATACCGAATACCGAATACTTCTATGTGAACGCAGCCTTAGGCAAATCTCTCGTTTGAAGAAGCTACCCCCCTGCAGACAATGCCAGTGTATATCTTGGCAATCAAGGACTTACAAACCAGAGATATAAAGCACCTGTTTCTTGACCCTGGCCTAATCTAAGCATCAGTCACCGCCACAGGGGGGGGGGGGGGGGGGGCACCCGCGAGAGGAGGGGATTATTTTGGTTTTGGCATGGCCTATGAACACAGCCTAACACTCTGACAATGGTCCTGATCAATGGGCAGGAGTGGAGTGTTCTATTACATATTCATGAGAAATTCTAATGTCACAGCTAGTCTTTATTCATCCTGAAATGCAGTGTATCCAAGCACATGAAAACATGACATGTGCTTATTTTGGCATGTGCATGCATTTTCTCACTTTACCATGAATTCAGACTAGGAGTGCCCAGGGCAATCAAGGAATTATTAATAAAGCAGTCATGTGTTTTGAGCCCCGTCTTAACAGACCTTCTCCCCGGTTGCGCCCGGCGAAGATAGATTATACATTCCACAGATTCCATGAAACACAGAGTGCCCCGTTTTAACAGGACGGTATTGCTCGAAATCCTTCCCCGGGGGAGACAAGTTCTCCATAGCCCCGTCTTAACAGATCTTCTCCGGGTGCGCCCGGGTGTTCGGCGGCGAAAATAGCATTAACAATTTACAAAATCCATGAAACACGGGCTAACCGCCAAAGTGTCCCGTATAACAGGCATTGCTCGAAAACTTTCACCGAGGAGGATACGCTCTCCTCGGCCAATCACATTACAGGTACGCTGAAAATAAAGCATTCCACACGCACATCATTGTCATTGCACTAGCATGTGGTTAAGTACTAATGTACAAGTGTGTACTTCTCACACACTGAAGGCATGTGGTAACATTTATCTATAGATGCGTTTCAATATTTATTTAGACAAACTGTTTTTTCCCCTGAAAAATGTGTTTACTGTGAAAGCGTCTTTCTTTTGTCTTTTCATAATGATCTTTCAAAAAGAGGTAAAGAAAGTAGAAATCATGAAATCAACCACAGGTTTAATCAGAGCATGTCTATTACTATACTGTGCAACTCACAGAACTCGAGGAATATTGCAATTGTTTACATAATGGATAGGTATTACAACAAGCATTTCACACTTCTACAAAATGAATCTTTGAATGTTTTCATTTTTGAACTACCTCCAACAAAATTTTACTCTCTTCAGCTATTGCTAATATCAATGCCAGTGTTAAACATCAAAAGCGGGATTTGTGTGTGTGCGTGTGTGAGTGTGTGTGTGTGTGTGAGTGTGTGTGTGTGTAACACATTTTATTACTAGTACGTGGGTACACAACAGCCTTATACGCGTTGTGCAGAAGTTGCCGTGCGAAGCACAGCGTACAGTCTGGTCGTGCTACTTGTAATACACAGGGAGAGTTCGTGGATTTGCGTGCGCAATACTGGTTACCTGACTTAGCGCTGGTCACGAGACGCCTCGAGAGAAGATTCACCCCGCGAGCGTCTTAACAGACACCATTCCCGGGGTAGCCCGCGGCGGTTCGCCCGAGGCTACCCCGCGTCTACCCTGGCTGATCGAAGGGTGAGGTTTCGCCCGAGGCTACCTCGAGACTATCCACTGTATTGGGTCTTAACAGACACAGGGGAAGATTCTTCAGCCGAGGCTACCCGGGGCTACCCTGCCTTTTTTTTAAGACTTCGCCCGAGGCTACCTTGCGCCTACCCCGGTCCTGTCCAATGTGTTGCGTCTTAAGAGGCACAATCTTCTCAAGGGAAAATTCTTCACCCGAGGCTACCCGAAGGCTAACACACGTTTTCTGGCAAGAGAGACCAGAAGTAATGGCCCAATCACATATAAACACGGATGCTAAAGGATTTACACGGTGATCCGACGTCCAGGGAGATCCGGGATTTTGGTATGACTGTACACATGGCATCAACACGGCAGCTACACGGATAAGGCCGGAAGAGCGCGGCGTCTACACGGACAAACACGGCATGTACACGGATCAACACGGCAGCTCCACGGCAGCCACACGGACCACCCCGGATTGCTCTGCCAACACGGCAATCTCCGGATGACGCCGGATGTTTTTGACCTCCAAAAGTTGCCGTCTTGGCCTCCCGGCGTCAACACGGATCTCTCCCCGGATCAGATCCGGGGTGGTCCTGGGTGATCCGGGATGTCTACGTGACTGGGGCAAGAGACCAGAAGCCTAGTCAGCAGAGCTGCTCTGAAAAGGTGGTATTCTTGGTATTCATGTTTATTGTTCAGGGTCATTGTAAGTACACTTACATACACATCAGTGGTTCTTGTGTAAAGTTCAATTTTGTACAGATAGTTCAAATTTGATCAAAATCTGGAACTTACATTAACTTTAAAATTAATCATGAATTTAACGAAACTGACTCAAGCAGCTCTCATACTCAAATCATCTCCAACTGGAATTGCTTTTTTTTAGATAAAGGGATATACTCTGTATCATAAGCTTTGAAAATTGCCTTCGCTGCCTTGAATAAAGACTAAGCGCACTGCGTTTACAACAGAACACCTACGGACATACAGAAGACAGTGCTCTTATTTGTATAGCGGTTAGTCTCGATTCAGAAGTATATGGATATAACAACGAGACCAAATTGGTTAAAAATTCATTTATTATGACTAAGCTACTCATTTGGAAATTCTATCATAGCTTGATAAGCATATCTATGCCCGACAAACAAAATGACACCAAACAGGTTTTGCCACCTCACGTGGTACCAATATCTGGCCTGGCCCATGGACTACTTGCACACTGGTCATGCTCTGTACTGCGAAGAAGTTAGGTACGCTATCACAGGTGTTGGTAAATTCCTTTGGCAAAAGGCAGATTTCTGTTTGCAGCACTCATTAAAAAGCCAGTTCGGGGTTCCTGTTTGAGCATGTGCAGAAAAAGGCCATGTGTAATTTCACAGTTATAAGCATTTGTAATGCTATGATTATTCATGAATCATTATAAATGGTGCCTGCCAGCACATCCCCGTGACAGCAAGCCTGGTATTTGGCAATGTGAACAGAAAAAGTTTGTTAATGTATTCAAAACAGCACACTGAAATAGATGCTTCCCAATGTGTTGATTGACGAACCATTTTGGTCACCTCATCTAGACAGGTTCATTGTTTCTTAGAATACGAGTTTCATAAATTGCTTTGCTGGGCAAGCTGCTTCATTTTATCGCTTTGAATTGAGTGAAGTGCGTAGCCAACTAAGAAAAATGAAAGATCATTTTTTGGCTTATTGCAGCATGCTGTGTGAGCAGTGATTTACAATTTCTTTCTTACATTAGGAGTAATCAAGTGTGTAGAGAACAGTATTAACAAAAAAAAAAAAGAAATTCCTGTAAATGCTAGCAAACAAGCAGAAACACGCACGGGCCAATTACTTTAAGCGAAATATCATATTCAAGCAAATACAAGCAGTTCTCTTTCAGTCTTGGGAGACTGATAATGAGAAGATTTAAAAAAAAATGTTACCTAACATGATTATTACTAAAACGTTCTGTTCAATATTAAAACAATTGCTCTTAAACACAGCTTAACATCGCTAAAAACCAGGAAATGTTTCCTCGGTCCTCATAATCAAATTCTATACCGTGCAAAAACGGCTTAGAGCATGGGACATCGAACTCAGTGGAATGCTAACCATTTCTGTTACCATGAAGCACAACCTACGGACAATTTGCATAACTTGGGAGACTATACCACTCCCTCTCTTACGTAACTCAAAGAGAATGCCTGCAATTGAGTACTTCGACCAATCTTTAGGTTGCGTTCACATAGAAGTATTCGGTATTCGCTATTCGCTATTCGCTATTCGGGCACCGAATACACCATCACCCGCACCGTCAACTCACCATCCCATGCAGTGAGGATTTCTTCCTCCTACATCGCAGCAAATCTTATTAACAATTTCTAAACTGCATCAGAATGTCAGTCTACATGCTTATTTTTGCTAAAGGGCAAATCCAGACCAAAAGTGTCATTATTTCATAAACGAGAGACGGTATACGCTGCAAGAAAATCGAACAAGCTCGATTCCCACTTTGCTATACTTTTCGCAGCTATTCGGTACTTTCGAATAGAGCCCTCCTATGTGAACCGGTGTGAGGAAATCCTATCAATCAAAGTGGGAATCGAGCTTGTTCGATTTTCTTGCAGCGTATACCGTCCCTCGTTTATGAAATCATGACAATTTTGGTCTGGATTTGCCCGTTATCAAATATAAGCATGTAGACTGACATTCTGATGCAGTTTAGAAATTGTTAATAAGATTTGCTGCGATGTAGGAGGAAGAAATCCTCACTACATAGGATGGTGAGTTGACGGTGCGGGTGATGGTGTATTCGATGCTCGAATAGCGAATAGCGAATAGCGAATACCGAATACCGAATACCGAATACTTCTATGTGAACGCAGCCTCAGGGGGAGCAGGAACAAATCTAAATAATATCTAAATAAATATGCATAATATGAATATATTCGTACACAACCAATCACTCTTTCATGTTGACGATTTAATTTGCATGCGGTCTAATAATGCAATTACCGCGAATTCCGAGGCAAAACAGCTCTGCCCCTTGGCTGAATCTCAAAACCCTTGTAAAGACAGTGTACAAGTACCACTTGGGTACATTCAACAATCAGACTTAGCGAGCTTGTAGGACAGAATGTCATATCATTCAGTCCAGTGTAAAATGTGATTTCCTCGAGTAAAATAGAGCTACCACTGGATTGGAAATCTTTCTCAAATCATTTTACCACTGAGAAGAATAAAATTCAGAGAGAGAGACCATTCGCATTCGGAATTCGGCTGCCCGCGGTTGGAACGAGCTCTCCCATGAATGAACAACATGACTGGCCTGTTAAACCTGCTCGTCTGGGTGGAAAGTATCTGAGGACGTACTAACCTAGTAAGTATCAAACTGGTCTAGAATCCAGATACATGACTTTATCACTTTGTCTGAATATTAAAGAATTTCCCTTCTCGAATTTACTGTGGTTGTGGATTAAGACTGCAGTGCATGTATTTAACCTTTTACAAAGAACCCATAATATTTACTGCAATTCCAATTCTCTGTCAAGGAGGGCGGGGCGTGTCTTGGAGGCTTTTGACAAGCATATACAATAAAAGGGTACAGTGTACCTACTACCGGTTTTCCTTTCGTTACGAAGCGTTGTATTCAATTGTAGCCGTTGGTGTAAACTGAAATTTACATGTAAAATTAATTTGAATGTTGCACTTTGTCGCGTTTTTTAGGTCAAAAGGAGGAAAAAAAAAACAAGTTACAGTTATAATTAATTTAAACTGTATATACATTTATTCACTCTGCAGCAGCCCTCTTCCACAACATTGTTTTTCCGAGAAGTTTTAATTAAATGCTTTCCCTTTTGGGCATTGTTAAACTTCATCAATGGGAGAAAGAGAAATTAGATTGAAAACAACAAACGGAATGTGTATTTCGGGTAATCGTTCCGAGACTTGTTTTCATCCTGATTGTTCTAGACTAGCTAATAATTATCACTTTCTAATGTAAACTTATATTGTGTTAGTTGATAATAAATTACTAGGTCTCCATTACTTTGTCGTTTCCATGTCCAATCCTGACAAACAATGGAAGAAAATCCAACTGTCATAACATGAATATATAGTCCTGCACCATGAAAAATCGTCATCGCAGTCCAAGAAGCCACGAGCTATTGGGAGAGAGTTCCTTATGTCCCCCCCCCCCACCAACTTGCACAAAATAAACGAACCACTAACTATTCCCCCTTACTAATAATAAACTAAATAAAGGTTAAGGGAAGTCTTCCCATAAATGGCATAACCTTTATTTCGTTCATTATTAGTATTAAAAAAAATAGCAATCTATCCATTTTGCGCAAACTAGTGGGGGGGGGGGGGGGGGGGCATAAGGAACTCTTTCCAGATATGGAGCAGTTTGTTTGTTTTTCTATCAAACCCCCGCAGCTCGGTCTATAACATTGAATCCGTTCTTTCATGTTACACTTACCAATTTGCTTGCTTTAACTTTACACATGTTTAAAAGAGATTTCAAGGCTTGTTTTATTGTAATGAAAAATATAGGTTCAGAAGTGTCTTGTAGCCAAGGGTGTTTTCCCCCTTTTGTTGAGAGGATACAATTTAAAACACAAAATACAGTGGACACATCTGCGCACGTCAGAATCTAGGGTGAATTTCCATTGTTTGGAAATGAAGAATGGGGATGAGTATGTGGCATGTAAAACAGGTGGACAGGTTCAGAATCTGTACAGTCTGTCATTTAGGTGAGGTATTCACGGTGGCTAGCAGGTGAATACATACAAGCTTGTAAGAATTCATGTATGTGTTTGTGAATCTACACTTTTACAGTATTGATCAGATTCCGACGGGAAGGATAAGTCTGGCGTATTACAAAACATTTTGTTTTTCTCGCGGCCTTGCACCCTGCCTTAGGCATTCTCCTGTCAAGACAGTGGCCACGCACACACGGTCAAGCTGTCTGCGAGGTTGGTTATTACAACGGACTGCGTTGGCATCGTGCTTCTCGTCTTTGCAGGGAGCTGCCCTCATCATGATGGCGGTAATATGGAAAAAGCTACCTTCGACTGAAAAAGAAGCCCCAATAGACCCCCAATTCGTAAGGTAAGGTCAATGTGAGTGTATAGGGAACTAAAATCCTACACAGGAGCAATTGCGGAAAGAGATCCTTATGTCCCCCCCCCCCCCCCCCCACTAATTTGCACAAATAAATAAATTACTTTTTTTTTTACTATTACGAATAAACTAAATAAAGGTGATGCTGGGGTTATGTCTCGAAGGAAGTCTTCCCATAAACGGCATAACCTTTATTTAGTTCATTATTTGTTTTAAAAAAATAGTAATTTAGTGGGGGGGGGGGGCATAAGGAACTCTTTCCGCAATGGCTTATAAAATGTTGTTTGTTTGATTCAATTTGGGACTTCATTCATAAATCAAATACCTACACCAGTCCTGAACAATTCCTTTGATATTTGAAATATACACCAAATACTTTTCACATCTTCTTCTTTAGAACAATTTCTACTCTTAGGGGAATAAGGAAATAAAAGAGAACTGACCGAGTTTGTGTCAGACTACACCAAAACTTCCCAACCCAAGTCTATTGTATTTTTTGATTCATTGAGCAGGTTTCTTGGTTTATGAAAATAGACCTTTTTGATGCTCGGAAGACTGAGGGAGTTTAATAGACGGCACATCTTGGAATCTCTTCAAAAGGAATCTTCGTTTGTATTTTTTTCTGTTAATCACCTAAAACAAAGTGAAATACAGTAAAATAACCAAAATACACACACACACACACACACACACACATATATATATATATATATATATATATATATATATATGATATACTCTAGACAATGAGGGCAGAAGATGTTGCAGGATGCCGGCTGGGTGGATTAAAAGCTTTCGACCTTCGGTTTTCTTCAGCTTTGCTGTCTGTTTATATGGAAAGAAATAGATGCTTTGATCATGACAGATCATTATTATGGAGTATTGATCATAATACATTGAATACGATTTCAACATAAGTTAATTATAGTTTCAGAGCATACTTGGCAACATAGTTATCAGTTGCAAAACATTAAACAATGCATAACTAGGTATATATAGTGTTATAAGGGGTGTATATTGCATACAGGCATATCATACCATTGAAAAAAAATATTAAACGCATATCATAACTAAACGTCATAATGTAGTTACCTGCTAAGCAGATGTGTGTGTGTGTTTCTTGAGTTGTCGGCCTGTCATCAGGCCTTCAGCAGGATCCACCAACAGAACAATTGTACGTTCTAAATGGCATAGTATTGCATGATATACTGTATAATGTGTACATAGTGGCCTGGCTTCGTATGTGATGGGTGCAGCATTTTCAGTATAGTTGTGACTGAGGAAGAAGGGCGCGGCCAGCAGACATTGCATAACTTCATTTGTTGACAAGCCTGCGACCCTTTTACAGGTCTTCTTCGGGGTTTGTAACGTAAACAAAACAACACTTTTCCAAATACTTGAACAGAATCAGGTAAAAGGTATCACATTCGCAGCTGTAATTAAGGACTGACCGGATTGTAGTTTTATAAAATGTCAGTAATAAAATGAGAGTAGATGACAGCAGTATTCAACCCCTGACCCAACTGCTTAGACACTAAGAAAAGGCCTTTAATTCCTTCATAACAATGGTTCGTTTATAATCAATTTCACATGAACTTCATAACTATTTTGAATATTTTGAAGTTCACTTTCAAGTCATTATTAAATGGATGTGTACAGCTCTCTTCCTATCATTCAATGAGATATGAACAAATGACGTCTTCTTTTCTGTCTTTTGCTAATTAGATTACGTCATCCCTGTCGGTGATAACCGACATAGTCTTCAATTCATATAGTAGAATTCCATTCGTCTGATTTTTCATATTATTCCACATTATTGTGTGTCCAGAGTGAAACGATTTAATCCGTTATAAAAATCATTCCAGTAATTGCCTATTGCCTGATGTAAAGTTCTACGAGCTAGAGTCTTTTGATTTTTGTAATCTTAAATATTTTGTCATTATTGTTGTGTAATTATTTTTGTATTTCGAATATCGCATCAACAACATGACTTGCATCACAACGCATGTCGTCAATTCATTTGTCTATAACTACATTTATTAAGAGTGCCGACTTTCATTCAGTCTTGTGCTTCAAGGCCTAAGATTTACATTGTCCGTCAGAAAATGCCAAAGTCGATAGTGCATGGAACTCTAGTATTTACCTGCATAAAAACAGTAAAAATTAACGTCTCAACAACTCTACCTGACTGTATAGTGAAAAACAAAATTAGTTCACAACTGATTGCATCCATTTGCTTCGCGTGAGTAGGGTTGGGCATGTCTTGCGATCATCCATGTGGATGGTTCAGGGGTGCCTTTAGCCTTCAAATTGAATCCCCTGGTGTACTTTGCGTAGTTCCTTTAAGTACCGTTTTCCCCCGTGAAGCTTGCTTTTTGTGTTGCGTATCTTGCTTTGAACGACGTTGACGTGAGGCTCGCTATCTTAACTTCGCAGTACATGAAGTTCTTGACCGTGCATTTGTCAGGGATCATGCAATCCTTTCTGCAGTTAGCAGTCCTCCAAGTCCTTGGCTTGTCCTAGACGAGTGTGTTGATTTTGGGATATATTCGGTTTGCGGGTCACCATATGTAGTTTATAGAAGGACTGTTGGAATGACAGGGGAAAAGACAGAAGAGAGAATGGTCGGATAAGAGGTCAAAAATTGAGTGAGAGTATTCTTTCTAGAGTGTGTGTAGTCCTGAAAAGGACTGTGAACCAAAGATATAGAAGAGGATAGAGTATATCGTATGTACTATACTATTCAAACGCCTTCCTTCAAAGATCATCATGTTGATTTTGTTGTTGTGCGCCATGCATTGTCATGGTATTCGTGCTGTCCTTGCAGGTGTAGCTGACCTTTAGGGTCGACCGTGTTCCTGTTGCACATCTTGTGGAGTTGATGTACTTTTGGAAAGTGGACTTAATCAACGGGGAGCCAAGTTCTCCCAATGTTTGTTCTAACATGTTTGCTGTATGGAGGATTGAACCGTGCTATGTTTCGTTCAAACGAAACCAGACTATGAGACTGCATTTGACCAGGCTGGACCCCAACCCAAGTCGGCATACACACTTACTAGGCGTTTTCCCATCAGCCCGATGTTTCGAAATAGCGCGCTATTTTCTGACTTAGGAAATTTTCCCGATAGCGAAATAGCGCGCTATTTGATAATGTGAACATAAATTAGCGCGCTATCTGTATCGCTCTGATCGAGAAAATTTCTCGAGTCCAACTCAGGAAATTTCTGAAAATAGCGGGATAGTAGCGCGCTATTTGATAATGTGAAAACGACTCGAGAAATTAGCGCGATGCATCCCATCATGCCTAGCGTGTGTGACCGGATCGATCGAGGCAAACTGCACACAAATCACGAGGAATTTTTGAGAGGGCACACACATTACTGATGCTGCTAGCAGCTGTTTGCACATACTCAGCTGTCGAATTAGCTCGACAAAAATTCGGACCGATTCTCTTCGGGCTGATGTAAATAAGAAATGAAATAGCGCGCTAACTCGCAATCGCGAAAAATTTCTCGAGCTTGGATTTTTATCGGGCTGATGTGAAAACGCCTACAGAGACCAGCTACAATTTCAATAATAATAACAATAATACTAAAAAAACACAAACTCACAGACACGCACAAAAGTTTTAGCTGAGTTTTACTGGCTGCACGCCATATAAAGGTGACTGGGCAGACCGGCTTGGTGGCGTTGTCGACTTTACTTTGACTGCAGGTGCAAATGGGTTCAGTGAGACAGCTTCCCAACTCCAGACCAGGGAGGATCATGTCCACAAAACGGCCGAGTGGTCTTCCACGCAGCGATCCACACCGGCATGATATCGGAAGCCTAAGTGCAGGGTAAATCACCCGTTCTGTTATAAGTGCAAAAATCTCCTGCACGAGTCACGATTCCTCCATGTAGCATAGAATCTCCTCCAGCGGTGGATGATGTAGCATTGGTGATGCAAGCATTGGTTGAGTTATCAGGTGACAGTTTGAAAAGCACAGATTTAAAAGTGAATATTGACTTGCCTATAACTATGAGGGCGCTTTAATAAGTCTGTTTTTTTTTTCTTTTCACAAAGAAAAAAAAACACATTTTATTTACTTTACATGCCTGTACAAAGTAAATGTAACATGATACATAAAGACAAGTAATACAATTTGATGGGCAGCTACAAAATAAAGTCCAAAGAACATGAATACAATACCACTTAATATTCTTTTAAAAGATATTTTCAGACATATTGAAATATTTATAATCAACTTTCTTTACTTGCCTTTAAAATTGAGAAATTGGCTAAAATGTAATAATCTAATTCTATTTCTGACAGATTATTAAGTACTCTGCATACGTAGAAGCGACATTGTAACACTTTGGGTTTTATGTAGAACAAAGTACAATGTACAAAATTCTCGTAATTCGAGTTTGAATCTGTAACACAATTACCTGTATTTTAGATAAAAATCTTGGTATAACATGGCATTTATATCGCATCACAGCGCTAGTGTAGTCGATACACGCAAGCGGATAGCCCGAGGTTTAGTGACACAACGTGCTTCAAAATTATACGTTAAATTCGAATCATAATTAGATCACATAATGGAAAGTGACAATTCAGGCCTCGACGTTCTATAAATTACACACGGTGAAGACTAGCTGTTTAAGAAAATGTATGCCTACGTGAACGATTAAAGATTATCGTGTTTCCGAATTGAAACGATTGAGATAATATTGGTAGTCCTTGCAGCATTGATTTTTGGGGTCTATTTTAATGTACCAGAATACAGAGAAAGAATTTGGATTTGTGTTGGAGTTGATGTGAAAATAAGTAATAATAGGTAATCAAAGTTGGATTCGTAGAATATCTAACAGTATTTCGTTGTAATTCCGAAAGAGTGTTACAATAAGAGAGAGACATTTCATCAAGGATGTGTGTGTTTTTTTTTAATATTCAAGGAGTATCATATAGGTATCATAATAATCATTATCTATGGCTTGTTAACATCTCTGTTTCGCTTCTTTTTTTAGGTTTCTGGCACCAAGGAACTTAGTGCCACTGGTGGTCGTAGAAGAAAGCGCCAGCTGCAGCATTCGGTAGGAAAGTAAAGAACGTTTACTAACGATTCACGTACCGCATTATATAGATTATAGTTACAATTATTAAAGCAGTTATAGTGAACGAGGAAAAACAGTGGCGTGAATAATATCAGTCCAGTGAACACAATTAGGCCATAAATCAACCGCATGCGCAATTTGCCGAGACGCTATCCAAGATGTGCGAACTTACAGCAACCTGTGATTTTATAGCGGATACAGCTGTCAAGATGGCTGCCACGGAAAGTCCAACGTTTACGTTGACGTGACCTCAGATTGGAAATTCTATTTCAGGAAGTTTATATACATGATTATTAATCTTTTCTTGGCCGATTTTGTTTCCTGCAATAGTATGTCATTCTTTGGGCATCCTGCCTTTGGATAGCCGTTCACGAATTAAATATCACTGCTTTGATATAGTTGTTGTAGTGACTAGTATTTATGAATGATGATGTCGCAATCAAAGTTCATAATTATCTACTAAAGAATAACTTGCCCTTGCAGCCCAAGTGTTAGAAGTATACAATTCTCGAATGAAGCTCCCTTTAATTTCGTTTTCCATTTCCCCCTATCTTGATGCAGTGGCGGATCCAGAGGGGGGCGCAACCCCTCCCCCTTATTTTTCGTAAAAAAAAAAAACAGAAGAAGTAACAAGAAACAGAACAAAATTCTTGGATCCACCCCTGCTGATGGGGATGGGATGTAGCCTGTATGAGTGTGTGTGTGTGTGTGTGTGTGTGTGTGTGTGCATGCATCCCTGTGATACATTGTATTTTAATGCATTTACGAATAACTGCTGTAATACAATGGAAATAACGCTATAGATATGTATTTATGTATAATAGTAATAAAACGATAAAATTATTATTATTATTATTATTATTATTATTATTATTGTTATCATCATTATTATCAATATCATTATTATCATTGTTATCATTGTCATTCTATCGTACATTTATGGTCAACAGGTTGGCACCTAACGGAAAGTCCAAGGTGGAATTCCATCATTCTGTTGATATAATCAGCCTAACAAGGTTGACTGTTGGCACGAGGCCCAGCCTTAAGGAACGACGCAAGAAGGTTTACAAGGTAGCCACAACCGACCAGCAGGAACATGGAGCAGCGCAGGAGACAGCTTGACGGTTGGTGCTTGACGGACAGACATGGCGAACCCACGGCAGACCGGTTGCTGGAGGTGGAGCGCTCGTACGTAGGTACAGAACCCATTACGGAGCAATGACGAGTTCGGGCGTGAGAGGAACGTCGCGCAACTGCAGGGGTAGGTCCAGTGCCAAGTTGACCATAGGACGCGCTATTTCCCGTAAGATGAATATGTCCGATTAGCTCATCGTGCTTTAACCGCTTCTATTTTTGCATCTACACAGGTCACTTTGAAAAATCACTAAACTTTCTCTATTGCTATTGCTACTGCTATTTCAAGAAACGTTTGGATGTTTTGTATGCATTGATACATTGATGTGGTTTGCTAATTTTTAAAAACGATATGATGGAGCATAATGTCATGCGATATCTTTTTTCCGAAATGGCAGTCTGCTGATATCAGTTCAACAGGAAAAGGGATGGATATCCCGTTGTCCCTAAACATTTGAGTTTTGGGGTACAGGTGCAGGAAAACATTTAATTTAACTACCAGTTACAATTGTACTTTTAATTGCATGGATGTAATTGTGGACCTAAGTGGCTCCCGTGTAGTCAAAAATGCACATTACAAACTTTTTTTTGATGAAATTTGAATTCTAGCGTAAAACTGAGACTAGAATAACACGTTACTGATGAGCGTATGTTTCGACGCAGATATTGGCTTATAAACAATTCTGTTCTAGCAGGCCTGCTATAAAGGGAGTTCAAATAGCGCATATCTCATTTGACCCATACGCCACAGACTTTCAAATAACCTGGAGGTGTGTGTTGTGATAAAAAAAAAAAATCCCTGTTGAAGCACGACATCTTGTATCAAATCAACGTTGATAAACTGCACCGAAAACAAAAATGCTAAACAGTGTTGAGGAAGAACTTACAATTGAACATTGCAATATTAAGTGTGAACACATACAATGTAGATACATAATTCATATTCTCATAGTTGCCCGCTTATTCTTTTTGTTTTAAAATCAGTGGCAAACACAAAGGCATTTTCACTGGACCTTTGTTTTACACATTATCAAAACACAACCGTGAACCTCTTATACTCGTGAGTTCTTACTTTGCAAAAAGTCCTGTGTTAAATATTACGAAACGCCGAATTGGTGATATATTTCCGGTGCTCATCCGAGGTGTTATATTAACACCTCCAGGTGTCATTTCAAAATATAGAATTGTGTTTTGAATAGTTTCTCAGTTACTATTCTTGTCGATGTTGAACTTGCTATAAAATCTTATTATATGTATTGATATTCCAAAATTAAAGATAATATAAAGTTTTTGTACCTCAAAAGTTTCCCTGAGTTTCCTTGCCTTAGTTTGTGTTTTAGGTTAAGGTACCTTTCATTATTATAACTAACACTGTGAGAATTACTCGCCCGAAAGTGCTCTCATGTCTTGGTAATCATGCACTAATGGTTTCGTACCAGAGCAGAGCGGGCTCTGAAAAATTCGAACGAGCCGTTAGTTTGACTCGACGCGGTACCGCGACAATCAATATACACGTATGTATTGTACGAAACCATTATTGCATGATTACTAAGACATGACAACACTTTGGGGCGAGTAAGTCTCACAGTCAAAGTTAGTTATAATTATGGAAGGTACTTTAACCCTAAACTCAAACTAAGACAAGGAAACTCAGGGAAACTTTGAGGTACCAAAACTTTTATTATCTTTAAAGCCCCGTGTGGGCATTTGAGACTTTAAAAAAAAAGAAAATGAAAGGAAGAGATTCGTCATCTAATCAGTGACGCGCAGCCAGACAAAACGGGATACCCACCGTCACTCCCCCCCCCCCCCCCCCCCCCCTCTCGCCAGCGGGGCCGTTTTGCGGCCGAGTGAACGGGATAGTAAAATGATCAGGAAGAGCAGTGAAAAAAAAATAAAACTGAGCAGAAGGGGGGGGGGGCTTAACAAATTATTATTCAATGCGAATGAGTGAGGCGGGATGATCATTGGCTAGTTAAACTTCTTAAGAGCTCATAAGACACGAAATTGCTGCACCAATAAAACTCTTGTATCCTGATGACACGCGAGTGCCACTGTACTGTTTGCAAATTGATCCGGGCGACTACAAAGTTCTTTAATGCACAAGTCCTCAACTTCGATTGAATTTGTATTTGAACTAGAGTACGAACTTGGTTTGGATGAACTACGAGCGCCATCTCATTGGTCTCTCCGATACCTGTCTAGGTAGTCCCACCTAAAACAGCCTTACTCCTTCATTTTGGGTGAAAAGAATAATCCCCTTTTCTTACATTGTTGGCTATACAGCGGGACGGGGTCACAAGCAGAAGGCAGAGGAAAGAGACATGGTACATTGTTTCTGTCTTCGATTCTCGCTACCATTCAATCTGTTTATCTATCTATCTCTGTAGTGTTACCCTTCGACCTGTTTCAAACTTTGATTTGCGACTGAATACTGTTCCGTCGTAACTTTATCTCGTGCTGGAGAAAAGGGATGATATTGAGAGACCTTTAGAATACAACAACGTACCCAGCATGCGTCTGAATATGTGTGTGTGACAGACGAATGTCTCGCAGACGATGCAGTAATGTTCACTGTGGCCCTTATTTCCCAAGCTTTCGACTGTGTAACCAGCCTTTTTCATGTTTTTTTTTAGGCGTTGGGATATGCGTGTTGTGTGTGGTGTGGTGTCAAGGGATGAGTATATGAATATATAAAAAATATATACTGCCACAAATAGTTCCCTTCCCAAACGTGCGCGATGCCTCATTGTGGGTAGCATAATTATACTGAAAGAAATTAGACTGCGGCGGACGTTGCTCTCGATCTCGAGTCTCCCTTTTAATCAGTCCAGCTTTCGGCCAGTCATCAGGCCTTCCTCAAGATCTGCTGCTGCATGAGACGTGCATCATTTGACGTGATGTCCTGCATCACAGCACCGTGTGCTCATCTTCTCTCTGTTGGGTAAACGCTGTTTGACAACCGTACGACTCCGCGAATGTCGGTATACATACCGGTTGCATGTGTTCGCTGTTCTGTCTGTGCTCTCTGTTCTGTATCTGTTGCAGAGAGACAGACCTGGTCTGTCTCTGCTTCGAAGTGAATCGGCTTGAAAGTGAATGTGATATTAATGTTAAGTCAAATGCTGACGAATTTCTCGTAAAAAGTTCAAATCTAGTGGGTGAACAATCATTCATGACGACAATAATAATGATTGTCTTCCACAAAGATTTGTATAATACGTCCATTTTTAGTTGTGGACTTAGAACCCCATAGAGTACTGTGGGCATTGAAGTCACTGACAATTAAAAAAAAATCCTTAACAATTATCTAACATAGACGTTAGGTCGTGTAAATTTTTAATAGTGCATGGATTTAAGTAATTTAAAATGAGAAGCAGAAAAAAACCAAAGGAAGCATTGATTTGCTGCAACCCAAGTACGGTATTGAGTGGAATAAAGTGAAAGGTGATTTTCGACTGGACGTAGATGGCGCATCCACTTCTCCGTTTATTTGGACGGTTTCGTGCAATGAGGATATAGTTTAGTATACTATAGAGGAGTTTTCGTCATCCCAAGTTTCCTGAATGCAAATAAAAGGAAGCTTTTCAGCGACTAAGTCGATATAGCGGAGAAACTCCCCTCTGTTTGCCGTAACGCCCCGTGCATTCCATTGTATAATGAAGATCGCCATGAAAAAAAGATAAAGGAAAAGTGTTATTGGAGTAGTGTGATATGGCAGATTACGAAACATTTGGCAAGCATGGAATGAATTTCGGTTGGAATGACGCACGAACCCCAGGGTTCCCAGGGCGAGGATCCACTTTAAAAGGTCTTTCTGGTTCCCCGCCTGGTTCCTAGGCACTGAGAAACTAAGTTCGCTCACTGCAACAACCTGATGGCGTTGCAAGTAGCGAATAAAGGCATCCCACTGTCGGCGGTGAACCTCATCGCCTTCTTTCGGGTGGATCCCCACCGCCACTTTGTATTAGAGGGCTTGGTGGAATTTGCCCTCAAATCCGGCCTCTGCGAAAATTTCCGGATCACAGAAAGTTCACCTCTTCTCCGGAAAGTTTGACCGGTTACGCTAAGCCTTCTCTTGACAGGGGCTGCCCCTCGCGCTTCAGCAATGTTAATGGTCTCTGGCCTGATAAACTTCTTTATGCTTCAGTGTCAACTGCAACCATTAATGAGATGAAAAATATTCCTTCCCAAATACGTACCCGACTAGTACAAACTATGTCTCTGGTAGATTATTCTACATACCAAATCTTTTACTGAATCACAGTTTGCTCATTTGTATTTCTCTCTATTAATATATTTGCTACCATGAGCACGCTCGAATATATCTTTGCCCACTTATATACGAACATGCACATTCGTATTAATATCCTGCAAAAGAAAAATCACTTCCTAACGCTACATGTCGACATGTCCTTCAGTCCTTCCAACTCTTCAATCGTTACAGACATTCGGGCATAGGTGAATATAACTCGATACAAGTGGCGTTCCACTAGAGAATGCAAAGAACCATTGTGCAAAGAAAAGGGAAAACCATTATGAACAACATATCTGAAGCATGTCATGGATTTTGGCTGTTTCCGTATTTGTTTGAAAGCCAACTTAATTTTCGTGCACTGTTTCAATCGCACCATGCAAAATGACTGAAAATGTTCACGTTTTGCTGTCTTTATTGTTTTCTTTCTAATACAAGGGCAGCAGATTCCAGATATCTGCATAAGTCAGCATATTGATAAGATCTTTCAAATTTACGCTTTTTCGGTGTTTATCTTTAACAGCTTTAGAACAAGCTGGAGTCCACCATGGATTAGGTCTGCGAGTACCTTGTCTTTTAAGTGGGATAGCACTGTTGGCAGCTGTTTGAATACACTGAATGAAGAAATCATACAACATGTATCAGTTATGGGCTGTTTTGCCTCATTGTGACATCTCAAAAGTTCTTGCTCGAATAACTCCCAGTTGGCCCTTCGAAAGGACCAGGATTGGGGAGATCTGGTAGGTTGGGGTGCACAATTGGGCGAAAAGGAGTCATAAATATCAATTAAATAGTGGTCGCTCCCAAAAGTGTAAGGAAAATCGACCATATACATTTTGAGGAAAGAGAGCGAGACGTTAGTGTCAGATCTATGGCTGATAAGCAGCCTCTATGAATGTCTATGCGAGTAGGAGACCCGTCATTCGAAATAACAATATCTTTGTCATTACAAAATGTCTCAACATTAATTCCATTAGAGTTAACTTTACTACTACCACACATTGGGTTGTGGGCATTAAAGTCACCGCATATAATAAAATTCGGAAGACAATTAGCCACCAATGATGAGAGATCATTGAGTGAAATATGCTGGGAAGGGTTGTATAAGTTAATGATATATAACTTATTTGAATTATATTGAATATTGATTTGTATGGCATCTAAATGGGGCGGGGTATTCACAACATTATAACAAATGCTGTTCCTCACATAGATGGCAGTACCACCGCGCCGACTTATGTATCGATTCTTACTTATTAAACTATAATCCGGCAGGTGTAATAAATTGTCTTCTTTAAACCACGTTTCTTGGATAGCTAAAACAGCGGGTGGGGTAGATAGTGTTTGAAGATGGTTAAACAGCTCGCCTCCATTAGTATGGAGACCGCGAGCATTCCATTGAATGATGTTTAGAGCCATGATTGGAGAGAGGATAGAGTAAGAGAGTAGTAAAAACAAAATCATTTAGCTAGTAATGTATGAATTTCCGTCGGTGAGACGTTTGATTTTAAGCAGGTTGGGGCGGCCTTGACGACTAGCTGCAAGCAATTGCTTTTCGAGGAGCTGAGGTCTTAGTTATTGATAACAAAGACAACGAGTAAAATGAGCTGTTCATGAGTTAGGGGGATTGGAGTAGAGAGAGAAGATGTTTGTGTTGATTGAGAATCTGTTTCTACTCGTGTTGACTTATCTTTAAGAGCTGGTTTAGGCTTAGGGAGAGATCGCCTTGGTAGATTTGTTGTCGAGCGTTGGTTTGTAATTGGCAAGGGGTCGGGATGTGAGGAGACAGGGGTAGGTTGCGGTTGCGATAGAGGATGAGGGGTGGGGTTGGATGGTGGATCGGGACGGGAGGGCTCTGGTGGAGGAGAGGGATTTGAGTCTTTCAATTGCTTGACGGCCTCAGCATACGATATTCTGTTGGTGATCTTTATTGTTTGGACTTTTCGGGCTTCCTTATAGAAAGCGCAGCCAGCGTATGCGGCGCTGTGGGAGCCGCCGCGAAAGCAGACATTTTGGGGATGCTTTTTGTGGGCACGTGTCAAAGTCATGTTCCTCTCCACAACGTACACACCGCTGTTTGTAGCGGCATAAATCTCGAGTATGTCCAAATCTCTGACATTTGAAACATCTAGATACGAGTATAATATATTCTCTGACATCAAAAACTTCGTATCCCAATGATACATTTTCGGGTAGTGACTTTTTGAACTTGAGTATAACCGCACTGGTTGGGGGGGGGGGGGGGGGGGGGTGGGGGGAGTTGGGG